>NC_090930.1:912089205-912392235 GCF_040938575.1 Ambystoma mexicanum | reverse complement strand
CACCAGGAGAGGATAAGGAGGGAAATGATAAGGCAGACCACCTGGCTAAGATTGGGGCTGTGATGGGAGAATTGCTACCTATTGATTATTTAATGGGTGAAATACAAATTGATGCAGTCACACGTTCTAAAGCACCAAAGGAGGTAGATCAACCGGTGGTGCAGTGGAGTCATGACACGCCAGACCAAGATTTGATTGAGGCACAAAAGAATTATCACATTTTGGGAATCTATTATAATCATTTGATAGACCCCGAACAAAATCCTTTAACAGAAAATGATTGTATGAGAAAAGAAGAGTTGAGGGTGTTATTAAAGAACAAAACACGAATTAGATTACAGGATGGACTCATGATTAGAGAGTCCATAACAGGACAAATACAGTGGGTAGTACCCCTTTCATTCAGAGGACTAATGCTACACCATGCACATGATGCCATAACCGCAGGCCATAGAGGTTCACAAAAAACATTAGAAATACTAAAAGATTATGCTTACTGGCCACATATGTCCCAAGATGTGGAATTATATACTATAGGATGTCTAGTATGCGCCCAATTTAAACCTGCTTCACCAATGCATAGAGCACCATTGATGAAAAGAGGCCTAACTCTCCCATGGTCAGATTTGCAAATAGACTATGTAGGTCCTTTAAAAAGGTCGAGCAGGGGACACCGTTATATTTTGAGTGTGGTATGTTTGATGTCGAAGTGGATTGAATGCATTCCTGCACCAGATTGTAGTGCGCAAACAGCAGCCACATTGCTGGTGAACCATGTGTTCTCAAGGTTTGGGTTGCCACAAAGAATTGAGTCAGACAGAGGAAGTCATTTCACAAGTACTCTAATGAGTAAGGTATGGCAAATACTAGGTGTGAAAAGGAAACTACATATCGCATATCGGGCGGCGTCTTCAGGTACAGTTGAAAGAAGCAATAGGTCTGTTGTGGATATTTTAAAGAAATTTGTGGCAGAAGCAGGTTCCAGCTGGGATTTACGTTTACCATTGGTTTTGATGGCAATCAGGTCGACTCCTGCCAAAGCAACAGGTGTTAGCCCCCATAAGGTCTTAACAGGTAGGAAAATGGTGTTACCACAACACCTACTATACAGAACACATGAGCAAACCCTTGTGAGTGCATCCACAGTTCATGAATATATTGATGAACTGAGGAGGCATTTGCAACATGCATTTGCTTTTGTGTAGAGAAATCTGGAAAGAGCTGCTGACAGTGCAAAATCGTATTATGATAAAAAGACATCAGTAAAGGAATACAGTGTAGGGGATCAGGTGTACAAGTTTCATTTTGGAAAAAGTAAACAGAAACATTCTAAATTTCTAGCAGCCTGGCAGGGGCCATTTCGAATTATAGATAAGGTCTCTCCTGTAGTGTATAAAATTTTGAAAAATGAAGGTGAAACAGCAATAGAGCAGTTTGTCCATGTAAATCAAATCAAACCATGCCATCCCAGACATGAGATCAGGCAGCTTGAGCATGTAGAAAAAGATAAAGTCCCTTGAACACAAAAAGAGAAAATAAATGGGTACAATCAGGAGACAGTGACAAAGGAGTTAAAAAGTTGATTGTTATGATGGCACATAAACACTGTAGCATATGTAAAAATATATAATATTAAATAAATAAATAAATAAATGCACATATAACGGAAGCTCATGGTTGGTGTGCAGAGAGAAAATGTATTAAATATTGAATGCTGTTTATGTGTGCTTGTTTTTTTTTAACTTGTATTTAATTTAAAAAATAAATAAATAAATAAATAAATAAATAGAAGAAAAAAAAATGAAATATTTTTACCAAGCATGTTTTATTTTTGGCAAAAGGGTGAAGTTAATATTGTGCTATGTACTTAATTTGTTTATTTTCTATTTTGATAAGAAAATTAACATTATTTGGTCGGAGGTTCCGGGATCAGAGCCCACGGGAGACGATGGAGTCCTGGAGCCCATGTGGACGGATTCCGAGAAAGCCCCAAAGAGGGGTGAAGACCAAGGCTGCAAAGCGATCAGCATTGAAGATGATACCGATGATATGGTTAATGATGATGATATTTGGAGGGATCTTCAAGAATTCAGAAGCACAGGTTGTCATTGAACCTGGACCAGCATCTGGTATTGCGGTGGAAGAGGCACCAGGATTCATCATGAGTGATAGAAGGATGATTTTCCAAAATATATGCATACCATTAAATCCTGAGATTTTGATTGAAAAACACTTGAACAATACCGGAATTAAGATTGAACAGACTAAAGAGTGGCTGGAAATAAGAAAAGAGGACACTAAGCA
Source organism: Ambystoma mexicanum (assembly GCF_040938575.1). Taxonomy (NCBI): domain Eukaryota; kingdom Metazoa; phylum Chordata; class Amphibia; order Caudata; family Ambystomatidae; genus Ambystoma; species Ambystoma mexicanum. The sequence goes on along the minus strand of NC_090930.1, from coordinate 912,389,931 downwards.
GTCAATAAGAGATATATTAATGCAATTGGAAAAAACATTCGTGAATTCAGCAGACATTAAGAAGAAGAGAGGAAAGAGAGGTGCGGTGATGCTCGCGATATCAATGGTAATGTCTATAGTTGGAGCAATAATAGGTACCACAATATCAACAGCCAATTCTATTTCGGTAGGAACACTGAGTACTAAAGCACAACAACTGAGTATTGACCTAGAAAGAATACAAAAAACATTAGATGGAATTAGAGGGGGACTGGATGAACAAGTAAGATTCATAAATGAAACTGCAATCATTCTAAATGAACAAGCGGATGTAATGCAACGGGCGACTAAAATAATACTTAAGCATGACAGAACTTTAAATGAAATATTGAACATAATGAGTCCTGTTGATAGACTATTAACAAATTATATGAGAGAAGTTCAAACTGCAGTTTCACAATTGATTCAAGGACATATTCCATTGTATTTTGTTTCGCAGGATATCATTCGTCAAATGATAGAAAGATTGACCAGGAGGGAAATTGACATAATACAGGTAAAAATTGCATTCGAAATGGGGAATGCAATGCCGTTATATGTGGACTTGGAAAGACTAGAGATCGGATTTTTGCTATGCATCCCATATGTAGCCCCTGAACTTATTTATCAAACGAAGTGGGTACACAATGTGGGATTTTGGCAAGAGGACAAATTCATTAAGATTAAGACTCCAGAAGTGGTGGCATTTCAGTCATGGGAACCTGAAGTTTATTTAATACCAAACCTGGAAACATGTGTAACATTTAAAGAACAAAATTATATGTGTCCAGGTAAACCGTTTGTTCCTGATGCCACAGATGCTATTTGTGGTTTGAAATCTGACCCAAGTATATCAGAGGGATGTGAAGTGATTATTAGTAATATGGGGAGTGAAGAAATGGCACAGGCTAAGATGGTCAGAGGTAAATGGTTGGTCAGCACCTGCTTAAAGAACATGACGGTAGTACATTTAAACCATGGAACATACGTGGTTAAACAGGTGAAATATAATGTTTTTTATTTACAGGTTCCAAAGGATGCAATTGTGTCAATTGGGGGATTAACATTGTTTCATGTAACAAATGATGTTTGGGAAAGCCAAGTGGAAAATATCGATTTTTTTCAAAGGGATACTTTTCCAATAGATCCGGATGTGGAATATTTATTGAATCACAAAGAAAGACATGTTATAAAAATGAATTTGAGAAAAAAACAATATTACAATTAGTAATCTGGGCATAATAGAAGTGGAAAGATTTAATTGGGGAACCTGGGGGGAACGCTCAATAGTGGGTTTGGCTATCCTGGTGCTAATCATGGGTGGATGGTTGATTGTGCTATCAGTAAAAATGAAAATGTTACTGATTTTACTAGCTACGTCAGGAAGAGAAAGATATCCCAATACACATGCATTTTAAAAGAAAAAGAAAGAACAAGTTGTTTTTAGGAATTGGCTTGGATCGTAGCCAGATTCTAAAAACAAAAGGAGGGTATGTAAGGATATTTGGCGTGTTACAGCACAGAGTACAGCACTGCACAGGTAGCAATTTTTTTTTGCAGCACCACCACAAGGGTGCGGTGCATTGCTATATGTGTTACCAGATTAACAAGGAAAGACAGGCTATTCAGTCAAAAACGATTTTAACATATAAGATGCAAATCTATTTTTACAGTTAAAAGCACACATGCACATTCAAAAATGCACACTATTTTTCACCTGAAATGCCTATAGTGCGAGAGAAACATTTGAAAATAATAACTAACATTACTTATAACTAACCTGACTAATGAAACATAATCCACTAATAAAAATGTGTCTCCACTGCAGAATTAGGCCTATTCTGAAAGTGAACTTTTAAACGCACATCCATTTTTTTTTCTCTGCTGCCCTGTCCACATAATTACAGGAAGCAAAAGAGCTCGAAAGAACAGGAAATCAGTTGGTTACAAAGTATTACTATAAAAATGAGCCATTGTGTAGAGAAGGAGGAGATGGCATGATTGATTCTGATTGGAGCAGCGTCATAGCAAGTATCATGCTAGAGGGAGTGATCAGAGTTTTGCTGGGGGGAGTTTGAGGAGAGAGAAGGCCAGTCAAGATTTGGCAGAGCTGGGAGAAGGACCTTTTTTCTGGCTGAGACATTACTATCTGCAAAAGCTGAGAATTCCAGATAATAACCCCGGTTTGAGAACGGCAGGCGTTCGTTTTCACTGGGGTTAATCTTCAAGGGAGCCACATTCAGAAAGAGAACAGCTGAAGAAAACTCTGAACAGATAATGTAATTACATAAGTGTGGGAGCTGAGTGTGTATGAGAATGTTCAGTCAGAGTAGGAAAGGAGATTCCGGTGCCTTAATCACACGTTAATGTTGCAAATTGTGTTCTGTTCTCCGCCATTTTTTTTTCAGTGTATTACAGACAATGCTGTTAATGTGCTGTTTTATTTATTTCTGTAAAGAGTGAGATCGTGTTTAAATGCAACTTTTATAATACAGAAAAATATTTGAAAGCAGACGGGTGGTGTGTCTTCTATTTACCAATACAGTGCTGATGATGAGGGGAGATTTTTAAACAATGCAATTGTCATTTTAAGACAGATGTGTGCATGATCATATTCAGTATGGACAGTTGAGAGTGATTGTTTGTAGCATAGCTCGTTGGAGGTACATGAGCCAACGGGAAGAGGGACTCTCTGAACATAGTTCCCTACCGTATATAAGGTAGTGGAAATTACCACAAAATTACCACATATAGCTCTCTGTCGTGAATAAGTCAGTGAGATCACCCATGGTGGCACACTAACACCAACACTGAAAATGTGGTATTCCTAAAATGTAGGTCTGAGGTCTCTCTAGTGATTACACGAAAAATCTAAGCAAAGATAAGGGATTCTGGACATTGGGGCCACAAATAAAACAAGGGAATTATGCTCACCAAAATACCACCAACCACGCATACCAACCACGCATACCAAATATGCATGTCTGGGTGCTGAAATAATGCATGTCCACTGTATTATTGTTGCACATGGCCAAATCTGAATACAAGGAGTGATTATTGCTAAGTTATTTTTCGGCGGTAATAAAATACCGTCAGGCCCCAAATCTCCACAAAATACCCTACAGTCCCTGGGAAGGGGGAAAGAGAGGGAAGGGCGAGACGGGGGATGGGAGAGTGCCTTGGGGACCACATGATGAGGGATCGTGACAGAACCCCCCCCAAAGGCCCACGACCCCGTGGGCAGGAAGGGTGATCCCGGTGGAAGCGAGCCACCAACCGGGGAGGGTGGACGTCAATAGCAGGAACCCAGGAGCGCTCCTCCGGGCCATAACCGACCCAATCAACCAGATATTGCAAGCGCCCCCTGCAGAACCGGGAGCCCAGGATGGAGGACACCTCATACTCGTCTGGGGATGCCAAGGACACCGGGGCAGCAGAGGCGCGCAGGCGGGATGGGGCCGGACACGCCTTGAGAAGGGAGACATGAAACACAGGGTGAACCCTCCAAGATCCCGGGAGAACCAGGCGGTACGTGACAGGGTTGATAACCCGGGAGACCACATAGGGACCCACAAAACGGGGCAACAACTTCCTGCAACCCACTAACCTCAAGTGACGGGTAGAAAGCCACACCCGGGAACCCACCGAGAAAGTCGGAGCCAACAGCCGCTTCTTATCAGCCTGTACCTTCATGGATGCCTGGGCTTCACGGAGATGTAATGCAGTCTGGGCGTGGATAGAGGACAGATCCCTAAAACAGGTACTAGCGGCCGGATTGGTGGAGGTCGCAAGGTCAGGGACCGGTAGCGTGGGGGGATGTTGGCCATAGAGTACATAGAAGGGGGTGAACCCAGTGGATGCATGAACCGCATTGTTGTAAGCGAATTCAGCGTGTCGGAGAGCACGCAACCAAGAACACTGTTGTTGCAGGATCAAACAGCGGAGATATTGCTCCATCGTCTGATTCGTCCTTTCGGTCTGACCATCCGTCTCCGGGTGGTAGGCTGAAGAGAACCGAACATCAATACCCATCAATTTGGTCAGAGCGCGCCAGAAGCGAGAAGTGAATTGAGAACCCCGATCTGAGATAAGAACAGAGGGCAACCCAAAGAAACAAAAGACAGTATCAAAGAACAGGGCGGCCAGGACGGAAGCAGAGGGGATACCCTTACAGGGGATAAAGCGTGCCATTTTTGAGAAGGAATCTACCACCACCCAAATAGTGTCGTAACCCTGTACCCGAGGAAGTTCTGTAACAAAATCCATGGTTACTGTATGCCATGGTTTCGGGGGTACTGGTAAAGGGAGAAGCAGGCCTAATGGGCGTCCCCTACGGGTTTTGCATTGCGTACATATGGTGCATGTATTGACGTAGCAATCCACGTCCCTCTTCATGCCCGGCCACCAACACCAGCGCTTCAGGAGGGATAACGTACGGCGTTGGCCAGGATGACCGTTCATAGGGGCATCGTGCGACCATTCCATGGCCATATTGCGTGTATCGGCAGTGGGCAAAAATAGACGATTCAGCACAAATGGGAGACCATCCTGGAATACCGGATCCCACTCTGATAGCTGGTCGGGATGCAAGGACACCCACTTGCGTACCGCGTCCACTAAGGGCACTGAGGGGGTACATAGACAAATAACCTTAGTGTCGTCTAGCATTGTGTCAGGGAATACCGGCAGAGAAACCCCCCCGGGAGAGCGAGACAACGCATCGGCTTTGCCGTGTGCAGAACCAGCCCGATGTCGGATTTGGAAGTCGAATGCTGTGAAGAAAAGGTGCCACCTCACCTGTCGGCTGTTAAGACATTTCAGGGACGCCAAATCCTGCAGATTTTGGTGATCAGTGAACACAGTGACTCGATGCTTGGCGCCCAAGAGGTGGTGTCGCCACACGCGGAATGCGTCCATAACCGCTAATAACTCATTCTCGGTCACGGTGTAGTGTGACTCGGGGGAGGTAAATTTGCGGGAATGAAATGCAACCGGGTGCAGACGACCCGTGGCCTGACAGGCTTGGGACAAGACGGCACCAAGAGCGAAGGAGGAGGCGTCGGCTTCCACGATAAAAGGGAGTTCAGAATCGGGATGCTGAAGGACAGGGGCTGTGGTGAAAGCAGTCTTCAGCGAATCAAAGGCCTTCTGTTGTATATCAGACCAAAGAAAGGGAACTTTAGGACTGGTTAATGCGGTGAGGGGAGACACTATAGAAGAGAAACCAGAGATGAATCTCCTATAGAAATTCGCAAAACCCAAAAAGGACTGAAGAGCTTTCAGATTCGTAGGAAAAGGCCAATCCAAAACCGCTTTTACTTTGGAGTGGTTCATGGACAACCCCCCAGGAGTGATACAGAACCCGAGGAAATCAACGTTATCAACATGGAACAGGCACTTTTCCGGTTTGGCATATAGCGAGTGTTTGTGTAAGCGCGATAATACCTCACGAACGTGTCGCACATGCTCTTCTAGAGACTGAGAAAAGATTAAGATGTCCTCGAGGTAAACCACGACGTAGACATCTAAGATATCGCTCAGGATGTCATTCATAAACCTCTGGAAGGTCGCTGGGGCATTACACAACCCAAAAGGCATGACAGTATATTCATATAAGCCGTGCCGGGTACAGAAAGCGGTTTTCCATTCGTCCCCGGAACGGACGCGGACCAGGTTGTAGGCTCCGCGGAGGTCCAGTTTGGTGAAAATGGTAGCGTGTGTGAGTCGGTCTAACAAGGGCGTGATGAGGGGAATAGGATACCGATCCTTCCTCGTGATGGCATTCAGGTGTCTATAATCAACACATGGGCGTAGATCGCCTTCTTTTTTCGGCACAAAAAAGATGGGGCTTGCTGCAGGAGAGGTGGATGGTCGTATGTGCCCTAGGCTCAAGGCCTTCCTAATGTACTCCTTGAGAGCCGTTTCCTCAGATGGTGAGAGGGAATAGATCCGCCCTGTGGGAATCACTGTGTCAGGGAGTAGATCGATGGGGCAATCGTACGGACGATGTGGAGGCAGTGTTTCAGAGGAACCACGATCAAACACAGTTGCAAAATCTTGGTATACCTGGGGAACGTCCTGCACCACTAACCCAACTACATGTTCTGATGGTATTTCTTGTGGGTCTTGTACTGCAAGACGAGCTATAGCCTGGGCAGGATTGTCGCTGGGTGCGTCTGTGGGAAGACAGAAATGTTGGCAGACGTCCGACTCAAAGTGAACCAAACCCGATTTCCAATCAATGAGGGGGTTATGTTCCTGAAGCCAAGGGATTCCCAAAATGAGCCCAAACTGTGGCATGGTGATAAGATCAAAACTTATGGTCTCCCTGTGTCTGGATTGTATGGTCAATAACAAAGGGGCTGTTTGTTGTTTTACTGGGCCCAAAATCAAAGAAGAGCCATCTACAGCCTGTACCGGTTCAGGCCTGGTCTTGGTCAAGAGGGGCAGGTTTAACAAACGGGCCAAGGAAATGTCGATAAAGTTACCCGTTGCCCCTGAGTCGATTATCAGAGTAACAGGATGCGAAATGGACGCTGTGGGCTGTAGAGTGGCTTGTACATGAATGGGCCGGATACACCCGAAAGAGGGTGTTGGATTCGGGGTGTACGTGGTATAGCTCGATCCCGTCCCCGGTACTATGATCGAGCTATCTGAAAACGCTGTGGCTTGTGTTTGGGACGACGTGGACATTCCTTAACAAAGTGACCTAAGGTGCCACAGTTGTAGCAAGCGTTATCTACCCTCCTACGTTATCTTTCTAGAGGAGATATCGGGCTCCTGACGCCCCCGATCTGCATGGGTTCTTGGGAGGAGTCAGAGGAAGGGACAGCCGTGTGAGATATGGAGGACTGAGCGAATCCTGCTTCCGCTCTTCTTTCGGACCTACGTGCGTCCACCTGGAGTGACAAATCAACCAGCTCCTGGAATGCAGTGGGTAATGAGGGTACTACTGATAAGGCGTCCTTCATGGGATTACTGAGACCCCTATAGAAGACTAATGCCTTCTTGACCTCGGGCCAAGAAGTTTCAGCGGAGAGCTGGTTAAAGCGGGTTATGTATTCAATGAGGGAACCCCTACCCTGGCACAAATCCAGAAGTTCCAGATCTCGAGACTGGACCTTGTGTCTAGTATCAAAAACCCTGGACATCTCGGTGACAAGGAGATCGAAGTCATATAAGGCCGGGTTGTCGTTCTCCAACAAGGGGTTGGCCCATGCAGCGGCTATCCCAGCCAAATGAGAAAGGGTGAATGCTGCTTTCGTGGTGGAATCTGGGAAAGCCTGGGGTCGGCACAGGAAATGCAACTTGCATTGGTTTAGGAAGGTCCTGAATTTCTTGGGATCCCCATGGTACCTCTCAGGGGCCGCCAGTGGGAAAGGAGAAGGTAGTACCACGGGAACGGGGTTCTGAGGTGGGAGAATCGGAGGTGGAACGGGTTGGGAAACAGAGGGTGTATCTCCGAATTCTGCATCTGGGGGTAAAGGGTGTCTGACACTTTGTATGTTGTCGAGACGTTGGTGAATAGCCGTGTTGGCTGATGCCATATCGGCTCATAGCACTGTAATAGCTTGGACTATAGCAGTCATGGGGTCTTCAGCGTTCCCCTCCATTGCCTACACGACAATAGGCTTCACAGTCTGTTGAGACTTGAGTGTCGTGTAGGCAGAAGAGGCCTCCATCCCCAAATGCCGCACAGAGAGAACTTAAAGCCACTCTCTGTGCAGCCGTTGAGGCCACAGGCGAAGATGTTCAAGTCCGGGACCGCGAACTTCTGGGACCCCACACTGCTGCAAGAAAATGCGGATTAAGTACCAAGCAAGAAACAGTAACAACAGTGTTTCGAATAAAACAGAAAAGGTCTTACCAATCGGGGTCAAGGAAGAGGTAGTGAACCTAATGGAGAGGTGCGGGACCCACGTGGACGGAGGTACCCCAAGAGGAGTAATTCTCAGTAGTTCACCTGTTAGCAGGAGCTGTGGAGCTGTGAGGCAAGAAGTCCAAAGAGCCAAGGTGCAAGAGGGTGATCCAAGAGGCAGTCCAATAACAGTCTGTGGTCGAGAGCCGTGTATCAATGTGCAAACAAATCCAAAGGGGCAAAATCCAAGAGGAGTCCAGTACAGCAAGCCAGGTCGATTCCGTGAGTGATCCAAAGGTGATTCAAAGTTCATAGCGCCTTACAGAATGCAGAGCACAGCTGTGAAGCAACTAGTACTCGGGTTTCTGAGTTTAAGTACTCGCGCTTCTGGTCACGTGATGAGCGGCTGAGTCACGTGATCGGGCAAGAGCATCACGTGACCTTACAGTCCCGCGACGCGGAAGCTCAGGGCTAGCCCTTCGCGATCCTAAGCGCCAAGGCAATTGCCAATGTAGGAACGGCCGTAACCTGACAGCCGTCCTGTTACGGACCAGGCGCGGGTGCGCTCGCAAGACGTGCGAGAGTCCACGTGAGTCCCTGGGAAGGGGTAAAGAGAGGGAAGGGCGAGACGGGGGATGGGAGAGTGCCCTGGGGACCACATGATGAGGGATCGTGACAACACATTAGTCTTTGCCTGCCTGGCATTCTTAATCATATTATCTTACTTGCTAGCTTCTCTAGAAATTAATGTTTTTGTATTACTGGATTTTTTTTTCCTTTGTAACAATGTTTTTATTATCATGATTCATTCATTCTTTACACATGTGTACTGTTTTATGGAAACATCTGAAATAAACATAGTGAACAAACATGTGATCTCATTTGTGTATGTCTGCTCTCAAGTGTAATGGTACCTAGAGGTTCATTTTGGTCCTGTGTGATGGGCTGATTTGTTACTGTACTAGTCCAATGGCACTGATGTTAGAGATGACTTACTCTTCCCTGAAACTCGCTCCATCCCTGGGCTCTGCTGTAAAGAAGAAAGTTGAGGGACTTGGTAAATGGAGATCCCATTGAAGGCTCACCTAAAGGCGTGCTAACAGGTTGCTGGAGCTGATGGGCTGGTGGAAAGCTGTAGCATCAGAACCTGATGTACCCCTCTGTCCCTTTCTGTCTTAGTCGAGTCCACATTCTATCAGGGTCAGGACTCTGCAGACATTGCAGACACTGTGGACTTGTTGTGCTGTCACCAGTGTCTGGTTCTCTCTTTTACGTTCATTAATAGGTAAGCCCTGTCTTGGGACTCTGGACTCTGGCAATCTCCTAACCATAGCAAACAATATTGTGTACCCCTGGAACAAATCTCTCCAAACTGGACATTTAGCAAACATTATAATAGTGAAAGCTGTTTCTTGAACTTGCATTAATCTAATGGATTTGTTTTCCTTCCACCTCTACAGTCAAGGAGCGAGCTTGGAGGATATGCCTCTCTCCTTTTCGCTTGATTCGACAACCAGTGTCATTATCAAACCAACAGTTGACACATTGGAAAAAAAAGATTGTTGCCCTCTCAGAAAATATGATGAAGAGATTATGTCATCATGATACGTGGTTGGTAGGAAAGACCAGTGATTTAATCCGTTGCTTTAGAAATCTATGTATAACATGAAGTCACAGGTTGGAATGTTTGCATGACTGACTTTTTCCTGGATCTTTATGAAATCCATAATATGTAACCAGTGGATAATGATGTCACCTGTTATTGCAATCTTCCTGCTATATTATACAACACCTACCTTTGCTTCTGTCATAACATCCTTTGCCGTGTCTGCTAGAGAAATGCACCTATTCATCGTGAAGGGTCTGTGCAACAAGGAACCTAAAGCTAAGGTTGTAATGACTGGTCAATCATTTTACATAAACACATTTCTCTTTACCTGAGCACTGGAGAAAGCTGGTGGTTGGTACTGTTTCAGCAAATATATATTATTTAACACAGTTTGTAAGCCATTAATAATTCCTGACACACATTATTTTTCCCAGAAGGCCATTTTGTCCTGGGTTATAACTTTAATAAGAAATCAGAGTGTGCTTGAGTTTCACATCACACTTCCTAATTTAAACAAAAAAAAGGTTACCATCCAAAAATGCTTTTATTATAAAATCTACTCATGTCTTTAACTTTGTTTACTTGGAATTTGGCTTCAGAGATTGTATATTGAAGAGATAAAGACTAAACTCTACTCTGTATATTTTGGTATTGAGACAGACATGTTTCCTCAGCATTTTTTCATTTTTTAAGGAGGGTGTTCATGTGTCAGACAATCTCAATAATTTGTCTGAGGGACAATAATACTGCATATTTTGTGGTGTCTACGTAGAAGAAGTGAGCATGACCTTTAAGCGATGTGTTGCCCATTTCCACTTGTGTGACAAAGTTTTGAACTTGTTTATTTTGTGACATGATTCCATAGAAAATTCATGAGTAGTGGTAGGCATTTCATATCAGACTCTGGCTCTATCATGGAATTGCTTTGTATTTGTGTCCTGTAAGTCCACCTAACCATGTTTACTAAACAAAATCAAATCTTACACCACTAGGCTCTGTGTTCTGCATTGTGCACATCTAAATGCAAACATAAGATCAATGTTTCCAAAAAATTTGCAACATTGCAGGCATGTTAAATTATATTATCATGTCCCTAAAATATTGCAACGGTATTGTATGCTTTTTTCTGGACCAAAAATCCAACAGTACTGATTGTTAATAAGGAGGAAGAACAGATCTGTGACTTTGTAGCACAACATATCATGCACTGCTTTGATGTACTTACCAATCTCTAGTACATTATACTGGCTGAAACTAGTAGATACCCTGTTTCGCATGTTGATATCTACTTACCTGTGAACTTCAAAGAATGGGCACAACGTCCAATTTTTGCAAATAAACGTAATAATATTGGGTCTCATTACGGGTCCCACGGTAACCCTGCTGATGCTACCGGTGGCTGGGAAGTCAGGTGCAGTAATTTTGTTAATCCCCATTCACATAGAATCCTGTGGACTCTATGGGAGTGGAGACACGGCCGGTGCTCCCGTGACAAGTCTGTCTACCGTGGCCGCTGCGCACAGCAGGGTCAGACCTGTTGAGCACAGTGGCTCCGGCAGGCAAACTTGTAGTTTGTTGGTCCGGAAACAAGAGTGCCGATAACCTTACCAACATACTTGTTTCCGGACCAACAAACTTATAATGAGGCCCATTGTTATGAAAGACCCAAGTCTATAAATAAAGAGAAAAAAACCCAATGAACAGAGTGACTGCAAGTGCATTAAAAAAACACCTATATTCAGATTTGAAAGGCCGGGAGAACGTACAAATGCCAATCTCAAAAATGGCATTTGGTACAACAAGGTTTTAAGTAGAAAAAATGTCAAAGCGGATTTCAAGTTTAGTAATTATCATAATAAATGTCTATTTGCGTATTCAATTGGTTAGGAGAGTATAGAACATATAGTTATCTATAAATCCATTTCTACTATTGTTTTTTTCACAAAAAATAAATGATACATTTCAATCTAACTTGCCATTGGTTGGCATTCTACTACACTAGTTGATAAAGTGAAAAAGGTTCTGATTGGTTTATTATTTGTTCATCAAGCTTTGACTATGTTATTCAGTGGCAAGGTACATGGTGAGGGAAGAGAGATGGGGGATCCACTATGAGATGGTCTTGAAAATGAGTCCCATCTTGTTCTCATGCTGAGGTTCTCTCTTCCAGACAAGTTCATGGCCTTGGCATCTCGTCCTCCCCTCTAGATACACAATGAACCTATCCGGTGCACTATCTAATTGGGCAGGGAATAGAGGGTCACTGTTCAAACCACATGATGAGAGACCGCTGTGCTAAAACCATGCTCACCCATTTGCTGGATTCTCTACTGTCCTACCATGTCTGTACCTTTCTTCAGTGGCCACTTGAGGTGCATGTGTTTATTTGTTATGGGATCATTTGGCCCAGCAGCTACTATCACCTGCCATTCAAAGATATGTGTGTTTTCTCGTTGCTACCAATAGAAACTAATGAACTTAATAATTGCACACTGTGCCCTGGGAAACGTTATCTGGTGTGGTTTCAACTCTTAGGCAGAACTCCCTTTTGTACAATGACCTTGGTGCTTGGGCTGCTGTCTGAGAATCGTGAGGACTGGAATTGTGTGTTAAGCTGCAATATTTCAGAAGTGAGGCCTTGCAGGGTGCAGTCTGACTAATGGTGGCACTTCTGCTATTTCTCAGCCATGCTCCTGACGCCCCCGATCTGCATGGGTTCTTGGGAGGAGTCAGAGGAAGGGACAGCCGTGTGAGATATGGAGGACTGAGCGAATCCTGCTTCCGCTCTTCTTTCGGACCTACGTGCGTCCACCTGGAGTGACAAATCAACCAGCTCCTGGAATGCAGTGGGTAATGAGGGTACTACTGATAAGGCGTCCTTCATGGGATTACTGAGACCCCTATAGAAGACTAATGCCTTCTTGACCTCGGGCCAAGAAGTTTCAGCGGAGAGCTGGTTAAAGCGGGTTATGTATTCAATGAGGGAACCCCTACCCTGGCACAAATCCAGAAGTTCCAGATCTCGAGACTGGACCTTGTGTCTAGTATCAAAAACCCTGGACATCTCGGTGACAAGGAGATCGAAGTCATATAAGGCCGGGTTGTCGTTCTCCAACAAGGGGTTGGCCCATGCAGCGGCTATCCCAGCCAAATGAGAAAGGGTGAATGCTGCTTTCGTGGTGGAATCTGGGAAAGCCTGGGGTCGGCACAGGAAATGCAACTTGCATTGGTTTAGGAAGGTCCTGAATTTCTTGGGATCCCCATGGTACCTCTCAGGGGCCGCCAGTGGGAAAGGAGAAGGTAGTACCACGGGAACGGGGTTCTGAGGTGGGAGAATCGGAGGTGGAACGGGTTGGGAAACAGAGGGTGTATCTCCGAATTCTGCATCTGGGGGTAAAGGGTGTCTGACACTTTGTATGTTGTCGAGACGTTGGTGAATAGCCGTGTTGGCTGCTGCCATATCGGCTCGTAGCACTGTAATAGCTTGGACTATAGCAGTCATGGGGTCTTCAGCGTTCCCCTCCATTGCCTACACGACAATAGGCTTCACAGTCTGTTGAGACTTGAGTGTCGTGTAGGCAGAAGAGGCCTCCATCCCCAAATGCCGCACAGAGAGAACTTAAAGCCACTCTCTGTGCAGCCGTTGAGGCCACAGGCGAAGATGTTCAAGTCCGGGACCGCGAACTTCTGGGACCCCACACTGCTGCAAGAAAATGCGGATTAAGTACCAAGCAAGAAACAGTAACAACAGTGTTTCGAATAAAACAGAAAAGGTCTTACCAATCGGGGTCAAGGAAGAGGTAGTGAACCTAATGGAGAGGTGCGGGACCCACGTGGACGGAGGTACCCCAAGAGGAGTAATTCTCAGTAGTTCACCTGTTAGCAGGAGCTGTGGAGCTGTGAGGCAAGAAGTCCAAAGAGCCAAGGTGCAAGAGGGTGATCCAAGAGGCAGTCCAATAACAGTCTGTGGTCGAGAGCCGTGTATCAATGTGCAAACAAATCCAAAGGGGCAAAATCCAAGAGGAGTCCAGTACAGCAAGCCAGGTCGATTCCGTGAGTGATCCAAAGGTGATTCAAAGTTCATAGCGCCTTACAGAATGCAGAGCACAGCTGTGAAGCAACGAGTACTCGGGTTTCTGAGTTTAAGTACTCGCGCTTCTGGTCACGTGATGAGCGGCTGAGTCACGTGATCGGGCAAGAGCATCACGTGACCTTACAGTCCCGCGACGCGGAAGCTCAGGGCTAGCCCTTCGCGATCCTAAGCGCCAAGGCAATTGCCAATGTAGGAACGGCCGTAACCTGACAGCCGTCCTGTTACGGACCAGGCGCGGGTGCGCTCGCAAGACGTGCGAGAGTCCACGTGAGTCCCTGGGAAGGGGTAAAGAGAGGGAAGGGCGAGACGGGGGATGGGAGAGTGCCCTGGGGACCACATGATGAGGGATCGTGACAACACATTAGTCTTTGCCTGCCTGGCATTCTTAATCATATTATCTTACTTGCTAGCTTCTCTAGAAATTAATGTTTTTGTATTACTGGATTTTTTTTTCCTTTGTAACAATGTTTTTATTATCATGATTCATTCATTCTTTACACATGTGTACTGTTTTATGGAAACATCTGAAATAAACATAGTGAACAAACATGTGATCTCATTTGTGTATGTCTGCTCTCAAGTGTAATGGTACCTAGAGGTTCATTTTGGTCCTGTGTGATGGGCTGATTTGTTACTGTACTAGTCCAATGGCACTGATGTTAGAGATGACTTACTCTTCCCTGAAACTCGCTCCATCCCTGGGCTCTGCTGTAAAGAAGAAAGTTGAGGGACTTGGTAAATGGAGATCCCATTGAAGGCTCACCTAAAGGCGTGCTAACAGGTTGCTGGAGCTGATGGGCTGGTGGAAAGCTGTAGCATCAGAACCTGATGTACCCCTCTGTCCCTTTCTGTCTTAGTCGAGTCCACATTCTATCAGGGTCAGGACTCTGCAGACATTGCAGACACTGTGGACTTGTTGTGCTGTCACCAGTGTCTGGTTCTCTCTTTTACGTTCATTAATAGGTAAGCCCTGTCTTGGGACTCTGGACTCTGGCAATCTCCTAACCATAGCAAACAATATTGTGTACCCCTGGAACAAATCTCTCCAAACTGGACATTTAGCAAACATTATAATAGTGAAAGCTGTTTCTTGAACTTGCATTAATCTAATGGATTTGTTTTCCTTCCACCTCTACAGTCAAGGAGCGAGCTTGGAGGATATGCCTCTCTCCTTTTCGCTTGATTCGACAACCAGTGTCATTATCAAACCAACAGTTGACACATTGGAAAAAAAAGATTGTTGCCCTCTCAGAAAATATGATGAAGAGATTATGTCATCATGATACGTGGTTGGTAGGAAAGACCAGTGATTTAATCCGTTGCTTTAGAAATCTATGTATAACATGAAGTCACAGGTTGGAATGTTTGCATGACTGACTTTTTCCTGGATCTTTATGAAATCCATAATATGTAACCAGTGGATAATGATGTCACCTGTTATTGCAATCTTCCTGCTATATTATACAACACCTACCTTTGCTTCTGTCATAACATCCTTTGCCGTGTCTGCTAGAGAAATGCACCTATTCATCGTGAAGGGTCTGTGCAACAAGGAACCTAAAGCTAAGGTTGTAATGACTGGTCAATCATTTTACATAAACACATTTCTCTTTACCTGAGCACTGGAGAAAGCTGGTGGTTGGTACTGTTTCAGCAAATATATATTATTTAACACAGTTTGTAAGCCATTAATAATTCCTGACACACATTATTTTTCCCAGAAGGCCATTTTGTCCTGGGTTATAACTTTAATAAGAAATCAGAGTGTGCTTGAGTTTCACATCACACTTCCTAATTTAAACAAAAAAAAGGTTACCATCCAAAAATGCTTTTATTATAAAATCTACTCATGTCTTTAACTTTGTTTACTTGGAATTTGGCTTCAGAGATTGTATATTGAAGAGATAAAGACTAAACTCTACTCTGTATATTTTGGTATTGAGACAGACATGTTTCCTCAGCATTTTTTCATTTTTTAAGGAGGGTGTTCATGTGTCAGACAATCTCAATAATTTGTCTGAGGGACAATAATACTGCATATTTTGTGGTGTCTACGTAGAAGAAGTGAGCATGACCTTTAAGCGATGTGTTGCCCATTTCCACTTGTGTGACAAAGTTTTGAACTTGTTTATTTTGTGACATGATTCCATAGAAAATTCATGAGTAGTGGTAGGCATTTCATATCAGACTCTGGCTCTATCATGGAATTGCTTTGTATTTGTGTCCTGTAAGTCCACCTAACCATGTTTACTAAACAAAATCAAATCTTACACCACTAGGCTCTGTGTTCTGCATTGTGCACATCTAAATGCAAACATAAGATCAATGTTTCCAAAAACTTTGCAACATTGCAGGCATGTTAAATTATATTATCATGTCCCTAAAATATTGCAACGGTATTGTATGCTTTTTTCTGGACCAAAAATCCAACAGTACTGATTGTTAATAAGGAGGAAGAACAGATCTGTGACTTTGTAGCACAACATATCATGCACTGCTTTGATGTACTTACCAATCTCTAGTACATTATACTGGCTGAAACTAGTAGATACCCTGTTTCGCATGTTGATATCTACTTACCTGTGAACTTCAAAGAATGGGCACAACGTCCAATTTTTGCAAATAAACGTAATAATATTGGGTCTCATTACGGGTCCCACGGTAACCCTGCTGGTGCTACCGGTGGCTGGGAAGTCAGGTGCAGTAATTTTGTTAATCCCCATTCACATAGAATCCTGTGGACTCTATGGGAGTGGAGACACGGCCGGTGCTCCCGTGACAAGTCTGTCTACCGTGGCCGCTGCGCACAGCAGGGTCAGACCTGTTGAGCACAGTGGCTCCGGCAGGCAAACTTGTAGTTTGTTGGTCCGGAAACAAGAGTGCCGATAACCTTACCAACATACTTGTTTCCGGACCAACAAACTTATAATGAGGCCCATTGTTATGAAAGACCCAAGTCTATAAATAAAGAGAAAAAAACCCAATGAACAGAGTGACTGCAAGTGCATTAAAAAAACACCTATATTCAGATTTGAAAGGCCGGGAGAACGTACAAATGCCAATCTCAAAAATGGCATTTGGTACAACAAGGTTTTAAGTAGAAAAAATGTCAAAGCGGATTTCACGTTTAGTAATTATCATAATAAATGTCTATTTGCGTATTCAATTGGTTAGGAGAGTATAGAACATATAGTTATCTATAAATCCATTTCTACTATTGTTTTTTTCACAAAAAATAAATGATACATTTCAATCTAACTTGCCATTGGTTGGCATTCTACTACACTAGTTGATAAAGTGAAAAAGGTTCTGATTGGTTTATTATTTGTTCATCAAGCTTTGACTATGTTATTCAGTGGCAAGGTACATGGTGAGGGAAGAGAGATGGGGGATCCATTATTAGATGGTCTTGAAAATGAGTCCCATCTTGTTCTCATGCTGAGGTTCTCTCTTCCAGACAAGTTCATGGCCTTGGCATCTCGTCCTCCCCTCTAGATACACAATGAACCTATCCGGTGCACTATCTAATTGGGCAGGGAATAGAGGGTCACTGTTCAAACCACATGATGAGAGACCGCTGTGCTAAAACCATGCTCACCCATTTGCTGGATTCTCTACTGTCCTACCATGTCTGTACCTTTCTTCAGTGGCCACTTGAGGTGCATGTGTTTATTTGTTATGGGATCATTTGGCCCAGCAGCTACTATCACCTGCCATTCAAAGATATGTGTGTTTTCTCGTTGCTACCAATAGAAACTAATGAACTTAATAATTGCACACTGTGCCCTGGGAAACGTTATCTGGTGTGGTTTCAACTCTTAGGCAGAACTCCCTTTTGTACAATGACCTTGGTGCTTGGGCTGCTGTCTGAGAATCGTGAGGACTGGAATTGTGTGTTAAGTTGCAATATTTCAGAAGTGAGGCCTTGCAGGGTGCAGTCTGACTAATGGTGGCACTTCTGCTATTTCTCAGCCATGCTAGTGTTCTTTGTGTCTTGCATGCCACCTTTCATTATTCCCTGGCTGTATATGTTGCAACCTCTCTCTACCTGCCCGTGTCTATACTACTTGTGTAACCCTGTCTGGGTATTTTGCAACCTTCCCTTGCTTTTGTAAATGCACACTACTTCTCACCCTACTTGTGTTGACCAACCTATTCTACTCTTAATAGCGGCTATGTGGCAATTTATTTTTTATTGTCTGTTTACAGAATGTTTCTCAACTTATATTTTCATTCATGATTGGGAACGAGTGGTGCCGTGGCCAGACCCAGTGCAACACGGATATGTACCATCACAATATTTAAAAAAAATCCTGAATACATAGCACTATCTCAACAGCTTCCAATGCCATTTTCATTATGCCTTTACTACGGTAGCAAGGAAACACGTTCCCTGAACTACGCTGGACTCCAGGACGTGCCGGAATTCTGAGGGCCTTTCTTCTGGGATTCTGTCAATAACGACACACTCGGCTGGGAGGTGCATAATGGAAGGAACGAAAGGGCTTTGGTGCTAAGGGCTGCTGTCTGTGGCTGCTGGAGGCGCTGTCCCACTTGACTGTATTTACACGTGTGTTACTTCCCGGCTGGAACCACGGAAGAAATTTCAGGGAAACTTTCTAAGTCCCCAACTCCTCCTCCTTTACCCACAATACAATATATTGTATGGACACGTGCTTTTGCGCGCGCGCTTTGGCGAAAAGGGCTTTGGTGCTAAGGGCTGCTGTCTGTGGCTGCTGGAGGCGCTGTCCCACTTGGCTGTATTTACACGTGTGTTACTTCCCGGCTGGAACCACGGTACGGATTTTGAAAGACAAGAACTTTCCATTGGTTGGATTGTGAAAGTTGCGAGGCAACTTCAACTTTCGTCTCCTTTGTTTCAGGAAGAAATTTCAGGGAAACTTTCTAAGTCCCCAACTCCTCCTCTTTTACCCACAATACAATATATTGTATGGACACGCGCTTTTGCGCGCGCGCTTTGGCGAAAAGGGCTTTGGTGCTAAGGGCTGCTGTCTGTGGCTGGTTGGGGTTGGAGGGTGCACCAAAAAGAAATCTGTGGTTATTGGAGCGCTCTGTGAAGCTCGAAAAGTACTGTTTGCTGTGCGCGCTCAGGTGCGGTGCTTCCTGTGTCCCGGTATCCAATTTACCGTTTAATCTCGTTCAATTACTGGTAACATGCTTATAATGCAGTAAAACGTTGCCTCTTAAGCTGAAAACTTACATATAATTTTATAGGTGCAATACTATTGTGCTATTTTCCACTGTATTTAATTTTATTCCCTTGTCTTTTTTTTTTTTTGTTGTTTCTCTCTTTTCTCTATTTCACTGTGATTCTGATCTTTAGTACGTTTTTATTAATTATTTATTTAATAAATCATTACAGTTATTTTATTCTGAAGAGGGAAAGAAGAGGGGGAAGGTGATAGGCTGGAATTTAAAGGGAATTGGAGAGGAAGAAAGGAAGAACTAAAAATAAAAAGAAAAAGAAATTATACACTAATGGCCTCAGGCATTTATACCCTGAAGTCAGGCATGCCGGACCATCATCCAGCTAATGTAGAAAAAACAAGAATGACACCACAATCTCTGAAACCAAATTAGGAGGTTTAGAGAGAAAGAAAGCACGATCCACTTCCTTAACCTCTGATATACGGCAGTTCTGCACGATTGATCCATCAAATTGTGATTTGAGGGACCAACCTTCATCAGTGCCGCAAAACTTTGCGTCATACGGTATTATTCAGAACCCACTCAGTGAACCAAATAATTGTTCCCCACAAACTGACCCTACACAAGTTCAATCGACAATAGGTCAAATCACAGTAGTAGCCCAAATGAACTCGGGAACAACTTCCTTACTAAATCAGGATTTACAACACTCAATGTTTATTGTTACTAGTACCCAAGAAGCGCTGCCGACAGGAATTCCTGACGTGTCGACAGTAGTGCTGGGTAAAGAGACCTCAGATCTGACTCTTCTCGCTGCATGCAGTAACAACGAGCCGTCCACCCTTCAACAAACAATTCTAACTGAATCCACTGCATCTCTGGCACAACCTATACCATTTTGCACAGTCCTCGCTCAACAAAAATTGCGAGCTGCCCACGAGGCAATGATCGCAACAGGTGAAATAGAGGAGGACATGATTAGTTTTACTGGTTCCTCGAATATCACCTGTACTGATTTGAGTGAGGTTTTGTACATATGTTCCAACACAGGTGATTTAAGCCAGTTGGATCAGGACAAAACAGTTATTACTCAAAAGAGAATGTCTTCGCCCAACGTGACGGTAAGTCATGCGGAATCCGTAGTGGGTGAATTGAGAACTTCGATTAATGAACTATCTAAGTCTCCAGCCATGTTCGATAAATCTCAAGGTGATCCATCTAACAATTCCGCATCCTTCATTGCTCCGACTCCAAGAGGCTCAAGATTTGACGTACGGCCCTCAGATAATAATAATTTTTTTATCAACGGGCTGAGATCTGGTCGTCCCTCCTTTCCAGAAGCCCCGGCGCTCAATAATACACTGAGCGCCATGAATACTGCCCTGCTAACAATAGCAAGGCTGTATGAGGTCTTGGAGAGTAAGATGAATGTGCAGACCCAAATACTACAACAATTGCTTAATAAGGAATCAAATAGTTTGGATCTAGTACAGATGAGAGGAAGAGACTCAAATTTGAATACTCTGAACTCAAAATCACCAGCAGCTTGTAGCACTGCCTCGCAAACAGAACAACTCAATACCTGTCGAAGATCGACACAATGTGAACAAGAGCTGCTGAAAATCCCAAGATCAGAAGGGTCATCAGTTATCTTAAATAATGCTGTGGCTAGCCCAAAACCAACTCCAAAACCGGAACTTGGTACTTTAAAGGAGACATCTCCAGTAGTGATCTGTTTGGACATGTCTCAGGAAGTGGGCACCAAGGGAAATTCCAAAAAACCAACCTTAATACGAACTACAAGAAATGCCGGTGAGACGGGGGGCCGCCTCAGGAGCCCCCAGTAGATGAGTCTCAGCTTGACAGAGATCCATCTATTGGCCAGCTCCCATTTAGCAATGTGATTAACCCATTTTCCTTGATGGGCAAGACAGTTCCTAACTTGCAGGGAAAAAGGAAAAAAATAGGTATGTTAAATAAACGAAAAATCACGAAGCCTCCTCCTTCAAAGAAGGTGTGTGTTAAGTTAATTGCTCCCCCAACGGATAAGTCTTCGACTCCTACAGTAACTCAATCGAATCAGCCTATGGTCACATCAATTGTGGCTGCAGCAAAACAACCATTGGCCCTAGCTGTTCCACATCTGGGTCAATCTTTTGTTAAAATGTTTCCATCTCCCACAGTACAACCATCGTCCATGGTTGTAACTCAACCAACCTCGGCTGTAACTCTATAGAACTCTACGATGACATGCCCCCAAGAACACGAACCCTTGACTAAACTAGTGGCGCTAATGTCAGACACAACTCCTCAAAACTACATAAAAGTTCGGAATTATGACATTATTCAGTCTATTCTTTCTCCTGAAGAAATACGCCAAGAGATTGCTAGAATAGTAGCTCTACACGTTGCGCAAATTACACCATCCTCTGTTATAAATGCTCAGGCCTCTACTCATTCCAAATTGCCTGTTGATATAAATTTGCCGTGGGCTGCTCAATCCCAAAACAATTTTACATCTTGTCCTACGCTAGAAGAGATGCAACGTGATGGTAGAAAAGTTCCTTCACAGCAGATAGCGGTGTTGGCGGTACCTTCAAATTTGACCCAACAAGACATTTCCATTCAAACCAGGAATCCGAAAGGACAAGATACCGTGGTGGGGCAAACTCCCGATCGGCAGGAACTGCGGGAAGAAATTAAAGCTGCCCTAGTACAGTATCTGCACCACTCTTCAGATCCCCTGGGTCAGACCTTACTGTCTCAGCAGTCATTGAACAAGATGCCAGATGTATCACAGCTGTTAAAAGGTCCGATGACTGAACGAAATGAGTCAACATTCACAAGGCCTTCCTCTCAAACCTTTAAAACATCCGATGCCTCGGAATTTTTAGGATTTAATAAACATGTGCCTGAATTTGAGACTTCACGAAAAAAGGACTATAGTAAGCAAAACCCTACTCATAGCGTATACGCCCACTGCCATCGATTGATAGTATCATGCCGCCCTCAACCATTTCCTAAATATGATCTAAATCGCAAGAGTATTCTGAACATCTGTGCCGAGGTGTCCTCTTTACAGGATTTATCGAGCACAGACATTGACCTGGTGGAATTTATTTCTCATAATGATCTATCCAGGGTTAGAATATTCATGCGATCGGGAATTACCCTAAATGCCATTTGGCAAGCTAGATCAGAATTTTACGCCTTGGGCTTTCTCATTTCACAAGATTTGGCTCAAACATTGCCATCCGAAGTAACCTCATTATCAGAGAATTACTCCAACACCCTGGAAATTCCACAGGCAAATGCTAATGCTAATGCGATCACAAGCAGGGGCGTGAATTCTCAAAGGCGAAACTCATAACAATCCAGGTCTGATAAAGACATTTCGTTGATATCGTGGAACACACGTGGACATAGGCATTTTCTAAATACATCCAACAGAGAACTGAATGCCTACGATATTGTTGTCTTGCAGGAGACCTGGCTTGTTGAGGAACCCATTTGGGACACACACTACATTTCTATGGTTCCTGCAATAAAAAACATGTTTGGTCGACCTATGGCGGGTCTTTTGATCGCCTTAAGGAAATCTTTACATTTGCGCATCACTTCCTGCAAAACCTCCTCCCCTTATATCCAAGTTGTAAAATTATCAAGGTCAACTGGCACAACTGTGATAATCAATGTATATTGGGGAAAACAACATCTATCAGCAGATCTATTCTTTGCACATATCGCTGATATACTTGACACATTAACCATGGATATAACCATTAAATATATACTTCTTCTAGGTGATTTAAACTTGCACCTCCTTCCATCTAAGCCCGGGAATCATTTATCCCATGAGTCCCAGTGGATACACCTAATGGAAGAGAGGAACCTCATGATGCTTAATGGCATCATAGATGGAGACATACCCCCCAAGGCAACATGGCATAGAGAACTATTGCGAGCACACTTAGATTATATATATGCCAACCATGCCCTCATGGATGCTTCAACATCTCTGGAGATATGCGAAAATGACATCAGTGATCATAATCAACTGCATCTAACCTGGAAGTGGGCTCAATGGTTTGATCTTCCAGAACTAAAAACTAAAAAAAATATGCAACTTGTTGAGATTAGTCAAGCTGGGAACCGTGTTCGATGGTCGGATCATAAACTCATGTTATTTGGTAAAGCCCTGGAAAGTGAGTTTGGGCCATATCATAATAACGAAGGAGGATGTTACATCCATTCTATGCAAATGTTTAGCACCAGGGGGAACGGTGGACGTTGTCATATTATCAAGCATCTCCATGCGTTTGATTTGGAGCTTAAAACAAAGAAGGCCCAATTACGCAAAGATATCCGACATTTATCACTCGACCTGACACCCACTAATGTCAATTTGATAAAAAATTTAAAACAAATGTATAAGAACTGGTGCAGGTCAAGGAGATCATTGCGATACCAGAGAGACGGAGAAAAAATGTTGTCTCAATGCCTTACTAAAACTACCGCTGGCATATGGTCTCTCCTTAATGAGGCGGTCGGTACGCTGCAAAGCGCCTTCCAAATTAACCCAATCCCTGAAAAAATCTGGAATGACTATTATGCTGACCTTTACCGCTCTCCCTTTTCGCGAATTGAAATTGATTGGACCCTCATAAGAGCGAACTCTAAACTCCATTTTGATACAGATGACATCATACATTGTATCTCTAAACTCAGTAGATCTCGCGCAGCCGGGCCAGATGGCATTAGCAATTCAATGATGAAGCAAAATCCAATAAGATGGGCGACAATATTAAACCACATCTTCCAACATACACTTCAAACTCGTGAAATCCCTGATTCATGGAGAAAATCTAAAATAGTGCCTGTCTATAAGGAAGGCGCGAGGGGCGATCCTAGGTCATACCGACCGATCGCCCTGTTAGACTGCCCTGGTAAGATCTTTGCGCGCATCGTGTTAGTAGCATTCAACGCTTGGTTAACAGCAAACTCCTTTAGGGATGAGTTCCAAACAGGCTTTGTAGCCGGCCTTGGTACTTCTATAAACCTAATTACGTTGAATTCTCTGATAAACGCGCAGAAGCAAAGGAAGCAGCCCATTTTTGTTGCCTTTATAGATTTCCGCACGGCATTTGATGGTGTTCCTCGTGAACTATTGTTCAAAAAACTCCTGGAAAAGGGCTGTCCATGGCCCATCCTGCGATGGATAATTCAGCTTCACTCCAAAACAACCATTCAGGTTCGACTTCGCAGGGATGGACTCCTATCCGGCTACATTCAAACAGACCGGGGTTTAAAACAGGGCTGTATCTTGGCCTCGGCTGTTTTTAATTTTTTCATCTCGGACATAGGTATCGTATTTAAAGATATAAGAACTGATGCCCCTCGCCTTAAGGGAACGCCCATAAATTATCTGCTTTATGCGGATGATATGGTTCTTATGTCTAAGACCCCCCAGGGACTCAAAAGTATGTTGAAAGCTCTTGAGGGCTATGCTCATTCCAACTGCATAGCCATCAATACTTCCAAAACACAAATCATTCAATTTGGGAACCCTAAACAAAGATGCAGAACCTACTCATGGATATTACAGAACAGCTCCTTAAGCATTGTTTCAACGTATACCTATCTAGGTGTTTTAATAACTAACCACCCGACTGATTTACCTTTTGAGGAAGCTAAGAGAGCAAAACTTCATAATGCAATTTCCCAAGCAAGAATTATCAGGGCAAAATTTTGTAAATTTTCGATATTTCCAATCATAACTTATTATAAACAGAAAACATCACCTATATTATTATATGGGACAGAAACCAAACACTGGCGACCATATACCTATTGGGCTAAGATGGAAGGAGCTTTTTGGAGAAAAATGTTGCATCTACCTAGTTCGGAACCACTACCTCTAATTCGCTATGAATTGGGATTAATATCACTTCATGCCAGATATAAGTGGCTCTGCTGCTCCTTGTATCGCAAACTTGTAATGGGTAACTTGGAAAATGGCCTAACTCGAATTATGGCCGACTATGCTGCACAAGAAACCCATGACGTATTTATAAGAGTTTGGAGACAAAGAGTGTTGAAATTGCTTGATGATGCTAACATAACCATCCAATTGCTAATTGATAACCCCTGCAAGGCCAAAGAAAGCATGTGGCGATATGATTGGATTCTCACTATTGCCCAGTGTGCACAATATAAAAAATTTCAGGAGAACCCATTTGAGCCAAAAAGATTTGGCCAAACTGCTCGGTACTTATTGATCTCCCCAAGTCCTCAGCACCGCCAGGCATTCATGCGCTTCAGACTAGGATTGTGCTCTACAGCTGAC
This sequence comes from Ambystoma mexicanum, assembly GCF_040938575.1. Taxonomy (NCBI): domain Eukaryota; kingdom Metazoa; phylum Chordata; class Amphibia; order Caudata; family Ambystomatidae; genus Ambystoma; species Ambystoma mexicanum. The sequence continues at coordinate 912,364,838 of NC_090930.1, read as the reverse complement.
CTTCTTTATAAGCGCAAAATTCTATCAAAGGAAGAAAACAAATGTAGGTTTTGTCATCATATGTTGGAGACTGTGCGCCATTTATTGGTTGATTGTGACCATTGGACAGAATTAAGAGCTAAACTGTTCAAACCGTTCTTTGAAGGGCATATTAATGTAACCTATGACCAACTATGGTCTACACTGTTTCACACGAACAAGAAAGCAATACAGTATGCGATTGTTAATTTTTTGAAAATTATGAAGATTTGAATATGTTGGGAAAAAATTTGTTTTAGAAATGAAAAAAAAGGATAAGATTGAATTATATACATTATGTTTCTTTTCTGAAAGCTCTGACTGCTCACAGGGGTTTTAATTCAACTTTTAATTTAACTTTTAATAGAAATTTATTCTGTTTGTAATGTAGATTTAAATGCATTGTTGAAAGGTTGGAAAAATTTATTTTTCTTTGCCAAAACAACAACCAATAAAAAAAAAAAAAAAAAAAAATTATGCCTTTTCTCAAAAGCCCAAACAAGCACAGACCAGAATGATCAATCATTTGGCCAATTTCCAAATGTCTAGAAAGAATTATGATATTACAACTTCAAAATGTCATAAAGTCTTAACAACTCCGGGAAGGTGTCGAGGCCAGTTTCTACCCCCTTCATGGTATGTAGTTTGTGTTGATATCGTAAAATTATTTGAGACTGGAGGTTGATGCTAGCAAGGTTAGACTGATGGTACTTTCTTATTTGTCATCGGCCTTCAAGTGCCTAAGGTAATCCATCCTATTCTCTCAATTCTATGCAATAAAATGTTTTAAGCCATGTCAAGTATTCTTATGAATCTACACTTCATGCAGTCGATTTCCATCGTAAAATTCAAGGTGGCACTTCATAAAAACATATTGTGTATCCGCTTTTGTCTGATTATTGTAACCAGTTGACTCAAAACGTGCGTTTGATTCACCAACAGGTATGAGCAGCCCCTCTGTAAAATACGAGGGTACAGGTCACCGACTCTGACCTGGTCAGTGGGTCTTGGTGAACATTTTCAGAGGGGCACCTGCCTTGCACCTCGTTGGAATGGACCCCATCAGATCGTTTTGGCTATGCAAACTGCAGTACGAGTGACCGGAAAGAAACACTTGATCCACGCGACACATGTGAAGAGGATTCCTTTTCCTCTGCCCTATGACGAATGGGAGGAGAAAGGAATTGATGATCCTGGCGCTCATAACAAGCCTGCTTTGAGCGACACCCAGGGTGCCATGAAAATTCTTCCTGAGCCTGTGAGGCCTGGGGAGATTTTTGCTTCTTCTTCAATTTCTTCTTCACCGTCGATCGATCTTGTTTCTGCTTCTTCATCTTCTTCAAGAAACGACAACGCTTTGTTCACTGATCATTCCGTACCTGGAGTTTGAGGTACGATCTGCGACCACGGAATAGGATTTAGATTTAGGGCCTGCTGACATTACATTAATGTAAATAGAATAGGAAAGTGCAGCTGAGATTCTGTACCCACAAGAAACCCACAAGAAAGCAACATTGGGCAGGTCCTTCATCATTCCTCTGCTGCATACGATAAGAGGCAGGGACTGGCAAAGTTACCTTCAGTCAAGGTAGGCCACATGAGCAAGTTCCTCCCACGGATAAACTAAAAGAGCCTAACAGTGAGGCTTCTTAATGGACAGTGAGAAACTATTCCTGTTTTTGGGGTCACTCATACTAATAAGGATACTGATTGTTTTGCTGATAATGAGTCCGCCCGTCGAGGACTATGGTCCCCTAGGACCAAATGGATACTGATCACAATAACAGCTTGTATTGAAATTACATTGACATTCGTATTTTGGTATCTGGAGAGTGCACATCCGCTTGATATTGTATTGCCAACTGCAAGTGTCTTCACCTCATGTGCATTCGCACATGCTTCATCCTCGAGTCCTCCAACACAGAGAGGGTTATCATAACAACACACTCTTGATGATCATGAACGCCACACATGGCATTTTTAATAAGACCAATTGTTGGATATGTTCACATCTGCCACAGCATGGGGAAAAGGGATTGTGCTGGTATATACATACACTCACTCTAACTACTGCTTGTTATGCTTCACTGAGGGCATTATTCTTTGTCTGATGGAACGATAGTGTCACTGGGAATTTTGATGGCACTAATCTTAATGAGTTTGAAAAACAAGTTTTCGCACCTTTAGGATGTTCTATGTTTGCAAATAGGAGCCAGCTAAATGTTAATTCTATTAGGCCTTCTGATAGACTCTCCAGACCTTTCCAATCTATGATTACCTTTAAAATGGCTCCCGTAGGTAATAGGGATGCCATGCCTCCATCCTATACCATTAGCCATAGTTCACACTCTGTTCCATTTTGCATACAAAGAGAAGGTTCCCAGGCAATGGGTACATTTGAGGAATGTACGAATACTGCCGTACTAACCAGTGAGGATAGACCTCTGTATGTATGAGATCCATATTTCTTTGTTTGCGGTAATGAAGCGTATCCATGGCTGCCAAGAGACTAGGAGGGTACTTGTTATTTAGGAATACTGTTACAAGGTTTATATGTCGCCACCACTGCTGAAGTTTCTAGAACTCGTCCCAGGCAGGATGAGGATGGTTACACTGCCTCACAGATTCTGGGTGACGTTGCTAAATCCTTTGCACCATTTTGGGATAGATAATAAACTCCCAAAAAATTAGAAAATTGGCAAGGATTTTAGAGAAAACCATCAATGAAACCATTGACATCCTATGTAACATGACATTAGAGCAAAAGGCTATTTGATTAGTGGCTCTCCAAAATAGGATGGTGCTAGACATCATTCTAGCTGAGCGTTGTGGGGTGTGCAAACTGGTGGGACCTGTGCGTTGTGTTTTTGTACATGATTCCTCCTCCAACATATTTAAGGCAATTAAGAAATTGCACACCTTAAGTATGGAAGTACACGTACCAGGGGGAAAGTGGGATATTGGCACATGGTTCTGGGACTTGTTATGATCTTGGGGCTGGAAAATCGCAGTCCTAATTGTGATCGTTGGCATTGTACTGTTTTGCTGTTGTTGCATACAGTGTCTTCCTGCCATCTGTTCCATGATAGGGGGAAGTTGTGAACAAGCAGTGGGTAAACTAGAACCTAAGACACATAGGCTGGGAAAAATTACTAATGCCTTGGTAATGCAGGACATCGGCATTAAGGAATTAATGGCAATCAATGTTTTTGAAGGTAGCGATTCAGGATGCTCTGATGATGACATGTGGTTTTCGGATTATGCTAATGTTTTTGTAATGCTCTTGGCTTAGACCAAAAGGAGGGTTTGTATAAATATATTTTGCATGAATACCGCCTGATGGTAAACGATTGGCCTAAGCCTATTTGCATCGCACTATAAATTGCATTGAATGAACCTGAAACAGGCGCCGCCATTTTGAGTTATCTGCCATTTTGATCGCCTCTTGCTTTCTGTCCCATGTTAAGAATTGTTTTTTTGGCTCCAGCATAGCAAAATGAACTTTGTACTGTTTCCATGATGTCAACATAGATGAGAATGTTGAAGCTGATAAAAGTGGATTGTTTGTCCTACACTGAGAAACCTTGGAGTTAAACAAAAGCTGTACTAATCAGTAATTTAGATACCATATTTTCCAATAGTGACTTCTCTGTTCAAACAGCAAAGTAGAATGATGAATAGTTGAACGTGCTCTTCTTGCAGACATCTTTGTTTTCGCACCTTAAAACTAAGCTGACCTTAAACTCAAGAACAAATGATAGACAAATATAAGTGAGCAAAATAAGGAATGTTACCTTTGTGTCTTATATTTGGAAAACACGTGAAATGTTTAAAGCAAAACAACAAACTATTCAAATATCTTTAAACATGAATTAGTTATGTGGATAGGCTATGAACCCTCGGTAAATGTAAGAGGGGCTGGACGATGTGTCCGGGATTGTGGAAAATCTGAATAAATTCTTGTGTTTTTGAAATGTCCAGCACTCTCTCATCTCATGGTGTCTGCTTGCACACATTGCAGGGTGTTGAGAGCCAGACAGCTGCCTGTTAATACGTGTACATTAATGTTTGCCCTTGTCACCGGTGTATTTTTATTATGTGGTATTAAGCCTCAATATTCTTTAATCTTTCATACCATCAAGGACTCTAGGGAACTTGCCAACCCTTCCGTAGTCTCCCTGTCCCCTCTCCCTTCCCAGGCCCTCGGCAATGCACTGCCCAAACACATCACCACAAAAAATCTGGATATCCTGAACACCCTTGCCACCCTCTCCCCAAACTCCTGCGGCACTCCCTTGCCTCCTATAGCTTCTCATTCTCCTTCTTATTTTCTCTCCTCCTTCTCTCCCATCTCACCTCATGAGGTCTCCAGAGTTGTCGGAGCTATGGCGGTCTCCTCCAAACAGGTTTCCCCTTGCTCCTCCAGAACCATCAATGACAACATTGGCTCTCTTGCCCCCATTCTTGCTGATTTTTGCATCCACTTCTGGATCTTTCCCCTCCTTCCGCTAGCACTCCCTTGTACAAAAACCTTCAGCAGACCCCACTTGCCCAGCTAACTACTACCCTATTTCTATCACCCCCCTTCCTTGGTAAACTCCTGCAGAATCTGGCCTTCCCACAACTTACCTCCTACATTGAACTTATTGGAGGTCTCCACAACCCATCAATCTGGATTCCGAGCATCTAGAGGCACTGACAATGCTCTTCTGAACACCCGTGAAGAAATGCTTGCATTTCTGGATTCTAACTCTCCAGATTTCCTCACTCTACTAAATCTCTCCTCTGCCTTTGTCAGTTTGTAGGGATGTCTGGGTCTAGAGTAGTTTGTTTTAGTAGAGGGAGGACCCACGCTTCCTTTAAATTGGTTGGCACTGAGTTGGAGGAGAACAATGCATTGAGAGGGGTGTAGAATATGGGAGCAATCGCTTCAGCGCCGTCCTTGATTACTGTCTCAGGGCAGGCATCACTTTGACTTTGGGAGGGTTTGAGCCCTTTGCTGATACAGGTGACCTCTGTTTCAGAAACTGGCTTGAAGTTGAATAGGTTTTATAAGAGGGCTGACTGTCCCGGAGCAGGGGAGGCTGTGTTGCCTCTGCTCAGAGTAGTTTTGTTCAGTAGAATATTTTTCTGGAGCAAATCAATTTTATCTAGCAGCGCATTTTGGATGTCAGTGCACCAGGTGCTGTCTTTAGTGCAATTGGTTTGCGGGGGTGTGGGTGATTCATGGTCTCGTAATTTTGAGAAAAACTCTCGGCAACTTGAGTTGGCTTTGCCGATTCTTGTATTATAAGTACAATTTTTTTTCCGAACTGATTTCTGACACTCTTTTTTTTTTTGCATTGAGTTCAGAGGAGAACCAGGAATTGATATGTGAAATGGCTTTGGCTTTCCGTTGGGTAAGGGGAACTACGACGTTGATGTCCCAGGTAATCACTAATACACACCTGCATCGTACTTTTCATGTTTCCAAATCTGCAATCATGTACCTTTAAATGACCAACAAGAAATTGAAAAGGCCACGTTTTACTGACGCTAACAAAGTAATTAATGTAGTTACATCCTTTGAATATTCGGTTATGTCATTGTGAGTATCATATGGTATGGTCAGCTATGAAAATAACACAGGCTCGCTGGGGCATTGTTTGCTTATGAAGAATGGATTCTTATCTGTTGAAATTATCATTAGATTATTTGAAAGCAGTAGCCAATTATGGTGCCGGGATGTGGGCTTTTCCAAAGACTTCAACATTTCAAATACAAGAAAATAGGTGCTTTTAGAACTTGTTTGATTTTTTTATACAAACGATTCTGAGCTTGTGGTGTTAATTTTAGATGGTGAATTACTAATAGCTCTTAGCCTTTTATAGATATATTTATGGGGATAAAGTAAGGCAATGTTTACCCAGGGGATCATTAGAAATGTATCAACCACCATTAGTTACCTGGCAATTCATGGCATAAGATATGTGAAAACAATGTTGGGAAACATTAATGCCTCGCAGTAGTTTTCTAATCCAGCATCATGCTCTCGTGAAATTTTGATGCCAAAAACAATCTCAATTAATGGCCCATTTCACTTTTGTTAGGAAGTCCAGAGAGCTGCAAAAGCCACATAATAGAGCACATTAGCATCTGACTATTGGTACCTTTCACAACCTGAGCTAATATCACAATCTAAGGTGTTGCAGATAAAACTCTCACTTTGGGTGTTCCTTCACACTTGTGAAGTCTTGAGCACAATCTATTAAAGACTTTCCCCACAAGAGCACAGCCTGCAGAAACGTAATACACCTGTCAGGCCGGGGGCTTGAGTGAAAAGGCAGGAGCAGCAACAACAGAGCTAGAGGAACAAAGAATAATGCAATAGTTCAGTAAATGCAGCCAAAAAAATGCCCGAATACAGCAATTACCACCCAAGACTACGCACTCTTACCTGCTCAGCGAAGAAGAATACCAGCAACCTACTTACATTCAATGAAAAGGGGATAACAGGATTCGATGAGGAGTGAGAATCCCAAAGTGTTCAAAAGCAATCCACAATGTGGAAACAGCAGAGCGTCCCAAAGTGTTCAAAAGCAATCCAAAATGTGGAAGCAGCAGAGCGTCCCAAAGTTTTCAAAAGCAATCCAAAATGTGAAAGCCGCAGAGCATCGCAAAGTGTTCAAAAGCAATCCAAAAAACAGAAGCAGCAAAGCGTCCCAAAGTCAAACCCAATATAGTCCGGTGGGCAAAACACCCTTCTTGATCACCTATAAATTCAGGAATCTCCAGTGAGCTGGTGAGACAAGGTGTGTTAAGGAAAGTTTGCAAATGGAAAAATTAAACTGAAACCAGGGAACTCAGCTTTACTCTCATGCTATTCCCTACGAATAATAAAGTTCAAGAATCCAAGGCATCACAACAGAAATGGATTGAGGAAAGGAATCAATGTAACGTAGCCGAGTTTGTAATCCAAGGGGGGACAGCAGAGGGAGACAGGCGTCAGGAAACCAGAAAGGGACAAAGGCAAATGCAGGGTCCTGATTCGTAAGTCGGGTCGGAACAATAGAATATAGGTACGTGAATGTAAGTGCTCATAACCAAAACAGTTAAGGAGCACCCGATGTATGCAACAATGGGTATTAAATACAAAATTCACGGAAAGACACGGAAATATATTGCGTGCGTGCGTGTCACGTGACTACGGGAGGTAGGTGGATGGGAACTGTCATTTTAACAAACTCTGTGTGCTAAATAACGCTGGGACAGATGCCAGAATAGCCTCCAGGCGTTGCTAGGCATCCCTAGACGCCGCCAGCTGGAAACCCGGTATATGACAGTACCAGAACTAACTTGTGTGGTCAAATTTTAAATATGAAAGATCACTGATTACTAGGGCGAGGTTTGATCTGTTACCACTGTGCTCGTTCACAAGATTATGAAAACCTAATATATTAATTCATATCATCAGTCCGTCTTGTATGAATGCAAACGAGAACTTGCTAAACCGTGTATTTGACAGTATGTAAGAAAACACTCTTACCAATTTTGCATGAACATGTTTTTTTTTACACTGTCACCAGACTTTAGTTTATTAATAGACAGCAGGATCTCATCTGATTGCTCGTGCAATTCTGTTTTATAGTGGATCAGGAGTTTAAATGTGTGAGATAATGTGACACATATTTATTTAATTTCCTATAACATGTTTGTCTAGGGCTTTGTGCTGAGCTAAATGAAAAAGTAATTGGCTGACATTGATTATTTGTCTATTTATTCTTTTGTTTATCTTTTGAAGATATGTATGTGTAGTGATACACATTAGTCTTTGCCTGCCTGGCATTCTTAATCATATTATCTTACTTGCTAGCTTCTCTAGAAATTAATGTTTTTGTATTACTGGATTTTTTTTTCCTTTGTAACAATGTTTTTATTATCATGATTCATTCATTCTTTACACATGTGTACTGTTTTATGGAAACATCTGAAATAAACATAGTGAACAAACATGTGATCTCATTTGTGTATGTCTGCTCTCAAGTGTAATGGTACCTAGAGGTTCATTTTGGTCCTGTGGGATGGGCTGATTTGTTACTGTACTAGTCCAATGGCACTGATGTTAGAGATGACTTACTCTTCCCTGGAACTCGCTCCATCCCTGGGCTCTACTGTAAAGAAGAAAGTTGAGGGACTTGGTAAATGGAGATCCCATTGAAGGCTCACCTAAAGGCGTGCTAACAGGTTGCTGGAGCTGATGGGCTGGTGGAAAGCTGTAGCATCAGAATCTGATGTACCCCTCTGTCCCTTTCTGTCTTAGTCGAGTCCACATTCTATCAGGGTCAGGCCTCTGCAGACATTGCAGACATTGTGGACTTGTTGTGCTGTCACCAGTGTCTGGTTCTCTCTTTTACGTTCATTAATAGGTAAGCCCTGTCTTGGGACTCTGGACTCTGGCACATCTCCTAACCATACCAAACCATATTGTGTACCCCTGGAACAAATCTCTCCAAACTGGACATTTAGCAAACATTATAATAGTGAAAGCTGTTTCTTGAACTTGCATTAATCTAATGGATTTGTTTTCCTTCCACCTCTAAAGTCAAGGAGCGAGCTTGGAGGGTATGCCTCTCTCCTTTTCGCTTGATTCGACAACCAGTGTCATTATCAAACCAACAGTTGACACATTGGAAAAAAAAGATTGTTGCCCTCTCAGAAAATATGATGAAGAGATTATGTCATCATGATACGTGGTTGGTAGGAAAGACCAGTGATTTAATCCGTTGCTTTAGAAATCTATGTATAACATGAAGTCACAGGTTGGAATGTTTGCATGACTGACCTTTTCCTGGATCTTTATGAAATCCATAATATGTAACCAGTGGATAATGATGGCACCTGTTATTGCAATCTTCCTGCTATATTATACAACACCTCGCTTTGCTTCTGTCATAACATCCTTTGCCGTGTCTGCTAGAGAAATGCACCTATTCATCGTGAAGGGTCTGTGCAACAAGCAACCTAAAGCTAAGGTTGTAATTCCTGGTCAATCATTTTACATAAACACATTTCTCTTTACCTGAGCACTGGAGAAAGCTGGTGGTTGGTACTGTTTCAGCAAATCTAGATTATTTAACACAGTTTGTAAGCCATTAATAATTCCTGACACACATTATTTTTCCCAGAAGGCCATTTTGTCCTGGGTTATAACTTTAATAAGAAATCAGAGTGTGCTTGAGTTTCACATCACACTTCCTAATTTAAACAAAAAAAAGGTTACCATCCAAAAATGCTTTTATTATAAAATCTACACATGTCTTTAACTTTGTTTACTTGGAATTTGGCTTCAGATATTGTATATTGAAGAGATAAAGACTAAACTCTACTCTGTATATTTTGGTATTGAGACAGACATGTTTCCTCAGCATTTTTTCATTTTTTAAGGAGGCTGTTCATGTGTCAGACAATCTCAATAATTTGTCTGAGGGACAAGAATACTGCATATTTTGTGGTGTCTACGTAGAAGAAGTGAGCATGACCTTTAAGCGATGTGTTGCCCATTTCCACTTGTGTGACAAAGTTTTGAACTTGTTTATTTTGTGACATGATTCCATAGAAAATTCATGAGTAGTGGTAGGCATTTCATATCAGACTCTGGCTCTATCATGGAATTGCTTTGTATTTGTGTCCTGTAAGTCCACCTAACCATGTTTACTAAACAAAATCAAATCTTACACCACTAGGCTCTGTGTTCTGCATTGTGCACATCTAAATGCAAACATAAGATCAATGTTTCCAAAAACTTTGCAACATTGCAGGCATGTTAAATTATATTATCATGTCCCTAAAATATTGCAACGGTATTGTATACTTTTTTCTGGACCAAAAATCCAACAGTACTGATTGTTAATAAGGAGGAAGAACAGATCTGTGACTTTGTAGCACAACATATCATGCACTGCTTTGATGTACTTACCAATCTCCAGTACATTATACTGGCTGAAACTAGTAGATACCCTGTTTTGCATGTTGATATCTACATACCTGTGAACTTCAAAGAATGGGCACAACGTCCAATTTTTGCAAATAAACGTAATAATATTGGGTCTCATTACGGGTCCCACGGTAACCCTGCTTGTGCTACCGGTGGCTGGGAAGTCAGGTGCAGTAATTTTGTTAATCCCCATTCACAAAGAATCCTGTGGACTCTATGGGAGTGGAGACACGGCCGGTGCTCCCGTGACAAGTCTGTCTACTGTGGCCGCTGCGCCTGGCAGGGTCAGACCTGTCGAGCACAGTGGTTCCGGCAGGCAAACTTGTAGTTTGTTGGTCCGGAAACAAGAGTGCCGGTGACCTTACCAACATACTTGTTTCCGGACCAACAAACTTATAATGATGCCCATTGTTATGAAAGACCCAAGTCTATAAATAAAGAGAAAAAAACCAATGAACAGAGTGACTCCAAGTGCATTAAAAAAACACCTATATTCAGATTTGAAAGGCCGGGAGAACGTACAAATGCCAATCTCAAAAATGGAATTTGGTACAACAAGGTTTTAAGTAGAAAAAATGTCAAAGCGGATTTCATGTTTAGTAATTATCATAATAAATGTCTATTCATGTATTTAATTGGTTAGGAGAGTATAGAAAATATAGTTATCTATAAATACAATTTTTACTATTGTTTTTTTCACAAAAAATAAATGATACATTTCAATCTAACTTGCCATTGGTTGGCATTCTACTACACTAGTCGATAAAGTGAAAAAGGTTCTGATTGGTTTATTATTTGATCATCAAGCTTTGACTATGTTATTCAGTGGCAAGGTACATGGTGAGGAAAGAGAGATGGGGGATCCACTATGAGATGGTCTTGAAAATTAGTCCCATCTTGTTCTCATGCTGAGGTTCTCTCTTCCAGACAAGTTCATGGCCTTGGCATCTCGTTTTCCCCTCTAGATACACAATGAACCTATCAGGTGCACTATCTAATTGGGCAGGGAATAGAGGGTCACTGTTCAAACCACATGATGAGAGACCGCTGTGCTAAAACCATGCTCACCCATTTGCTGGATTCTCTACTGTCCTACCATGTGTGTGCCTTTCTTCAGTGGCCACTGGAGGTGCATGTGTTTATTTGTTATGGGATCATTTGGCCCAGCAGCTACTATCACCTGCCATTCAAAGATATTTGTGTTTTCTCGCTGCTACCAATAGAAACTAATGAACTTAATAATTGCACACTGTGCCCTGGGAAACGTTATCTGGTGTGGTTTCAACTCTTAGGCAGAACTCCCTTTTGTACAATGTCCTTAGTGCTTGGGCTGCTGTCTGAGAATCGTGAGGACTGGAATTGTGTGTTAAGCTGCAATATTTCAGAAGTGATGCCTTGCAGGGTTCAGTCTGACTAATGGTGGCACTTCTGCTATTTCTCTGCCATGCTAGTGTTCTTTGTGTCTTGCATGCCACCTTTCATTATTCCCTGGCTGTATATGTTGCAACCTCTCTCTACCTGCCCGTGTCTATACTACTTGTGTAACCCTGTCTGGGTATTTTGCAACCTTCCCTTGCTTTTGTAAATGCACACTACCTCTCATCCTACTTGTGTTGAACAACCTATTCTACTCTTAATAGCGGCTATGTGGCAATTTATTTTTTATTGTCTGTTTACAGAATGTTTCTCAACGAGTGGTGCCGTGGCCAGACCCAGTGCAACACGGATGTGTACCATCACAATATTTTTAAAAAATCCTGAATACCTAGCACTATCTCAACAGCTTTCAATGCCATTTTCATTATGCCTTTTCTCAAAAGCCCAAACAAGCACAGACCAGAATGATCAATCGTTTGGCCAATTTCCTAATGTCTAGAAAGAATTGTGATATTACAACTTCAAAATGTCATAAAGTCTTAACAACTCCGGGAAGGTGTAGAGGCCAGTTTCTACCCCCTTCATGGTATGTAGTTTGTGTTGATATCGTAAAATTATTTGAGACTGGAGGTTGGTGCTAGCAAGGTTAGACTGATGGTACTTTCTTATTTGTCATCGGCCTTCAAGTGCCTAAGGTAATCCATCCTATTCTCTCAATTCTATGCAATAAAAATGTTTAAGCCATGTCAAGTATTGTTATGAATCTACACTTCATGCTGTCCATTTCCATCCTAAAATTCAAGGTGGCACTTCAATAAAACATATTGTAAAAAAGTGTATATGCATTTATTGGAAATAAATGTATGCCTGCTATCTATGGATAATAACTCCAAATTGTATATTAAAAACCTAAATATGTATCCTTTCAATATATTGATACATATATTTACCTTTTAAAAAGTGTGTTGAAGCCACTCTTCTGGAGCCACTTCCCCAAGAGTTCAAATCTTCCAACTTTCTAACAACACTTGATTTCAAAGTCACCAAAAAGATCTTTGTACAACACAAACTTCTTCATAGGTGTTTTAGTGGCGTTTCCATTCAGGGGCACGCGGTGAAGGTGCAGTTGTCGGACCACACAGTCCGGCCATTACAGGTCATGCAACCGGAACCCTTGCTTGATTGATTTTCCTTTAACACCATTCAACTGCTTCTCCTCAGCAGTGAGGTTTGTCTCACTCAAATGCGTCACACTCCCCTGACACGGTAGTGTGGCTTTTCTGCCCACCATGCACTTGTTACATATTCTTATGTTTCCTTGACTTGTGCCACGGCTTGCTTCCTTATACTCTAGAGTATATAGCTGTGATGAAAGACATTTCTTCTGAACTGCTATGCAAGATTACGGGGGCAGTCAATGCTTCCTGCCAGACTGTGGGTATTCCACCTGAGCTTAAGGCTGCTATTGCGATTGCCCTTCTTAAGAAGCCTTTGCTTGATCCCCTGCAGCCTTCTAACTACCGCCCAATCTCTCTTTTGCTGTTTCTTAGGAAAGTTCTCGAGTCATTGGTCTCTCCTCTACTCTCATGGTTTATGGAATCCACTGAGCTCTTGGACCCCACCCAATCAGGTTTTAGACCAGGTCGGGGTACGGAGAGAGTCCTGGTCTCGGTTCAGGACAACATGGCCAGGATGGTGGATGCAGGAGGGGTTGGTGCCCTGATTCTATTAGATCTTTCGTGGCATTCCACACCGTTGACCACCCCATCCTGCTTGCACACCTGGCTCAAGTGGGTATTTTTGGGTCAGGTGCTTACCTGGTCAACTTTGTTCCTGTCTGACAGAACCCAAACCCTTTCACTCTCTTCTTTCTTTTCAGGGTTCTTGTGTTCTCTCTTGCCGTGTTCCACAGGGCTCTGCCTTGTCTCCCATTCTCTCGAACATTTGCATCTGACCTCTTGTGTGTCTCATCCTCTCCAGCATGAGATGCTATTCATATGCCGACGACACTCAGATCCTGATACGGTTAGATCAAGATCAGGCTGAGCTGTCATTGTGCCTGCATCAGTGCCTGACGGCCGTGGGGGCATGGATGAACTGCAATTGGCTGAGGCTGAATGGAGACAAGACGGAGGTGCTGGTGGTGGGATCTCCACTGATCCTTCACTTTGGGTGTCCTGCTTCTGGCCTACTTCTCTTGGCCCCCTTCCAGTACCGGCGGCAAAGGTGAAGAATTTGGGTCTGGTTGTTTTCACTTCTCTTTCTATGGCAGGCCATTTTCACTTTAAAATACTAAAGAAGGTCCTTTCACTAATCACTATGCACTTACCTACCCACCCCTGTCATTGCAGCATTGGTAATTAGTCATTTAGACTACTGCAACGCATTATACTTGGCTCAGCCTAAAACTCTAGTTCAGCGGCTCCAACGCTTACAGAATATGCTGCCAGGGTTGCGACCGGCTCCCCTTATGGGGCTCACATTTCACCAGTGCTGCAGGCCCTACAATGACTGCCAGTTACTCAGTGAGTTGATATTAAGTCCCTATGCTTGGTATATCGCGCTCTGCATGATCAAGGGGCCAAAAACCTTTGCAACAAGTTTACCCAATATTTGCCGATGCGGCCACTGCAATATGCCGCTGCAGGTCTACTTGTTGTTCCCTCATTCTGTTGCTCCCACATTGGAGGATGAGCCTTTTCAATTGCCTCAGCTCAGCTATGGAATTATCTTCCCCTTACTCTGAAAAGTTGTGAAGTGGGAGAATGGAAGAACAGGCTCCCGCCCTTCCCCTCTCGCGCTTGGCCTAGAGGATCACGGCCCAGACACCCGCCACGAGAGGAGTTTGCCCATCTACCAGACGACCAAATACCCTGGTACAGGAACATACGGATGTGCCCACCAGCCTGCCCTGCACATGCCGACACCTGTGGCATGGATGGACTCGACTGAACCATCCAGCACTAAATCAACACGTCGTTAGAGATGCCATGACGACCTAGCCAACGGTTAGCACACCTGTGCAAACATGCACACCGGACACTCCCACACCAATCCACACGAAGAATATACTCAGTGCTATGACGTAGGCGACAGACATACTCACGGACGTGCATCTTTATTATTTTCCACATAGGCTCTCAAAATGCAGAAACGCAAGACGCATCATGAACTTATCTAAAAAGGCTTGCTCACGCTTCTTCTAAGAACCATGTACCATAATGAAGAATATAACGGAGACACGATACTGAGGATAGGGCAATATGATACCGTAACCTTAACACGCTCTGCATCAAGCGGTTCCACCTATGCACTAGGCCCAAGTAGGCCGCAAGCAAAAGCTTCCATGAACATTGAATGAGCAAGAGCTCGGTTGCTGACCCTGCAGAATGAGCCCGGCGAAAGCACACCGCCAAGGGCACGATGTTGCAATCTTGCACGCCGCAAGCCAACGCCAAGGTCGCACCTGCAAGATAAACCAGGCACACAGTGGGAAAAACAATATTAATTGTGCTGAATTCTGCCTCAAACACGGTCCCACCTCACGTGACAAAGCCAAACCTGACAGGATGGCAACCCCAGGAGGAAGGAGACGCCTGAATCCCACGTTTGAAGACACAGGCAGATACAATTAAAAGACTCATTGGACATCTGCAGCAGTGGGAGTAGTCGACCTCCCAACATATGAATAACTCCTCACATTGTTTACACCTACCCATAGTAAAACATTTTTGCAAATTACAGGTACACCGCGAGCTGGGAACAGCGATAGTCCCAGACTGGGAGGCTCGCGAGTGGACCAATCAGAACATGGGGCCCTTATCACTGACGCCATTAACATTGACCAATCCTCAGAGGTCTTCATGTAACAATTTTCATGTATCAAATTGAAGGGACAGCCCAAGTATATCACCTGACTAACCCTCAACCACTAATACCGTTCTCTATATGTATGCTATACTAACCCTACTACTCGAGTAACCAATCCAGAGTGGAAATAGGTTTTTTGCTAAACTTTGAAAGGTGACGCAAGTAGAGCATCATACTAAGGTAAAAAGGGCCTGCGAGCCCCACGATTGTGTGTGTGTCAGGACGGACGCGTACGCTCCTTGACACATCCCTGCCATTTTGTCTAATAAACAGCAGAGTCACCTTGCTTCTTGCTTGTGTCTCATACTCTATCTCTTTTGGGATATACGGGAGGAGTTGGGGCCTCGCTGCCCGGAGGTCTGCAGACGGCCCGGCCGACCCCGGCAGAATTTCCCCCCGACAGTTGCTCAAGCCTTTTGGCCTTTACGAAAGTGCTAAAAACCTACCTGTTCCAGTAGTTCTGATGTAGCTGTCTTTTTCCTCTTGCTTTGTCTCTCTCCTCCAGCACCATGATACCTTCGGGTGACCGAGCGCTTAACAAATTCCAATAACATAACATAACATAACATAACATAACATAACATAACATAACATATACAGTTATTTGCATTTTCTTGACTTGGACCAATACTGGACTTCTCATAGCATGCATTCAACTCTCTGTGCTCTCTTGGCTTTGCCAGCACTCTTTTCAGTTAATGCAGTTCATCATTTAATTTTAGTTCCAAAACGTCCTTTTTGTAAGATTAAAAATCTTTCTTTCACTCCTCTTAAGATGCAAAAGTGTTCCCAACTTGCTTGCATTTCATTCAGCATTCAAAATGATTTGCACGGTTCCTTTTGTTGGGCATGTAAAATGCTTGTAAATATGCTTAAACTTGTTTTCATTTCTTTCAGCATTAAAAATGCTTTGCCTTCATTATGTTCTATTGTCTGTAGCTTTATTTTGAATTTTGAATTTAATTTATTTGTACATAGTAATACAACTTTTAAAATTTCAATTTACAAATTCCATTAAAATTCATATGGAAGAGCAACAATGATGATATAATACAAATAAAACAATAATACAACACTAAATATAAATGTAAATTTGATTGAAGATACAAATACAATTACAAATTACAAATATAAATATATTTGATACGCAGACCCAACCACCATAGCTTTGTACATTGTAGCTCGTTAGATCATTAAAACATTAAAACACATAACACCAGTATATCTTCTGCACTTTGATTCATAAAAAGTCTACCAAACCCACTCATACGTAGTTCATAGAATTCATAGAATAATCTCAATAGAATAAATAGAATAAAACTGTAATGCTAGCGGTACCAGTCTACAGGGACCGATTCCCAAGCTATACCATACTCTCCCAGAGGTTTACACTCAGCAATAGTTTCTGGATCATTTTCCATAGACGGAACAGTGCAAGGTGTATCCTCTGTATTTTCTGTATTCAAACAGTATGTCCAAAGATGATCTGCACGTATAAACTCGTGGTTATATGCAAAACACCCAATGACCTCTATGATTGCCGGTATTAATGCCTGACATTACCTAAGCAGATGTCTGGAGATTCTAAGATACTGTTACTTTTAGAAATCTGGCATGTGCGCTCATTACGAGGGATATTATAGCGAGGCCCATCGTTCAGAAATGTAGGTAGCTGGTTGGTCCTAAGCTTAAAAAAAAACATTCTGAGCGCCGGACTCGGACCGCACTTGATATATCTTTGGGCCTTAAGATATGTATGAGTGACAGTCGTCACTTCAGCGTAGGATCGTAGACTGTACAAGTGATCGTAGTTACTGGCCCAATCCCACTGGTATAGCTTCTTTTTGAATATCCTCTTAAAAACTTCGAAGCTAGTACCACATCGAAAATCAGGGCTCCAAGTAATTTTCCCTAGGTACTTTTCAATCCAGCTATCAAAATCCCTCCTTGCAATTTTCGACCTATCGCCGTAAATTGTTGCCAAGAGTGATACCAATTCGCATTGCGGGAAGGTGTTCTTTTAAAGATATTGGCCCTCATTACGAGTTTGGCGGTAACCATGCCGCTATTGGCGGCATGGCTTCTGCCGAAATCGCATCGGGGTCCGGGTCCTCGGAATGAGGACTTACCGGGCCATTCCGAGTTCGGAAGGCCCGGTAATTCCTTCCTCCAAGGACCCGGACACGGTCCTTCCCCATTCCCATTTCAGCCCCCATAGGGCTGAATGGGAATGGAGAGGGAGCAAACAACGGGCCATTACAAGATGGCCCGTTGTTTGCTCCCTCTTCCCCTCGCGGGACCCGGTAAGCACACCTGGTTTTCCCAGGCGTGCTTACCGTGTCCCGCGAGGGGAACTCGTAATGCGGCAGTACGGAGTGAAAGGCGCCGGCACCTTTTACGGCACTGTTCACTCTGTACCGCCAGGGTCGTAATGAGGCCCATAGAGTATTATGGGGCTGAAGCACTGTTTGTATAATACAAAAATACCTTCTAACGAATATCCAGCAGTCTGGGACGCATATTTTCGCATTAGGTTTGCTAATTGCTTTGCTTTAAGTCTTTTTGTTTCCTTAATATAAACATAGGGCCTCATTACAAGTCTGGTGGTAGCCATGTCGGAAAAACCATCAGGCTGCCGCCGGACCCAAAATACCATTCCGCCTCCGTTATTGCCAGAATCACCGGGGCATTACAACCCCGGTAATTCCGGAGGCGGAATTTCGTAAATCCCCATTCCCATGGAGTCCCATGGGGATGGGGACAATGGAAACACCGGTTCCGTCTATGACAGAGCCGGTGTTTCCATTTCTGTCTGCAGGTGGGAGTTGTTAATCCCGCCAGGCCAGACATGGCGGGAGTAACACCTCCCAACTGCAGAAATCAGAATCAGCTGGTCCGGAAACAACAGTGGCACTGGATTTTACACCACCAATGTTTCCGGACCAGCAGGATCATAATGAGGCCCATAGACTCTTGATGGGCTCGTCTTGAGTCACAAATACGGGTACTTATCGACCCTCTCAAATATTCCTAGACTAGTAGTCACAATAGGGCATTTAATTGATTTTGCTCCCACAATTATCAACTTAGTTTTACCCATGTTTATAGTTAAGTCATTAGCAGTGGTATATTCAATAAGCTTCTCAAACATACCCTTTAGATCATCCACACTCAACATGCAAGGTAACATACGTGCTCCTATCTTAGGGCAACAATACAAATTTGGTGTAAATATAGACAGATCTGTCATATAAATACAGTAAGCAAGGGTGCCAACTTTCTCCCCTGCTTGACCCCTTCAGTAGTGTAGACCGGTGCAAAACACCCCCTTGTCATCCAATCTGATCCTTACGGATGTCTCATAGTGCAGAACTTTTAAGACATTAAGCAGCCACCACGGGAATCCCCAACACTCCATTTTAGTCCAGAGTTTCTGCCTACATACCCGGTAGAAGGCTACCCTAAAATATAGAATATAGGGCATTACCTCCAGCGACCAAGGCTTCCCAACATAGGCACTCCATCACTATGATGTTATGTGTAGTACAGCATCCAGGTCTAACCTATTTTGGGAAAAGTTCAACATTTTGGAATCATCAACCCATTTTTGTAAGGCTGCCAAAACAAATGAGCCAGACTTTTTCCCTGTAGAGTCAAGAAGGGACAAGAGCCTATAGTTTGCTGGTGAGGTACGTACAACCTTTTTGTAAACTGGTACCAGAAGAGCCTGTTGCCAAGATCTAGGAATCCACTGAGTAAAACAAACTCTGTCAAAGAGGATGTATAGTATTCTTGCCCATGTACCAGGATTCCGTTTTAGTACAGCGTTGGCCAGGCCATTAGGACCGGTTGCCCTCTAATTATTTAGTTTTAAAAAAGTATCCTCTGTGGCACCCTTACTTATCTTCAAATCCCAACCTTGGAGGCAGAAACCGGGGTAAGAGGAACACCAACTTAGTAGGTCTTAATAATGTAATCAACCCATTCCCTTTCTGGATAGGGTTGAGGCTCCTAACTTTATTGGAAGCCTTGACAGTGTTAATCTTCCTCCATATTTCCTTAGAGTTTCTTTTACTAAGGACACCAATCATTTCTTGCCAGCATTGTTTTTTAATGGACAATTTCCATCACTTGCACCATGCCCTATGGGCATTCTGAATCATTTTTATTTGTGTATTCTTTTTTACCCTAGGTAGAGAAGAATAATTAATCCTCTTTATATCCCTTTGCATAACACGCTTTGCATCATGAACCACTGGGTCATATGGATGGTTACATTTAGGACTTATCGCATATTACCTGATGCAATATCTACCAGTAGACGTAGCCATATTCTTTATCCAGTCTTCAATAGCATACCCACCCAAGACCCCCAGGCATTCTATATCGTGTGTATCAAGGGAATCAACCCTACTTCCAATCTTACCCAAATTCTGTTCATTCCATCTTATAGTATTTCCAGAATGATTAGCCTGCACGCCTGAGCACACAGACACATCTTCTTGCAATTTCAATCTGTCAGGAGCTACAAGGGACCTACTTAATGAGTAGTGATCACTAAATCCCAAATCTCTAACTTCAAACTTTCTAGTTACCAGCAGGCAATCATTATTTCCAAATAGGTAACGCAGTGGCAGTGGAATTGAATCCCTTCCAGGTATATTGACCAGGTACATCACCTACAGTACATCCGTTCAACATTCTAATATCCCATTGTTAAAAAAAAGAACCAATTGCTTCCCTCTGCGATTGTGGATACCCTGCAACATTTCAATTCTCGGGGCTACACATAACACAGTGGTATGAGTGTATTATCAACACATCTTGAATTAAAATCACCCCCAGTAAAACCAATCCATCCTCCCCATTGACTTTGAGATTTTCTGCCAAGCCCTCCTCCAAATGGTGCAGAAAACCCTGATGGATTTCAAGCTAGGGGGAAGTTACACATTAATTATCAGCAGGGTGAATCTTTCTGTACAAATGCTACTGTTGATCTCTACACCAAGAGCAAACACTTCGTCATGGGTATGCCAGACTTCGCGAGAGCACAGCCTCTGGCTGACACCTACAACCAACCCCTCAGAAGGTCTCCCCCTTTTGCCTTTAGTGGAAAGCAAATGATACAGGTGGTAGCCCTTGTAATATATGGGGCAGTCTAGCCAGGTCTCCTGCAGCATAATTATATCATGGCCCAATAGGAATTGTAGTGAACCATTTTTATGCAGCAGGTGCTTGTGCCCACGGGTGTTCCAACTAAGCAACTTAATAATTCAATACCTATCAATGTTATCCTGGAAATGTGGCATGGAGAGGCTACTCCTCCCCTTAGTTAATATTTCAATACCACATAAAGCAGACCCCACCACCACCCCACGTTCACCTTGCGTAGGTTCCAGGGATGTTAATACCCCTACGATGTTGTATATACCTTCTATTCCTGACTTCCCCCCAGGGGCACCTTTCACTGTCTCCCCACGTACTCAGTCTCAGGACTAACAACTCTAGGGTGTCAACATTAGCGCATAATAGAGCAGACACCGCAGGACTAACCACCCGCAGCAGCACCCAATTAGAGGGACTATCCCATTTGGGTAAAGCCAATTCAAGAATATCAGCACATCTTATTGTGCACAAACAAGGCACCATGGCAACAGCCTCAGTTAGTTGGTCCTGTTCAATTAAAGGCTATCTGCCGTGGGGTATCTTTCCATTAGCTTAATCATACACCCAGGTTTGATAAATTTCACATTCTTGCCCCAGTCTTTTACCTTTAGATTAGTGTCAGACCCAGCCACCTTGTCTACCTTCGGAGGTGAATGAGTTTCGTCCACATCTGATGTCTCTTGCACAAATTTTAACCGGGAAGAATGTATTGGTATTATATTAGTTCCAGGTATGGGACACCCTCTACCCACATCCTGCTTCACATCTATACACGGTTTTGTTACAATATTAGGAACAGAACATGACCCAGAGGGTCCCACACTCTTAGCCCCAGCAGGGGCAGAAAATTCTACTGCCCCATGATGCGGGAGTGTCCACTTATCCAATGGACCTCGTATGGTCACATTCCTTCTGGTCCCATCAGCCAGGGTGTGAGTAACTCTCTTGTTTTTTACAAGACCCATAGAATCTTTTACATCTGTCAGAAGAGTTTTCATATAGTCATCCTGATTTATTATTAACGGTTTTGACGAGGTTCATATTTTAATCTGATTTTCCTTCTGTATTTCTGTAGTTCTCGTCTCTGGTAACAAATGTTCAGTTCTTCCCATAAGGGAAATTTCCGTACATAACGCCTCAAGGGCAAAATTCTTCATTTGCGGCTGGAATAGTGACAGTCTTCAGTTCTCCATGTGTTCCTGGTTTCAGCGAGGGAGATATAACTTTGTCTATCTCCCTGTTCCTCCGTCTCCACCAACAGTCTATCCAGGTCTGTTATGCCATTCATTATAACAGCTGCATTATTTTGTGTCGAAGGATGGGACATTTTAACAACCTCATCTGAGTGTGCTGCTTCAGTTGGCCACTTGCCTGAAGCTTTGATCACAAGATCCAATTGTTGTTGTGTCCAAAGCTGATGTTTCACCAAGTTGGAACAAATCCTAAGAATGTCATCCAATCTCTCTGATATTGATTTATACTCAATGTTAAAAGAACCATCCACCACTGGCAACAGCACTTCCCATCTTTTATCTTCCTCCCTTGCTCCTTGATGTGCCATACTTCAAAATAGGTGGTTCATATCAGGGCTCAGAGACAAATTGCCTGAGGAACTTACGTTGTTCTGTTGGGGTACCACTCCCAATGGTTGACGTTGCAGGGATTTACATAGGTTAAACAAGGATCCACTGTTATCCAGGGAGTGCATAGCGGATGAGCAGTCAGCAATTATAACCTTAGTGGGGTCCTGGATTTCACCAACCCCTATCTCCAAAGGGGCTATATTCTGGCCCAAAGTCGGTACTTGCTTAATTGTTTCCATCTCCAGGCTGTCCTTACGCCCTGACGGCAGGCCTGAATCTGCAAGCCCAGACTGTTCCGGCAAATACATTTCATCAGAACCAAAAAGAGCAGATCTGATCCAGTCCTGTGCTGTGCTGTGACCAGAGTGCCTTACAGATCCGATCCAGTCCTGTGCCATGATGTGACCGGAGCTCCTTGCTGATTGCAGATCCAATCCGATGTGCCCAGCTGTCTGTCCCAGAACCAAATTCCCTTCCCTGACCAGAATTTTGACAGCCCAGAATCCTGACGGCCCCATTTAAAAACATATCTAGTGAGTATCTATAGATAGCACTGTGTCACTAGCATATTTACCTTGTCTAGTTAATCCCTATCTTAAACCCATCCTATCTTATATTCAGAACCGATATTGTTAGGAGTACTTTTGAATTGTCTGAACTCTCTAGCCTATCCCTCCTATCTTCCTCCTGTACTAGTATTGCTAAAACTATCTTTGCGCTGATCTTTTCTCATCTGAAGAAGGCGAGTCCAAGGCAGGCAGTCATTCTGATCAAGTGTCTGTGTTCTTGTAGGGATTTGTTTAGTTTGTAGTCATCCAAATCCCATTTGTCATTTTAAAAGCGCATTCCCGTTTTTCATTCTTACACCTATCTCGAAAAAATGACCTCCACTAAAACAGCCATATAATTTAAACTTCTGCTTGTAGCTAACATCCACAGCTTTAAATTGCATCTAAAACCACATCCCAAATCCTTATGGTTGTCCCGTTATCGCGATTATCGCGCAGTGGAAAGTTTGCCGCAAATTTCGTTTTTTGGGAAATGTGTAAAACAGCTTTTGATTGCTCTCGACTTGAATTTTAGGATTTCAAATTTTTTCTTGGTATTGAATCATTGCTTGTGTTTGTGTACAACCATCCAAAGTGGCTCCCATAAGAATTATAACAATTTCAGCAATTTAAACCATATTTAGTGTTTTTACACAATCCATTCTAAGATAACTTTAAAAGCCATTCTGACAGCTTGACAATCAGTTCCGTTTTTCTCTTGTGTTGCTGGGGGAAAGTGGGATTGATATTCTGTTTGAAGGTTGCCTTTCCTGAATACCTGCTCTCTCCTCCTATCTCTTTACATTGGCGATTGGGCGATTGGGGGCTTGAGGGGTGTGCAGGGGCACCGTTAACCACAGTGCTATTTTGACTTGAACACACACACAAAAGTATTATTTCCGTGCTGAATTGTTTTGCTCACTATTACTCCTGGTGTATTAAAGAGATTATTCAGTGTTACATCACCCCATTGGTGATTATTGTGTACCGATTAAATTGTTAATACATAAATAAATATTTTAACTTTGCAAACCAGCCAGATTCCTGTTCAGTGTGACTGGGGGCGGGAGGGGGCTCCCAGGAGAGGGGTGTGATATGAGTGGTATATAGTTCAGAATAAAGAACTTTTAGACAAAAATAAATAAGGATTTCAGTTGTGCATTACACGCTAGGCATTGACTTGGGTGTGTGCCGGATTGAAATCACTTACAACATGATTGGTTGACAGGCTTGCCCTCCTGAAGGAAAAACCAGAGTACCTACCTGTCAAATTACTGTCTAACAGCAATGCCTTTCTGGACAAAATAGTCCCAGCATATGAGCAATCTTTATACGTTTGACTCAGACTTGGCATTTTACACACAGCTTGGTATACTTGGACATGGTCACTCCAGATTTCGGGACGCTGTCCGTTGTGTAGAGTGGCAAGTGAAACTATCTTGTAACACAGAACCTGAGATGTATGTATTTAAGACTACTCTTGACGGAAAAAGGCATCCGACAAGCACATGATGCAATGTTGTTTTTGATACAAACTGTTGAAAGAAAGGTTGTTTTGCAACTGCCAGATATACTCATAGAGCTTTGCTGCAAAGAAAGAAGCCTTGGCAAACAGGCCCAATAGTGTTAACAGCCCAAGCTCTTAGACTGACCCTGGTAAATAAGTGCCCTGTTCTCACCAGGTATAAGAAGTTGATTGGTGAGTAGCATCTGGTTGTAGATTGATCAGATAGATGGTCATCTTAGAGGCTGCAAGCTTGCTCTCCTCTATGGGTTTTTTTCCGATTGTGTTATGCATCGCTACTTTTATATTTGTAACCATTTTATCTTGTGATTATTTTTAAAGCTATCCATTTCCAATAATGAATCGAATTGTGCTTAACAGTGTATACCGAATAAAAGTGTTGACATTGAGTGGTATTAGTTTGTGATTGAGCTGCACACTTTGTTTCAGGATTGAGCACGTTGTTTAGACTACATGTTTTGTTTGTTCATGGATCAAGGCTCTAAGAGCTACTCTATCATCTTGGAATTTAACCTTCCCTCTCCTTTCTCTCTAAATTGAATGCAGCAGCAGCTTGCCCTGTTCTGTCTCTTTGTATTCTGTTTAGTGATGGTCTGCTGTTCTGTCTTCTGGGCATTCACTCAGGCAGTGAGTGAGAGTTTAACATCCACAGTCTCCCTATAATTAATGTCTGATGTACACACTCTCTCAGCCTAAAAACTCTCATTTAAAGATCAAGTAGAGTTTTGGTTGTATAAGTCACAGACCCATGTCCTGTCTCATTAACCTAGTTGGGATGACAAAAGGGTGGAGGAAGCCAGCCCTCCTGGTCACCTAACCTGATTTCCCCAGATAAGGCAAGGCATTTAATGAGACATTGGGCCTCATTATGAGTTTGCTCGTATCCATGCTGGAAAACTGCCCTTACTGTTGTTCTTTCTTATACCCAGCTAGCTTTTAGGCTCGGGATGTGAACAATAAACCAATGTAATACTTTGTACCTGCTCCTCTCCAAATATGTCTTTCTCTATGGGAACTCTATGGATCTAAGTGCAGCCTTTGACCACGTGGACATGGGTCTCTTGGGAAGTAACATTGGTAATATGGGCATTCAAAGAGCATTGCTGTGGGTGTTTGAATCCTTACATGCTGACTATACGGTTTGTGTTAGGTGTGGCAAGGAGGGAGAGGTCAGCTATAGTATAAATGTGAACAAGGGAGTTAGGAAGAGGTGAGTTCTTGCACCACTCTGATTCATTTTATACATGAATCATCTCCTATCCTTTTTAGAGGGCATAAGTGCCGATGTTACACGATGTGGCGGCAGAGAGTTGCCTGTCCTGAGTTACGCAGATGACGCGGTTCTCATAGCCAGAAACCCAAGTTGCTCCAAACTCTTGTTGTGGGTTATGCAGATGTCATGAATCAAAGAGGATGTACTGTGAGTCCTGAAATATGTTTCACAACTAGACGTCATTGTGCTCCATCGATTTTCTTGAACAGTCTGGAACTAAATGTATGCCAATGATTTGAATATCTGGGAATAACGTTCACTAGTCACTTAACCTGGAAGGAGAACATATCTAATAGAAAACTAAAAATGAGAAAACCTACTGGATGCATTTTCATATTTGCAAATACTTTGAGTCAGTTCTCTGTGAGCCACATGCGAACAGCATACAGAGAGAACGGTATGGTATTGGGAGCATATGGTGGTGAATTGGGGGTTGTGGGTAAGCTCTATGGGCTCCAAGCTGAGGAGAACCCTTTCCTCTCTTGCCTCCTAGGAGTGCCTCATACTACAGAATCATTTGCTAAACATCTTGAAACAGGCTTGCCCATCTTTCTCACATTGTGTTGCTTAAACCTTACTTAGTTTGGCATTCATTGTGGTTGGGACAATTTAGCAACATGTTTGATAAAACAAGTACAGTCTATGGGCAATTGCCATACAATTAAACGGGTTGCATATATCCAAAGGTTCCTAGGAACTATGGGCCTGGAAGGTGATTTTACAAACGTTCCAAGTCTTGCCCCAGTACCTGAGCAAGCACTAAACATGTTCTGATGATGTGTGAAAGCAAGGGGGAAGATATAACCGCCTAAAGCCATCCGTAAGACAATATCTACCTCTCTCACCACCTATAGGGATGGAGCCATATCTTGATTTGGTGACAAGCTTTTATCACACATTACTCTTCGCCCAAGCCAGGTGAAACATCATGCAGTTAAAGGCAATGACCACTTATTGGTCAGGCACAAGGAATGTAAACAATACTTTCTGGCCCTGTGGTGTCAAAAAAACCTTTGCTAATTGTGTTCTCTTTTGCCTTCTATATGATAATTTACTGAGACACTATCTTCTTTCACTTTTTTACGGGGACTTTGTCTTGGCTCATTGGAAACCTGCCTTTGTGTTATTACTGTGCCCATCAGATGTGCCAAGAGCTTTGAAATGTGTGTGTTATTTGTACGAATCATGGAAAAGGAGAACACTAATGTTGACATGACTCAATCATTGTGATTTTATTAGATGTGTTCTGAGAATACATATTTGTTTTATCTTGCTTTTATGATTGAGAATTTGATTGATGCTTTATGCTATTACTGTTTTAAGCATTGCTTTGCAATTCCAAAATAAATATATAGTGATTGATGGCATTGATTGGTAAGGTAAATCAACACTGCCCTCAAATGAAATTAAACCCTGTACTAGATTAAGTTGCTGCATATAACCAATCTATATTTGAAATGGACATGCAGATTGGCACAGCCTATGGTGAACCACATTGGAATGGTGTACGGATTAACTTATTTAACTATTTTATAATGCCTGAAGCTTACTTTCTTTTCTTTTTGCACACTATTTTGGTACAATAATTATTATAAAACCTCCTACAAATAACCGTTAGTGGCCCACTCAGTATTGGTCTGAGTTGTACTCCTAATGAAGAACAAAAGTATTATTTATGAAATCATTATTTATTGAATGAATAAAGTGCAAGTGAAGTGCATATTGAAGTACTCAATTGTTTCCATTTGAGCCAAGTGACAAACAAACAGCAATCTACTAAACAACATGATCAATACATAAATACAGTGCATACTGAGTTTACAATACACACAATGGGCCTCATTACGAGAACGGAGGTAGCCTGGTTCCGCGTTCCTGCAATGGGGACTTACCGGGTTACTCCGACATAGGAGGACCCGTTAATTCCTCCTTGCAGGAACCCATCCGCATTCCCATTTGAGCCCCCATAGGGCTCAATGGGAATGGGGAGGCAGGTAATAACGGGCAGATTACATCTGGCCCGTTATTGCCTCCCTCTTCCCCTCGCGGGACCCGGAAAGCACACCTGTTTTTACCTTCCACGAGCTGGGAAGCTCGTAATCGACGCACCCGGAATGAAGGGGGCCGGTCCCGTACCGGCCCCCTTCATTACGGGAGCGCCAGCCTTATAACGAGGCCCAATAGTGAAAAACGCATGGATGCTGGGTATCTATCTTGTTAATTGGCACACTGAACACTAGATTCTCTATGACTTTTCTGATTCTGTTATCTTGTTGTCTTCTCACTGAAGTGCTGCTCAGTGCTCCCTAACTTTGGGAGCTAAAGAGTTCATACTGCAGCTATTCTTGGGCGTGTTGCACTATTGTCCAAGATCTAATGATGTGCTAGGTGCCTGTATTAAACTGCAAAATGCCTACCAGTTAAATAAATTACAGTATATGTATCTGCGCTCATATCGCACTGGCCCCTTGGTCTAAACGTGCGCTAGTTTCGACGAGAACATCATCTTCGTTAGGGCTAGTCTTCCTCTGTGCTGAAATCCAAAAGTGTGTGTTTGTTTGAGAAATGGCAAATGACTTAATAGTAGTAGTAATAATTTATATAGAACATGCTACTGGATGTTTCAAATTTATGAAAGAGTTTGTAAAGTTCCTATAACTTTATGGAACTGTTCTGGTGTCCATGAGCCGTAAATGTCTTCCAAGACTGACTAGAAGGGATTCTTCCGTACTATAGACTTGCGTACATTTAGGACCGTGTTTCGAGCTCAGTGGAGAGAATACACGGTCCCTAATGGTAGTGTTAGTAAAACAAATGAATATCAGCATATTTGCATTTCAGTAAGATGCATTTATATTAATAGTTTCAACTGTGCTCTGTCTCTCTTAGTGGATATCATCTGGTCTCGCCAGGGCTTGTGGGCCCAAAGCACAACTCTTGGCTTGTAACATATCATATGAAAAAATTGCAAAGAACTCACTGGCATTGGGCTTTAGCTAATACCTGAAATAACTATGTGGTTACCTGCCTGCTTGACTGCTTTTAGGTGCAGGGTGACTGGATATTGGTGCCTTGCTGCTAGAATGTTGGTGGCTCTCAGCTCGCGTCTCTTGAAGTCGTGCTTGTCGAGTTGCAAGGTGTACTAATAAACCCTGCCGGGAATACAGTCCCGAGTTACTGAGCTGGTGCGTTTACTGACTGAGGTGTATACATGTCAATGAAACTTAGTTGCAGCTTTGCTGCGTGGTTATCTGCCAGTTTCTCGGTATATGAGAGCTGGAAAGCGATGGGTGGGTCCCTGGAGTTCGCATATGATATGCCTTCTGTGGCAGTACTGCGGTGAAAAATACCAAGGTTTCACGTGTTTCTAACTTGTTCTCTGACTTTGGAAAGCGGGCTAACGTGATTGAATTTACCGTTTATATACTTGGCTGTACTAAGCTGGGGCGCTTTGAAACACGATATACTTGATGTATAAGCGCCTTACAAATGCAAAATAAATAGATAAATAAATGTTCTCTATCGAATTAATACCTGGGGCCAGATTACAAAAGTTTGGAACCAACGCAAGTGCAAAGTTGCACGGTATTAGCAGTAGGGCAACGTTTGCCCTATTTTTAAAAACACTGGGACATATTAGAAAATCATTGCGCCATGACAACTGCAGTTTGGGATTTTATAAGCACTGAGGCAAAAATTGCCCTAGTTTAAAAAAAAGACATTTTGTATGAGCACTAGGGCAAACCCTGCCCTGGTGCAAAAATGCAATGAGAATATATCTGTTTTGCACTGGGGCAATTTTTGCACTGGGGCTTATACCATGCCAAACTGCACCTATCATGGTTCAATGGTTTTCATGTATGTCCCAGTGTTTTTAAAATTACCCTAGTAGGAATACTATGCAACCTTGCACTTGCACTGGTGCAAAGGTTCTATAATCTGGCCCTATGGGTTCACATTATGGATCCCTCACTGGTGGCGCAGAGGTTGGAAAATTAACAGGTCTTGTGTGTTGCTGTAAAATAGCACAACTTGTTAAATGATGGTCACTGTTTTAATTTTGGAAAGTGGGCTTGCGTGACTGCCACTGTCTAAGTAGAACTTTAAAAAAAAATCTCATGGTTTGTTGCAATCATTGAGTACACTGTTAGTTATGCTGTTGTTAGAAATCATTCTGAGCATCATCTTCCTTCCCATATATATTGCTAGTGAGTACTGCCTGTCAGGCACAATTCATATATGACATGCAATAGCTTCACAGGGTAATTCATAGAAATTCACACAAAAGTGGCGCACGCGGCTGGCGCACAGTGTCCCCGTGCGATACACTGCGCCAGCCGCGTGCGAAAAAATCCTTTTCATCGCACAGCTTATTCATGGATTTTAGCCTCCGAAACCAGCCGTGGCGCAGAGTGGCTCAGAGACCCGGCAGCAGCGCCAGTTACGCCCCCAAGAACGCCCTCGCGCAAGGAAAAGCCTTCAAAATTCACAAATCATCGCAAAGGGCTGCGGTAACCCTGGACCAGTTCACAGGGCTGCCAAACAGCAAACGCCAAGCGCGGGACGTGTATTTCAGTTGTTCGCACGGATTTTAGCCTCCGAAACCAGCCGTGGCGCAGAGTGGCGCAGAGACCCGGCAGCAGCGCCAGTTACGCCCCCAAGAACGCCCTCGCGCAAGGAAAAGCCTTCAAAATTCACAAATCATCGCAAAGGGCTGCGCTAACCCTGGACCAGTTCACAGGGCTGCCAAACAGCAAACGCCAAGCGCGGGACGTGTATTTCAGTTGTTCGCAGGAAGTTTCACACGCGATTGTCCTTGGTACGTGTACATCAGGGGTGCGTGGGAAGTAACACACGCGATTCCATCAGGGCACGTGTATTCCAGGGGTGCGCGGGAAGTATCACACGCAAAAACAGCAGGGTACGTGCATTTCAGGGGTGCGTGAGAAGTATCACACGCGATTCCATCAGGGTACGTGGCAGCAGGGTACGTGTATTCCAGGGGTGCGCGGGAAGTATCACACGCAAAAGCAGCAGGGTACGTGTATTTCAGGGGTGCGCAGGAAGTACCACACGCAATTCCATCAGGGTACGTGTATTCCAGGGGTACGCGGGGAGCACCACACGTGAATTGCACGTGTGGGTCCTCCCAGGTGTTCCCTCTACACCCTCCACGGCCCCTGCAGGGGGCCCACACCACAGGAGCCTACCCTGCCCATGTCCCGCAGGCAGCCCATCCACCATGCCCATGCCCCCCAGCCAACCCACATGTCACCTTGCACTACTGCCCACCAACGCATGTCCCCCTGCATCCCCAGCCCCCAGGGGCACCCTCCACCAGGCCCCCACTCATATCTCCCACCACCCCCACCCCCCAGCAGTGCAGGGGCAGCCTCCACCAGGCCCCGACTCATGTCTCCCACCACCCCCACCCCCCAGCATCCAGGGGCACCCTCCACCAGGCCCCCACTCATGTCTCCCACCACCCCCACCCCCCAGCAGTGCAGGGCACCCTCCACCAGGCCCCCACACATGTCTCCCATCACCCCCATCCCCCAGCAATGCAGGGGCACCCTCCACCAGGCCCCCACTCATGTCTCCCACCACCCCCACCCCCAGCAGTGCAGGGGCACCCTCCAGCAGGCCCCCACTCATGTCTCCCACCACCCCCACCCCCTAGAAGTGATGGGGCAGCCTCCACCAGGCCCCCACTCATGTCTACCACCACCCCCCAGAAGTGCAGGGCACCCTCCACCAGGCCCCCACTCATGTGCCCCTGCACCCCCACCCCCAGCAGTGCAGGGCACCCTCCACCAGGCCCCCACACATATCTGCCACCACCCCCACCCCCCAGCAGTGCAGGGGCAGCCTCCACCAGGCCCCCACTCATGTCTCCCATCACCCCACCTCCCAGCAGTGCAGGGAACCCTCCACCAGGCCCCCACTAATGTCCCCCTGCACCCCCACCCCCAGCAGTGCAGGGGCACCCTCCACCAGGCCCCCACTCATGTCCCCCTGCACCCCCACCCCCCAGCATCCAGGGGCACCCTCCACCAGGCCCCAACTCATGTCTCCCATCACCCCCACCCTCAGCAGTGCAGGGGCAGCCTCCACCAGGCCCCTGCTCATGTCTCCCACCACCCCCACCCCCCAGCATCCAGGGGCACCCTCCACCAGGCCCCCACTCATGTCCCCCTGCACCCCCAGCATCCAGGGGCACCCTCCACCAGGCCCCCACTCATGTCTCCCATCACCCCCACCCCCAGCAGTGCAGGGCACCCTCCACCAGCCCCCCACTCATGTCTCCCATTACCCCCACCCCCCAGCAGTGCAGGGCACCCTCCAGCAGGCCCCCACACATGTTTCCCACCACCCCCACCCCCCAGCAGTGCAGGGGCAGCCTCCACCAGGCCCCCACTCATGTCTCCCATCACCCCCACCCCCCAGCAGTGCAGGGGCAGCCTCCACCAGGCCCCCACTCATGTCTCCCACCACCCCCACCCCCCAGCATCCAGGGGCACCCTCCACCAGGCCCCCACTCGTGTCCCCCTGCACCCCCACCATCCAGGGGCACCCTCCACCAGGCCCCCACTCATGTCCAACTCATGTCTCCCACCACCCCCACCCCCCAGCAGTGCAGGGCACCCTCCACCAGGCCCCCACTCATGTCCCCCTGCACCCCCACCCCCCAGCAGTGCAGGGCACCCTCCACCAGGCCCCCACACATGTCTCCCACCCCCCCCACCCCCCCCCGCAGTGCAGGGGCAGCCCCCACCAGGCCCCACTCATGTCTCCCATCACCCCCACCCCCCAGCAGTGCAGGGCACCCTCCACCAGGCCCCCACACATGTCTCCCACCACCCCCAGCCCCCAGCAGTGCAGGGGCAGCCTCCACCAGGCCCCCACTCATGTCTCCCATCACCCCCACCCCCCAGCAGTGCAGGGCACCCTCCACCAGGCCCCCACACATGTCTCCTACCACCCCCATCCCCCAGCAGTGCAGGGGCAGCCTCCACCAGGCCCCCACTCATGTCTCCCATCACCCCCACCCCCCAGCCGTGCGATTTGCCTGGGTACGTGTATTCCTGGGGTGCGCGGGTAGTCTCCCATGTGATACCATCAGGGTACGTGTATTATGGGTCCGCGTGAACTTCCACATGCGATACCAGCAGGCTACGTGTATTACGGGGTTCGCGGGAAGTTCCACACGCGATTGCCCTTGGTACGTGTATTTCGGGGTGCGCGTGAACTTCCACACGCGACTGGGCCTGTGAGAGTGGGGTACGTGTATTCCAGGGGTGGGCGGGAATATTTACTCGCGACTCGGCCTGGGAGAGCGTGTTACGTGTATTCCTGGGGTGGGCGGGAAGATTCACACGTTCGCCTACAATGCGCCGAAAAATAAATGGTCCAGTCCTGAAACACGTACGCCAGCATGAAGCAGGCGTACGTCGACCCGCGCAGCATAAAAGTGCGCGCAAGCAACAAACAAGCTCAGGCGCCAGGATGAATATACCGTTCCTAGCAGCAGTGGCCATGGGTTACCAAAGGAGGAGGAGGAGGATAGTGAGAGCCCGAATTTTCACTCCCAGAACCAGCCTTTTTGGGATGCCTGTTGACCAGGTGTATGGGAGGTACAGGTTTCCACCACACATAATACTGGACCTGGTCAGTGAGTGGGAGGATGACCTCACATCACCCACCCTGTGCTCCCAAGCACTCAGCCCCCTGGAGAAGGTCCTCAATGTACTGCACTTCTTGGCCACAATATCATTACAGCCGACAACTGCCATAGTGGGTGGGGTGTCACAGGCCACGCAGTCACGCTGCCTACACCAGGTCTTGAACATCATCACTGCACGCCCATCAGTCCGTAGGCACATATACCTGCCCAGGACACCTGCTTTAAGGCAGGCTGCGGCCCTTGATTTCTACGGTGTGGCACAATTCCCCAAAGTGCTAGACACCATTGACTGCACCCATGTGGCACTATGTCCCCCCCAGGGCATCTGAGCACATCTATAGGAACCGCAAGCACTGGCATTCCGGCAACGTTCAGGTAGTATGTAATGCCAAGGGAATCATCACCTCAGTATATGCCAACTATCCAGGGTCCACCCACGACAGCTTCATTTACCGAATGTCTACCCTAAGCCGGGACCTAGAAGCTGGGTGGCATGGCGATACATGGCTGCTTGGTGAGTATGAATGCCACTGCACATGCATGCATGTCAGATGCAGAGTTGTGTCACTACCCCACTAATGATACCCATCACCTCCTCACCAGGGGACAGTGCCTACCCTCCGAGCACCGACATGATGACGCCAATTCGGAACCCCATCACGCCTCCCGAGGTAAGATACAACACAGCCCATATTGCAACGTGGGGCATAGTGGAGCGCACATTGGGAGTGCTCAAGTCACGCATTCGCTTCCTTGACCGTTCTGGCGGGCAGCTGTTATATGCGCCCCCAGTAGTGTGCAGGATCATAGTGGCAGCATGTGTCCTGCACAATGTTGCAACACGCCGGGGCCTGGCTGTGGACATGGTGGTGCCCCCACATCCCCAACCACATGCACACCCGCTGCGCATGGGAGGGGAAAGGGTACAGGGTGAGGCAGCCCGTACGCAGCTGGTGGCTAATTACTTCACATAGAAATCACACCCCTGTGGAGTGCACACAGCCCTGGCACATACCATCTGATAAGCAATGATGACTCGACCTGACAATTATGACGAACAAAGGGACAGTCAACTGTCAGAACCATAGCAGCCTGAGATTGTTCATGTGGAAGTGTCACAATGTGTGCATCCCTACCTACACAAACACCACCAATGCAGTGTCATCAAAAGACACACTTTCATGCTGCAGAAATGAATACCCACTTGCAAAATACTACATCAGAACAGTGCCATGTCACCCAACCCCTCCCCGGCACGGCCACACAACACACCATGGCATGTCATGCAATGTGAGAGCAAACAAATTAATCCCCACAGCATGCCCCAAGTGTCATCAAATACAGTGTCTCTAATGGAAACATGGCCACACATTAAATGCTCACAGTAATGCAGGACCTACAACACACATTACCAAATACTTACCAAGAATACCAATCACCTACACAACCTCCAACCTACCTTTAACATTACATTACAGACTTAAAAAATGGGTAGCCTCACTACCTGATGATGCCAGCACTTCGAACACTTCCAAGTATACAGTGTTAGCGCCACGCAAGAGTGTAGGTGCACTGCTTACAACATGGTCTCCAGTTCCAAGGTGGACCGCCTTGTGAAGACATCAGAAATGGACCTGCAAATTAGGAGGATGAGATGGATGCAGAGGCACATATCAATACACCATGCAGTGTACAATACAACAACAATATGCACTATGAATGTATACACAGTATTGACTACAGACTGCCCACACATCGAATGGGAGTCCAACTTCACCATGTACGTCAATGTCACTTGGGCACACCCTTTGCAAGCCCATGGAAATGGGAAGCAGGAGGGTTGTGTGTCACACAAACCCAAGCATCTGAACCAAATTCATGACAAGCCTGCATGTGCCCAGCCACAATACAGCTTATGCCCACGGGAGCCACACAAGGCAACACACTGTCCAAAAAATCATAAACATTTTTTAAAAAATCAAAAATGGCCATTAATGGGTTCGGGGGGGTGGGGGAGGCCACCCAGGAGGTCCGAGGACAGGGTGCACACCAAAACCCACCTGTGTGGATCTTGCGAAAAAAAAACACCTACATGGGCTCATGGCCTACACGGCTACCCTATTGTGAGAGAATCACTGCTGTCGCTCTCCTCACCCTCTGCAGCTGCATCAGGAGGTGGTGGCACTATGGGAGGCAGCCCACGCAAAGCCCTAGTCTGTTCCTCCATGGCAGCAAGCATGCGGGTGTGGTAGGTCTCGTTCTGGAGGATAATTGTGCGTAGGTCCCCATCCAACAACTCACGGGATGCCCGGACCTCCGCCCTAGTTGCCTGCATCTCAGCTGAGAACGTACATGTGAGATGCTCCAGCTGCTGTTCTGTCCTTCTGTTTGTTGAAGCCTCAAGCTCAACAAGAGTCGTCCTGAGGTGAAGGAGTTCCACCTTCAGGGCTTCCCTGTGGCCCTGGGACTCTATGGAAATGGCTTCGTGCAGAGTCGCCAGTGCCGCCCGCCTGTCCTTGTCGGACGCCAACATGTCCTCCCTGTGTGACTGGCAGATGGAGTCTGTTGCCTGCTGTAGTCGCTCCATCAGCCTTTCGGGGGGGACAATGGAAGTGGCCACCCTATCCATGGCCTGAGCCATCATCTCTGATGATGCTGCCTGTTGGATTGCCATACCGTATATGGATTGCGCCCATGCGGTATTTCCAGGTGGCGTACGGCCACCACGTCGGTGGGCACCACACCTGTCTGGGGCAAGGCGAACTGCGCCTTGCTGTGCCGGCACTGCCTGAGGCTGCAGGACTGTCTTCCCCCTCTGATCTGCTGGCCCAGGAACAGGATCAGATGTTGGGGAGTGTGACCCTGCATCCGTAACCACCAAAGGCGTACCTGCCAACACTGACATCCCCATTGAGGGTTCTAACCCTGGTGCAGGTGGGTCGGACAGAACAGAATCCCTCCCAGGAACACTCACCTGCGACGGCTCATCATCCGAATCGACACCTGAATACAGCTCGGGGGAGGTGCAGCCAGAGACACCCCTTGAGAACATGACCTGCAGCAGTTGTGGGTTCTCACCCACCACCACACCACGTCCTTCACTGGTGGTCGGTCGGGCCTCAGACCCCTCCTGGGTCTGCACCATCTCCACAACACAAGCAGTATCAAGTGCATCATCCCCTGCAAAGACATAAAAGAAAACAAATGGAAACAGGCATTAGCACTATGGCACACAATTAGGGCTGAGAGGCTACAGAAACAGTACTTGATTGACACATGTCCCACATGACTAAAACCCTCCCATGCATGCACCGTCACTGCGTGTGAAGGGTAGGCAGATGGCACACATTGATGACACCAAGATGGAAGATGAACACATTTGCTGCATGCTGCCTATCAGTGGCATCGCACATTGGCCAGTGATTGGCAGGTCAAATACACATGCCATCACACAGATGGCATGTACCCTAGCCATAAAGTGAAGAGGGAGAGGAGGGCACCAATTGTTCATTCAGTCCAGTTTGCTCATGAAATTGATTTTTTCATTGAAATGGTTCAAATGTTTAACCTGGAGCTGCTATTCCAAAATGGTCCTATAGCACAGGGACATGTCTAAACAAATCATGTCCAGGAAACAAAGCCAGTCCACTGTACCATAGCCATGTCAGACATGTGACAATAGGACTGAGAAATGCCGAATAAAAGTGGTGGTATGCAAACAATCTGCCTGAATAAAAAGAGGAAAATAAGCAACAATGTTGTGGCAAGATGACACTTCAAGGGCAACTGGCGTGGTGTTGGGCTGGATGTCTAATGTTGGCAGAAGGGATACTGCTATACCCAAATGCTGGTGCGCAGAATGTATTGGATGAGGCACATGGGTGACCCAAACCACTCAGGCACACACACCCTCACCTTGCACCCAAACAGAAGCCCTCCCACACACACCATGCACATGGATGACACACACATGCATGTGCACTCACCGGACAATGCCTCGTAATCTGCCAGTTTTCCCACGCCTTGGATCTGTTCCTCCGTGACGTAGGTCCCAGCAACCTTCTCATGTGGAGTGAGTTCTATGTCCTCTACTGGAGACCCACCTCCAGTCACTAGAGTTGCGGCATGACTTGAAGCCAGCTTATTCTTTGCCCTGCGCTTCAGGTCATTCCAGCGCTTGTAGCATTCAGTAGCTGTGCGCCTCACGATTCCAAGGGCACTTATGATGTCCACGATGGTCTGCCAGTGTGCCTGACGTTGTGCAGGTGTGGTCTTGGATCCTGCAACAATCACCATTTTGCGGTCATGTGCGGACACATACTCTACAAGTGCATTCAGTTCGGCCTCATTGAAGCTGGGCTACCTTGACGGGCCGGACTGTGTAGCCGTGTCTGGGGCATCAGCCTTTACTGGACGAGCACTCTTCCTCTTCCGCTTGGAAGGTGGTAGGGATCCTGAGTGTCCTACGCCGCTCTGGACACTAGGGGCAGGAGCCCCGGTGGACTCTGTACTAGGAGTGTGGGATTGCACACTCAGCATGGGAGTTGGTGCAGGCATTAGCTCAAGTGTGATGGTGTCAGGGGGAATGTCAGCATGATGGACTTGGACCGACACTGTCCTGGCTGGGTGTGTGAGAGGTGGGGTGGATGGAGCCGCAGCTGCCCCTGCAGCCTCCCCAGCCTGCCTACGCGGGGCAGCAGATGACCTATCTGCCCCTGATCCACGTGGCCTGATGACACCAACGTGCACCGGCGCATGTGGCCTAGACCTGCTGACCTGGAAGTCAGCCATGGAGACACCCTGTGCCAGGTCTGGTTCCACAGTGGGCTGGTCCAACAAGGGCTGAGCATGAATGGTGTCAGCCACGTTACCCTCAACCAGGGGGGGGGCATGGGTGTCCCTGACTGCTCCTCCACACATGGGGGGCTAGGGGCACCCTGCAAGTCATGGCCACGTCCCCTACCGGATCCACCACGGCCACCACTCGGGACTCGGCTACCTTTGCCACCCTTACGGCTTGTTCGCCTCCCAGCCATGGCACTGATGTTATTGTGCGTATGGGAGTCAATGTGAACTATTGTCCTGGGCATTTGGGGGTCAAAGGGGTTGGGTACCAGATGGTAATCGTACCCTAGTGCTCTAGTAAGGCTGTATGTCACTCCTGGGGAAAGATGACGGGTCACGCAACGCACAGGCATCCCAAAAAAGGGAAGTAAGGTGCACGCAACCCCTCCTAGACATAAACCTGCACTATGCTGTGGCACCCAGAAACACAAAAATGAACGTATGCGTGTCACACGCAGCCTAGAATGACCTCTGAAGGGGTATGCGACACACGGGGCAAGCACAGATGTTAAATACGTGCGCGACTCACCGTCTGCCAAGAACAAAAGCATGAAAAATATGCGCGTGTGCGCGTTGGCAACACCCCCGCCAAAAGAAGAATTGTACGCTGTCTGAGGAGACAGGACAACAGTAGAAGGGAACGCTGTTTGAGGAAACAGGCCCAGGAAAAAGATGAAAAGAGAAAAAGCGGTCAGAGGTAACAGGGAGTACGAACTTGAAACGCAGTGAAGTAAATCACGTGTGAACCGACAAGAAGTACAGATTTCACCCACTCGCTCTCCACGAAAAGCACGTACAAGGAAATGGCGTTCTACACGTACCTTTTATACACACGTCACAGACGCGCATACGCGATGAGGCCATTTCCACCAATTACATGCTTTGACACTCGGACGTGTATCTTTTTTTTACATGCGCCATTCTCTACGGCCATGCGCATGATGTCATAGCTGCGCATGGGGGCCTTTGGGCCAATGAAATCGCGTATGCGTTCAGACGTGCGTACGCTCAAGGGGCCTTTCCTCGAATTACACGCAGACGTGCAGGATTTTCACGTGCCAAATCACTCCGTATCAAGCTGGCCACGCGTAAGTACACGGAAGACCACGCTCCTGCCCAGAAATCCGATTTACTGCACCCCAGAGCCCCGAGCACGCTCCCACCTGCCATCTGCTGCTGCCTGACTGCCTGATGCCCGCCTGCCCTGCCATTTGCTGCCTGCACATCAGCCAGGGGTGCTGTTGCTGTGACCACCCCTGCTGGAACCGAAGACTCCCGACTGGGATTCCATCGCTCCACAGCCCAGCCCCAGGACCCAGTAGCCCACCCACTCCTGCCTCTGGGGTTGTCATGTCGGGCACTGCAACATCTGGCACCACTGACAACCCCCGGCCAGAGAGGCAGAGGGGCACCAGCTTCAGTGCCAGGGAAGTTGGTGTCCTGGTGGAGCAAGTCCTGGGGCAGTATGATGCCCTCTTCGGAAGTGTGCGCGCCGACAAGGAAGGACGGACCCGGATCTGGACGGACATCGTGACTGCCATCAACGCGGAGGGGGTGGCAGTCCGCGACTTCCAACATGTCAAGAAGCGCTGGGAGGACTTCAGGTCCAGGACACTGTACGGGGCCACTTGTCGGAAGATCAGATGATGGTCCTGGAACGCATATCCCCAGCGCTCCACGTCCAGGTCCTTGAGAGGCAGACCCGTCTGGAATTGAGCGGTAAGTGTACATATATCATGATTGTAAGCTGTGCGTGTGGTGATGTGCCAGTAGTGTGCCGGTTGCACATCTGTTTGTATGGGGCCGAGTGTGGGTGGGGGTGTATAGGGCCGTGAGGCTAACACATGCGAGGGCTGTCATGTGTGAGACATGGATGGTGCTTGTGTGTGTAGGCTTGCATGCCAAATGCAGTTGTGTGGGCACACATGTTTGGATTATTGTGTATGTAAGTAGGCATGTTCGTGATGTCACCCATGTATGATGTTTTCAGCTGCATGTATCAGCACTGTGTACATGTGCATGCGTGTGTATTTGACAAGGGTGCAACAGTGATGCAACATGGATGCATGTGACAGCGGGATGTGGAAGCCTGATTGGGAGATGTGACATGGATGCTCATCTGAACACTGCGACAGTTGGCTGAGGTGTACACATGCATGCAAGTGTGGTGGTGTGCGTACATGTGTAGTGCACTCTCTGTGTTGCATGTGATGTCTGGCTCACCTTTGCCTGCTCATGCTGTTGTATGTGTATGGATGGGGCTGGCAGTTGCGATGTGGCTGTGGTATGGCTCTTGTGTGCAAGTTGAAATGACATGTGTGTTGCCAATTGTGATGCCATGTCTGAGGTTTGCCAATGCCACTCATGTGCAACTGTCATGTGTGTATGTGTCCATTGTACAGTGCCCTGATGCCTGTGTTTTATTTCTCCCTGTCTGCAGCGTCAACTGATGAAGAGGGCGGAGAAGGTGCTGTGGAGCACAGCGGCGGGGATCGCACCACCAGCCGGAGACGCAAGGCCTGGCTCCCCTCCCAGGTTGTGATCTCGTCGGGGAGTGAGGAGTCCGGTGCCACGTCCCAGGCCGCAGCTGCCGGGGGGAGGTCCAAGAGGCGGAGGTCGGAGTTGGACTCCTCGGCAGCAGAAGGGGCGGCTGGGACGCCACAGGGCCCAACGGGTAAAGATGGCACGGAGTCATCCAGGTTGGTGGGGGGTTTGGTGGAGGAGGAGGCCGTGCAAGCAACAGAGACGGGGTCTGGAGGTGGGGATTCCACTGGTGCTAGTGGTGCAGTGCAGGACCAGGGACAGGAGGCAGCACAGGTCGCCGCGGAGGTGCCTGTGTGCAATCCTGTCCCTGATCCTGTCACTGCATCATCTTGCACCAGCAGGGATGCCTACATCCAGACCCGTTTTCAGGCAGGGGATGAGCTCACGACAACTGGCCTTCCTCTGCCTGCGGACGTGGCTATCCGGGTCCGGGTTGAGCCTGTCCTGACTGGTGTGGCGTTGCGTCAACGGGCCATGCGCGGTGACCTGCAGTCTTTTCATGAGGAGACTTCACGTCATCTCGAATGGCTCGTTGATCGCGTCGACCTACTGGGACAGGTCACCCAGGCCGGATTCCTCCGTTTGATGGGGCTCGCTCCGACCCCCTCCTCAACTGAACCCCCTATGCGCCAGTCGTCCTCCGTGCCATCTTCCCACCCATCAGTCACCTGGGTGCCCTGTGGAGCTGCCTCTGACGGTGCGGCCAGGCTGGTGGAGGAGGCATCCCTGCCACAGTCGGGAGTCGGACGTCCAGCAGGGGTGGCCACATCAACGACTGCACCCCAGCCAGCGGAGGATGTCCAGGCAGCAGGAGGCAGTGCACGGGCAGAGGCACAGCAGCAGCAGCAATGTGGTGGGAGCCATGATGGCTCGGGGCCTTTGACATCAGAGGGGCAGGCATCGGCTGGAGGGCAGGAGGACCCAGGACGGGAAGTGTCTTCCATGTGGCAGCGGTTGGGCCACGCCATAGAAGTGGAGCGGCAGTGGACGGAAGAGGCACGGCTCACGATGGTCAGGGCGGAGAAATCCATGCGGAGGGCCCTGAGGAGGGCCGAGTGCCTCGAGGCAATCCGCAGGGAGTTTGGGGTGAACATGTGGACGGCCCTGCGGACCCTCTGGGCCATGGAGGAGGACCGCCTCCGGGACATTGAGCAGGAGTTCGATGATGCCCTGTCCCGGAACAGCCTGAAGTGAGCCGTCAGACTAGCCCGCTGCCCTTGTAAATAGTTCTGTAGTTAGTGTTAGGTTTCCTTTGGTTTTGCATTTTTTTTGGACCTTTTGGACAATGGGCCACGTTTTTGTATATAGTTTTTTTTTTTAGGTAGTGTTATTAGATAGGTTTCATTTCTTCGGTTGGGATCATGGACCCTGGATTGTTTATCTGTATATAGTTGACTTTTGGATTTTCAATTTTTTTATGATTTCCCCATGGAGCAATGGTTTTCGATTTTAATTTTCCATTGGATTTACTTTTGTGGACTGTGACTTTGGACACCTTTCCTTTGTATTATGATTTGTGGTTTTGGATTATTTCACGGACCTGCTGGTTTTTTTTTTTTTTTTTTTAATTTCCATTACTGTTTGTTTATTTTTGATTCAATTCATGTTGCATTTAATACATACTTTTTCTTCAAACTTCAATGTGTAGTATCATCTCATTGGTTTCATGCGTTTCATGATATGGGTTTTGACATTCACTGACACCCATTGGGTGTATGTGAGGGACATGTGTTCATTTCCAAACTTGCAATTGGGGTTCTATCATGTTTTTGCCATTTCTAAGTGGGTGGATGCAATACTCAGGTGGGTGTTTGGCATTTGGAGGATGACCATAAGGGCCAGGGATCTACATTGTGGTGACATGTTGGCTGGGGGACATGAGTGGGGGCCTGGTGGAGGGTGCCCCTGGATGCTGGGGGGTGGGAGACATGAGTGGGGGCCTGGTGGAGGGTGCCCCTGGATGCTGGGGGGTGGGGTTGCAGGGGGACATGCGTGGGGGCCTGGTGGAGGGTACCCTGCACTGCTGGGGGATGGGGGTGATGGGAGACATGAGTTGGACATGAGTGGGGGCCTGGTGGAGGGTACCCCTGGATGCTGGGGGGTGGGGGTGCAGGGGGACATGAGTGGGGGCCTGGTGGAGGCTGCCCCTGCACTGCTGGGGGGTGGGGGTGGTGGGAGACATGTGTGGGGGCCTGGTGGAGGGTGCCCTGCACTGCTGGGGGGTGGGGTGATAGGACACATGAGTGGGGGCCTGGTGGAGGATGCCCCTGCACTGCTGGGGGGTGGGGGTGGTGGAGACATGAGTTGGACATGAGTGGGGGCCTGGTGGAGGGTGCCCCTGGATGCTGGGAGGTGGGGGTACAGGGGGTCATGAGTGGGGGCCTGGTGGAGGGTGCCCTGCACTGCTGGGGGATGGGGGTGATGGGAGACATGAGTTGGACATGAGTGGGGGCCTGGTGGAGGGTACCCCTGGATGCTGAGGGGTGGGGGTGCAGGGGGACATGAGTGGGAGCCTGGTGGAGGCTGCCCCTGCACTGCTGGGGGTGGGGGTGATGGGAGACATGAGTGGGGGCCTGGTGAAGGGTGCCCCTGGATGCTGGGGGGTGGGGGTGGTGGGAGACATGAGTTGGACATGAGTGGGGGCCTGCTGGAGGGTGCCCCTGGATGCTGGGGGGTGGGGGTGCAG
Source organism: Ambystoma mexicanum (assembly GCF_040938575.1). NCBI lineage: Eukaryota > Metazoa > Chordata > Amphibia > Caudata > Ambystomatidae > Ambystoma > Ambystoma mexicanum. The sequence continues at coordinate 912,321,746 of NC_090930.1, read as the reverse complement.
GGGGACATGAGTGGGGGCCTGGTGGAGGGTGCCCCTGCACTGCTGGGGGGTGGGGGTGGTGGGAGACATGTGTTTGACATGAGTGGGGGCCTGGTGGAGGCTGCCCCTGCACTGCTGGGGGTGGGGGTGATGGGAGACATGAGTGGGGGCCTGGTGGAGGCTGCCCCTGCACTGCTGGGGGGTGGGGGTGGTGGGAGACATGTGTGGGGGCCTGGTGGAGGGTGCCCTGCACTGCTGGGGGGTGGGGTGATAGGACACATGAGTGGGGGCCTGGTGGAGGATGCCCCTGCACTGCTGGGGGGTGGGGGTGGTGGAGACATGAGTTGGACATGAGTGGGGGCCTGGTGGAGGGTGCCCCTGGATGCTGGGAGGTGGGGGTACAGGGGGTCATGAGTGGGGGCCTGGTGGAGGGTGCCCTGCACTGCTGGGGGATGGGGGTGATGGGAGACATGAGTTGGACATGAGTGGGGGCCTGGTGGAGGGTACCCCTGGATGCTGGGGGGTGGGGGTGCAGGGGGACATGAGTGGGAGCCTGGTGGAGGCTGCCCCTGCACTGCTGGGGGGTGGGGGTGATGGGAGACATGAGTGGGGGCCTGGTGAAGGGTGCCCCTGGATGCTGGGGGGTGGGGGTGGTGGGAGACATGAGTTGGACATGAGTGGGGGCCTGGTGGAGGGTGCCCCTGGATGCTGGGGGGTGGGGGTGCAGGGGGACATGAGTGGGGGCCTGGTGGAGGGTGCCCCTGGATGCTGGGGGGTGGGGGTGGTGGGAGACATGAGTGGGGGTCTGGTGGAGGGTGCCCCTGGATGCTGGGGGGTGGGGTTGCAGGGGGACATGAGTGGGGGCCTGGTGGAGGGTGTCCCTGCACTGCTGCGGGGTGGGGGTGGTGGGAGACATGTGTTTGACCTGAGTGGGGGCCTGGCGGAGGCTGCCCCTGCACTGCTGGGGGTGGGGGTGATGGGAGACATGAGTGGGGGCCTGGTGGAGGCTGCCCCTGCACTGCTGGGGGGTGGGGGTGGTGGGAGACATGTGTGGGGGCCTGGTGGAGGGTGCCCTGCACTGCTGGGGGCTGGGGTGATGGGAGACATGATTGGGGGCCTGGTGGAGGCTGCCCCTGCACTGCTGCGGGGTGGGGGTGGTGGGAGACATGAGTTGGACATGAGTGGGGGCCTGGTGGAGGATGCCCCTGGATGCTGGGGGTGGGGGTGCAGGGGGACATGAGTGGGGCCTGGTGGAGGGTGCCCTGCACTGCTGGGGCGTTGGATGTTGGGAGACATGTAAGGGAGGGCCTGGTGGAGGCTGCCCCTGCACTGCTGGGGGGTGGGGGTGACGGGAGACATGAGTGGGGGCCTGGTGGAGGGTGCCCCTGGATGCTGGGGGGTGGGGGTGGTGGGAGACATGAGTGGGGGCCTGGTGGAGGCTGCCCCTGCACTGCTGGGGGTGGTGGGAGACATGAGTTTGACATGAGTGGGGGCCTGGTGGAGGCTGCCCCTGCACTGCTGGGGGTGGGGGTGATGGGAGACATGAGTGGGGGTCTGGTGGAGGCTGCCCCTGCACTGCTGGGGGTTGGGGGTGGTGGGAGACATGTGTGGGGGCCTGGTGGAGGGTGCCCTGCACTACTGGGGGGTGGGGGTGATGGAAGACATTAGTGGGGGCCTGGTGGAGGCTGCCCCTGCACTGCTGGGGGGTCGGGGAAGTGGGAGACATGAGTTGGACATGAGTGGGGGCCTGGTGGAGGGTGCCCCTGGATTCTGGGGGCTGGAGGTGCAGGGGGACATGAGTGGGGGCCTGGCAGAGGGTGCCCTGCACTGCTGGGGGGTGGGGGTGGTGGGAGACATGAGTTGGACATGAGTGGGGGCCTGGTGGAGGGTGCCCCTGGATGCTGAGGGGTGGGGGTGCAGAGGGACATGAGTGGGGGCCTGGTGGAGGGTGCCCTGCCCTGCTGGGGGGTGGGGGTGATGGGAGACATGAGTGGGGGCCTGGTGGAGGGTGCCCCTGGATGCTGGGGGGTGTGGGTGCAGGGGGACATGAGTGGGGGCCTGGTGGAGGGTGCCCCTGGATGCTGGGGGGTGGGAGTGGTGGGAGACATGAGTGGGGGCCTGGTGGAGGCTGCCCCTGCACTGCTGGGGGGTGGGGTGATGGGAGACATGAGTGGGGGCCTGGTGGAGGGTGCCCCTGGATGCTGGGGGGTGGGGGTGCAGGGGGACATGAGTGGGGGCCTGGTGGAGGGTGCCCCTGGATGCTGGGGGGTGGGGGTGGTGGGAGACATGAGTGGGGGCCTGGTGGAGGCTGCCCCTGCACTGCTGGTGGGTGGGGATGGTGGGAGACATGAGTTTGACATGAGTGGGGGCCTGGTGGAGGCAGCCCCTGCACTGCTGGGGGTGGGGGTGATGGGAGACATGAGTGGGGGTCTGGTGGAGGCTGCCCCTGCACTGCTGGGGGCTGGGGGTGGTGGGAGACATGTGTGGGGGCCTGGTGGAGGATGCCCTGCACTACTGGGGGGTGGGGGTGATGGGAGACATTAGTGGGGGCCTGGTGGAGGCTGCCCCTGCACTGTTGGGGGTGGGGGTGGTGGGAGACATGAGTTGGAGGAGGGTGCCCCTGGATGCTGGGGGCTGGGGGTGCAGGGGGACCTGAGTGGGGGCCTGGTGGAGGGTGCCCTGCACTGCTGGGGGGTGGGGGTGATGGGAGACATGAGTGGGGGCCTGGTAGAGGGTGCCCCTGGATGCTGGGGGGGTGGGGGTGCAGGGGGACATGAGTGAGGGCCTGGTGGAGGCTGCCCCTGCACTGCTGGGGGGTGGGGTGATGGGAGACATGAGTGGGGGCCTGGTGGAGTGTGCCCCTGGATTCTGGGGGGTGTGGGTGATGGGAGACATTAGTGGGGGCCTGGTGGAGGCTGCCCCTGCACTGTTGGGGGTGGGGGTGGTGGGAGACATGAGTTGGAGGAGGGTGCCCCTGGATGCTGGGGGGTGTGGGTGCAGGGGGACATGAGTGGGGGCCTGGTGGAGGGTGCCCCTGGATGCTGGGGGGTGGGAGTGGTGGGAGACATGAGTGGAGGCCTGGTGGAGGGTGCCCCTGGATGCTGGGGGGTGGGGGTGCAGGGGGGCATGAGTGGGGGCCTGGTGGAGGGTGCCCTGCACTGCTGGGGGGTGGGGGTGATGGGAGACATGAGTGGGGGCCTGGTAGAGGGTGCCCCTGGATGCTGGGGGGGTGGGGGTGCAGGGGGACATGAGTGAGGGCCTGGTGGAGGCTGCCCCTGCACTGCTGGGGGGTGGGGTGATGGGAGACATGAGTGGGGGCCTGGTGGAGTGTGCCCCTGGATTCTGGGGGGTGTGGGTGCAGGGGGACATGAGTTGGGGCCTGGTGGAGGGTGCTCCTGCACTGCTGGGGGGTGGGGGTGCAGGGGGACATGAGTGGGGGCCTGGTAGAGGGTGCCCCTGGATGCTGTGGGGGTGGGGGTGCAGGGGGACATGAGTGAGGGCCTGGTGGAGGCTGCCGCACTGCTGGGGGGTGGGGTGATGGGAGACATGAGTTGGGGCCTGGTGGAGTGTGCCCCTGGATTCTGGGGGGTGTGGGTGCAGGGGGACATGAGTTGGGGCCTGGTGGAGGCTGCCCCTGCACTGCTGGGGGTGGGGGTGATGGGAGACATGAGTGGGGGCCTGGTGGAGGCTGCCCCTGCACTGCTGGGGGGGGGTGGTGGGAGACATGTGTGGGGGCCTGGTGGAGGGTGCCCTGCACTGCTGGGGGGTGGGGTGATAGGACACATGAGTGGGGGCCTGGTGGAGGATGCCCCTGCACTGCTGGCGGGTGGGGGTGGTGGAGACATGAGTTGGACATGAGTGGGGGCCTGGTGGAGGGTGCCCCTGGATGCTGGGAGGAGGGGGTACAGGGGGTCATGAGTGGGGGCCTGGTGGAGGGTGCCCTGCACTGCTGGGGGATGGGGGTGATGGGAGACATGAGTTGGACATGAGTGGGGGCTTGGTGGAGGGTACCCCTGGATGCTGGGGGGTGGGGGTGCAGGGGGACATGAGTGGGAGCCTGGTGGAGGCTGCCCCTGCACTGCTGGGGGGTGAGGGTGATGGGAGACATGAGCGGGGGCCTGGTGAAGGGTGCCCCTGGATGCTGGGGGGTGGGGGTGGTGGGAGACATGAGTGGGGGCCTGGTGGAGGCTGCCCCTGCACTGCTGGGGGTGGGGGTGATGGGAGACATGAGTGGGGGTCTGGTGGAGGCTGCCCCTGCACTGCTGGGGGTTGGGGGTGGTGGGAGACATGTGTGGGGGCCTGGTGGAGGGTGCCCTGCACTACTGGGGGGTGGGGGTGATGGAAGACATTAGTGGGGGCCTGGTGGAGGCTGCCCCTGCACTGCTGGGGGGTCGGGGGGGTGGGAGACATGAGTTGGACATGAGTGGGGGCCTGGTGGAGGGTGCCCCTGGATGCTGGGGGCTGGAGGTGCAGGGGGACATGAGTGGGGGCCTGGCAGAGGGTGCCCTGCACTGCTGGGGGGTGGGGGTGGTGGGAGACATGAGTTGGACATGAGTGGGGGCCTGGTGGAGGGTGCCCCTGGATGCTGAGGGGTGGGGTGATGGGAGACATGATTGGGGGCCTGGTGGAGGCTGCCCCTGCACTGCTGGGGGGTGGGGGTGGTGGGAGACATGAGTTGGACATGAGTGGGGGCCTGGTGGAGGGTGCCCCTGGATGCTGGGGGCTGGGGTGATGGGAGACATGATTGGGGGCCTGGTGGAGGCTGCCCCTGCACTGCTGGGGGGTGGGGGTGGTGGGAGACATGAGTTGGACATGAGTGGGGGCCTGGTGGAGGATGCCCCTGGATGCTGGGGGTGGGGGTGCAGGGGGACATGAGTGGGGCCTGGTGGAGGGTGCCCTGCACTGCTGGAGGGTGGGGGAGGTGGGAGACATGAGTTGGACATGAGTGGGGGCCTGGTGGAGGGTGCCCCTGGATGCTGGGGGGTGGGGGTGCAGGGGGACATGAGTGGGGGCCTGGTGGAGGCTGCCCCTGCACTGCTGGGGCGTGGGATGTTGGGAGACATGTAAGGGAGGGCCTGGTGGAGGCTGCCCCTGCACTGCTGGGGGGTGGGGGTGACGGGAGACATGAGTGGGGGCCTGGTGGAGGGTGCCCCTGGATGCTGGGGGTTGGGGGTGGTGGGAGACATGAGTGGGGGCCTAGTGGAGGCTGCCCCTGCACTGCTGGGGGTGGGGGTGGTGGGAGACATGAGTTTGACATGGGTGGGGGCCTGGTGGAGGCTGCCCCTGCACTGCTGGGGGTGGGGGTGATGGGAGACATGAGTGGGGGTCTGGTGGAGGCTGCCCCTGCACTGCTGGGGGTTGGGGGTGGTGGGAGACATGTGTGGGGGCCTGGTGGAGGGTGCCCTGCACTACTGGGGGGTGGGGGTGATGGAAGACATTAGTGGGAGCCTGGTGGAGGCTGCCCCTGCACTGCTAGGGGGCCGGGGGGGTGGTAGACATGAGTTGGACATGAGTGGGGGCCTGGTGGAGGGTGCCCCTGGATGCTGGGGGCTGGAGGTGCAGGGGGACATGAGTGGGGGCCTGGCAGAGGGTGCCCTGCACTGCTGGGGGGTGGGGGTGGTGGGAGACATGAGTTGGACATGAGTGGGGGCCTGGTGGAGGGTGCCCCTGGATGCTGAGGGGTGGGGGTGCAGAGGGACATGAGTGGGGGCCTGGTGGAGGGTGCCCTGCACTGCTGGGGGGTGGGGGTGATGGGAGACATGAGTGGGGGCCTGGTGGAGGGTGCCCCTGGATGCTGGGGGGTGTGGGTGCAGGGGGACATGAGTGGGGGCCTGGTGGAGGGTGCCCCTGGATGCTGGGGGGTGGGAGTGATGGGAGACATGAGTGGGGGCCTGGTGGAGGCTGCCCCTGCACTGCTGGGGGGTGGGTGTGGTGGGAGACATGTGTGGGGGCCTGGTGGAGGGTGCCTTGCACTGCTGGGGGGTGGGGGTGATGGGAGACATGAGTGGGGGCCTGGTGGAGGGTGCCCTGCACTGCTGGGGGGTGGGGGTGGTGGGAGACATTAGTTGGACATGAGTGGGGGCCTGGTGGAGGGTGCCCCTGGATGCTGGGGGGTGGGGGTGCAGGGGGACATGAGTGGGGGCCTGGCGGAGGGTGCCCTGCACTGCTGGGGGTGGGGGTGGTGGGAGACATGTGTTGGGGCCTGGTGGAGGGTGCCCTGCACTGCTGGGGGGTGGGGGTGATGGGAGACATGAGTGGGGGCCTGGTGGAGGGTGCCCTGCACTGCTGGGGGGTGGGGGTGGTGGGAGACATGAGTTGGACATGAGTGGGAGCCTGGTGGAGGGTGCCCCTGGATGCTGGGGGGTGGGATGCAGGGGGACATGAGTGGGGCCTGTTGGAGGGTGCCCTGCACTGCTGGGGGGTAGGGGTGGTGGGAGACATGTGTGGGGGCCTGGTGGAGGGTGCCCTGCACTGCCGGGGGTTGGGGGTGATGGGAGACATGAGTGGGGGCCTGGTGGAGGCTGTCCCTGCACTGCTGGGGGGTGGGGGTGGAGGGAGACATGTGTGGGGGCCTGGTGGAGGGTGCCCTGCACTGCTGGGGGTGGGGGTGATGGGAGACATTAGTGGGGGCCTGGTGGAGGCTGCCCCTGCACTGCTGGGGGGTGGGGGTGGTGGGAGACATGTGTGGGGGCCTGGTGGAGGATGCCCTGCACTACTGGGGGGTGGGGGTGATGGGAGACATTAGTGGGGGCCTGGTGGAGGCTGCCCCTGCACTGTTGGGGGTGGGGGTGGTGGGAGACATGAGTTGGAGGAGGGTGCCCCTGGATGCTGGGGGCTGGGGGTGCAGGGGGACCTGAGTGGGGGCCTGGTGGAGGGTGCCCTGCACTGCTGGTGGGTGGGGGTGGTGGGAGACATGAGTTGGACATGAGTGGAGGCCTGGTGGAGGGTGCCCCTGGATGCTGGGGGGTGGGGGTGCAGGGGGACATGAGTGGGGGCCTGGTGGAGGGTGCCCTGCACTGCTGGGGGGTGGGGGTGATGGGAGACATGAGTGGGGGCCTGGTAGAGGGTGCCCCTGGATACTGGGGGGGTGGGGGTGCAGGGGGACATGAGTGAGGGCCTGGTGGAGGCTGCCCCTGCACTGCTGGGGGGTGGGGTGATGGGAGACATGAGTGGGGGCCTGGTGGAGTGTGCCCCTGGATGCTGGGGGGTGTGGGTGCAGGGGGACATGAGTTGGGGCCTGGTGGAGGGTGCTCCTGCACTGCTGGGGGGTGGGGGTGCAGGGGGACATGAGTGGGGGCCTGGTGGAGGGTGCCCTGCAGTGCTGGGGGGTGGAAGTGATGGGAGACATGAGTGGGGGCCTGGTGGAGGCTGCCCCTGCATTGCTGGGGGTGAGGGTGATGGGAGACATGAGTGGGGGCCTGGTGGAGGCTGCCCCTGCACTGCTGGGGGGTGGGGGTGATGGGAGACATGAGTGGGGGCCTGGTGGAGGGTGCCCTGCACTGCTGGGGGGTGGGGGTGGTGGGAGACATGAGTTGGACATGAGTGGGAGCCTGGTGGAGGGTACCCCTGGATGCTGGGGGGTGGGATGCAGGGGGACATGAGTGGGGGCCTGTTGAAGGGTGCCCTGCACTGCTGGGGGGTGGGGGTGGTGGGAGACATGTGTGGGGGCCTGGTGGAGGGTGCCCTGCACTGCTGGGGGTTGGGGGTGATGGGAGACATGAGTGGGGGCCTGGTGGAGGCTGTCCCTGCACTGCTGGGGGGTGGGGGTGGTGGGAGACATGTGTGGGGGCCTGGTGGAGGGTGCCCTGCACTGCTGGGGGTGGGGGTGCAGGGTGACATAAGTGGGGGCCTGGTGGAGGCTGCCCCTGCACTGCTGGGGGGTGGGGTTGGTGGGAGACATGAGTTGGACATGAGTGGGGGCCTGGTGGAGGGTGCCCCTGGATGCTGGGGGTGGGGTTGCAGGGGGACATGAGTGGGGGCCTGGTGGAGGGTGCCCTGCACTGCTGGGGGCTGGGGGTGGTGGGAGACATGAGTTGGACATGAGTGGGGGCCTGGTGGAGGGTGCCCATGGATGCTGGGTGGGTGGGGGTGCAGGGGACATGAGTGGGGGCCTTGTGGAGGGTGCCCTGCACTGCTGGGGGGTTGGGGTGATGGGAGACATGAGTGGGGGCCTGGTGGAGGGTGCCCCTGGATGCTGGGGGGTGGGGGGGCAGGGGGACATGAGTGGGGGCCTGGTGGAGGCTGCCCCTGCACTGCTGGGGGGTGGGGGTGATGGGAGACCTGATTGGGGCCTGGTGGAGGGTGCCCTGCACTGCTGGGGGGTGGGGGTGGTGGGAGACATGAGTTTGACTTGAGTGGGGGCCTGGTGGAGGGTGCCCCTGGATGCTGGGGGGTGGAGGTGCAGGGGGACATGAGTGGGGGCCTGGTGGAGGGTGCCCTGCACTGCTGGGGGGGGGGGTGATGGGAGACATGAGTGGGGGCCTGGTGGAGGGTGCCCCTGGATGCTGGGGGGTGGGGGTGCAGGGGGACATGAGTGGGGGCCTGGTGGAGGTTGCCCCTGGATGCTGTGGGGTGGGGGTGGAGGGAGACATGAGTGGGGGCCTGGTGGAGGCTGCCCCTGCACTGATGGGGGGGTGGGGGTGATGGGAGACATGAGTGGGGGCCTGGTGGAGGGTGCCCCTGGATGGCGGGGGGTGGGGGTGCAGGGGGACATGAGTGGGGGCCTTGTGGAGGGTGCCCCTGGATGCTGGGGTGTGGGGGTGCAGGGGGACATGAGTGGGGGCCTGGTGGAGGGTGCCATGCACTGCTGGGGGGTGGGGGTGGTGGGAGACATGAGTGGGGGCCTGGTGGAGGGTGCTCCTGGATGCTGGGGGTTGGGGGTGCAGGGGGACATGAGTGGGGGCCTGGTGGAGGGTGCCCCTGCACTGCTGGGGTGTGGGGGTGGTGGGAGACATGAGTTGGACATGAGTGGGGGCCTGGTGGAGGGTGCCCTGCACTGCTGGGGGCTGGGGGTGATGGGAGACATGAGTTGGACATGAGTGGGGGCCTGGTGGAGGGTGCCCCTGGATGCTGGGGGTGGGGGTGGTGGGAGACATGAGTGGGGGCCTGGTGGAGGCTGTCCCTGGATGCTGTGGGGTGGGGGTGCAGGGGGACATGTGTGGGTTGCCTGGTGGACGGTGCCCCTGGATGCTGGGGGGTGCGGGTGAAGGGGGACGTGTGAGGGGGCCTGGTGGAGGGTGCCCCTGGATGCTGGGGGGTGGGGGTGCAGGGGACATGTGTGGGGGCCTGGTGGAGGGTGCCCTGCACTGCTGGGGGTGGAGGTGATGGGAGACATGAGTGGGGGCCTGGTGGAGGCTGCCCCTGCACTGCTGGGGGGTGGGGGTGGTGGGAGACATGTGTGGGGGCCTGGTGGAGGGTGCCCTGCACTGCGGGGGGGTGGGGGTGATGGGAGACATGAGTGGGGGCCTGGTGGAGGCTGCCCCTGCACTGCTGGGGGGTGGGGGTGGTGGGAGACATGTGTGGGGGCCTGGTGGAGGCTACCCCTGCACTGCTGGGGGGTGGGGGTGATGGGAGACATGAGTGGGGGCCTGGTGGAGGGTGCCCCTGGATGCTGGGGGGTGGGGGTGCTGGGAGACATGTGTTGGTGATCAGTAGTGCAAGGCGACATGTGGGTTGGCTGGGGGGCATGACCATGGTGGATGGGTTGCCTGTGGGACATGAGCAGGGGTGCAGGGTAGTCCCCTGTGGTGTGGGCTGCCTGCAGGGGCCGTGGAGGGTGTAGAGGGAACACCTGGGAGGACCCACACGGCCAAATCACATGTAGCATTCCCTGGCACCACCGAAATACACGTACCCTGCTGAAATTGCGTGTGAATCTTCCCGCGCACCTCGGAATACACGTACCCAGGCCAATCGCGTGTGGAACTTCCCGCGCACCCGAAGTACACGTACCCAGGCCAATCGCATGTGGAACTTCCCGCGCATCCCGAAGTACACGTACCCAGGCCAATCGCGTGTGGAACTTTCCTCGCATCCCGAAACACACGTACCCAGGCCAATCGCGTGTTGAACTTCCCGCGCATCCCGTAGTACACGTACCCAGGCTAATCGCGTGTGGAACTTCCCACGCACCCCGAAGTACACGTACCCAGGCCTCGGGTGTGGAACTTCCCGTGCACCCAGGAACACACGCACACGCTATTTTTCACACAGCGGGTGTCCGTGTTTGTCGGTACCCCTTTGCACCTCATTTGTCCTACAGACCCACTATATGGACCATTCATCATGGCTGTATATGGGTGCTTTTTGTTAGCGCACATTTTGGTGCATATTTTTTTCAGGCGCAGGGACGCTACCGCCTGCTTTCTTGTGGCATACTTGTTTGGCCCTGTGCGCGTCTTTCACCGTGCGCTGGTTTGCCCTATTCGATTCCATGAATACGGGTTGTAGGCGAGCGTGTGGGCGTTCCGCGCACTTGCCTCCTGTACTTCCCCCGTGACGCCCATGTTTTCACACGTTGTTCCCCATTCCAAGTGTTCCGCCCCGTGTTCCGCCTACTTTTGTGATGTGCGCCGCGCTATGGGCGATTTCGCAGTGGCCGTGGCGCACGCTGTTGGATGACCTGTGCGCCGGCATGCGCGGCGCACTATTTCAGCGCACATCCAATGTTTTTCTCGCGCACGGACTTCCATGAATCGATGTGCGCTGGTTTCCCTGCGATTTTCGCACTTGCCTTGCGATTTTCGCACTTTTACGGCGAATCGCACGTTTTGGCACCTCTGCGCGGGAATTTTCGGCGCACATTATTCCATGAATCGACCCCATAATGTATGCTTTTCTCTATGTAGCTGGATGCTTATGTTTACATATATGATGAGAAAGCTACCCTTTAATCAGACCTTGGAATTATTTGAGCATGGAGTAGTTTTTGCATTGTGAAGTGAATACCTTAGTGTGTTGGATTTCAAGGTGGGGAAAGTAAAGGAGAACCTGCTTAGCAGCTTCAATGTGACAGCTGGCAGCAAAGTGATAGATTGTCAAACCGTGACCCTTTCCCTTAATTTTCACATTATTGATTCTATTTTCTACTTTTCTGCTACACTGCCAGCCATTGGGGAATCTATTTCTGGAAGATAAATATGGTCCATTTATAAGCAATCAGTGGAAATACATCATGAGTCATTTTCAATTCTCTTGCCATTCTTTCTAAGGAAGTAGGAAAGGAAACCCGGAAGCTTTTATCTTGTTCATCCTTACTGGGCATAGGAAGAAAGAATATTGTTTGCTATTTTGACACTGCCGTGCGCATCAATTTTAAAAATGAGAACGTGGCAATTGACCCATGAATTGATGTGACACTTCTAATCTTTAAAAAGTGTACCACTTTCGAGAAATGCGGCAGTGGAAATTATATTTTCAATGTTAATAAAAACTAAATTATATTTCTAGTCCACTTCCTATTGAGCACTTGGCAATGAATAGTTAGATGGCTGCCTTGGTTTCCCTCCCAGGGTTTCTTTGGTTTTGCATTATTTTGGTGCACTCTTTCCTAATGCTCCTCCATCTCTCGGCTACCGCAACCATTGATAGCATGGACCACTCCCAGGGCTTTATGTGGGGTAAGAAATTGAAGGGGGGGGGCTTTATTTGGGGGTGTGGCTTTCATGATGGGCGGGGCATGAAAAATATGCAAACCATAGTTAGGTATGCAAACAAATATATAAATGTATGTAAGCATACGAGGGGTCACTAGAGGAAGTTACAGTGACTGACAGAAGTTCCAGCCAGCGTCGCTCAAACTTTCAGTTTGAGTGACGCTGTGGCTGGCTAGTACTTCTGTCAGCTTGCCTAACTTGAGAATGGTAGCGCATTTCCCTTCTCAGCTATGGCTATGGCAGGATAATGTGTCCCGCCATAGTGTGGTGGAACTAGGGGGCCCGAGGAGGGCCCTGGCTCAGCCCCACCTTTTGGAGACTGCTGTGGACCAGCCATGGTTGGCCCTGGCTTACTTAAAGCACTGACCAACCCTCTCTTCTTCATACCCTTGCAACCTTGGAATACAGGGGACTACCCATGAAAGGACTGCTTCTACCCTAATCCAGCTTGTTTCTCCATTTCATGAAACACTGACTCCTCTGCCACTATTTCTCTCCGTGTCACACAAACCTCCAACTATGTCCCCTTCATATTCTCCCTGTACACTTCCTTGCTTAACTCATCTATTAGTTTTGTCATACAATTACCTTTTTGTGGATGGCATGCAACTCTTCTTCTCTTTTCCAACTCCTGATCTATCTTCACACATTACTGATTGACTTTCCTTTATTCTGTCACTGGATGGGTATTTGATGACCGATGCAAAACTCATCGGATGACACAGTAATCAAACTCACTGCCTCAAACACCCCCAACCCTTCTCTGATACATTGCATTCCCTACCTGAAATACTCTTTCAATTACCTAAGGCAAAGAATCTTGAGGTCCTTTTTGTCAGTGATCCCAATACCTCTTTATTAGCATTAGTTTAACTGTAGCCAGGATAAACATGCTTAATTTCAGAAAATGTGGCATTCTCCTAAACTACTACTGTACAACAACCCTCATACTAAAAGTGGTACTCAGTCACCTCATCTTCTGTACCAGCCCCCCACTTAACCTTCCTCTAAACTCCTTCTCCATCCCTGACAAAATCATTCACTGAGCTTACCCTCTTCAATTTTCCGCACGCTTCTCCCACTTTCTAAAACCGGCTCTTCACCTGTTGCCTCTCTTGGAGAAATGGGCCTCTCTTCGAATTCCTAAAGCATGTCTTCAAATCCTGGCAGAGGCCTGAACTCCAACACTTGTCCCCCAGGATGACATTATTGTCCTTTTTTAGGGTCCCTGAAACCTCCACTCCATGATACTCCCTAATCGCCCTGTTCCCCGACTATTGAGTCTCACTTTCATCCCTTCTCCCTCCTTGTCCCACACAACTGGAACTTTCTACACCCGCATCAAACACTCTACTCCCATCCACTTATTTAAATTTTAAATAAAACTTCACATCCTGCCCAAGCCAAGAAGAAGTTCCCTCAAAATAATTTCACATTACTCACCCCCCCCTTACTACCCTGTACATACCTCCACTGTAGAAAGGCACTGTTGAATTTAGCCTGTCTCCTAATACTACTGTCTGTCATGTGTGCTTTAGTTTCCCTGTTTGCCGCACTACGTATACCCCACAATAAAATTGCCAATTTCTCATCACCTTGCCTTCAAATGTATGCCACCTTGTATAAATGTTTTCATTAGCTTTTGTAAGTGTTTTGTTAATGAATACAAAGACAAATGCAAAACACAAAGCTCAGAGTTTTGACATTGCATAAAATGCACCTTCAGATCTTCTCCGCACCATGCAAACCAGCTGCTTAAAATACTACAATATGTAGTGAGGAAAGTACTTCTACAAAAACGGATTTCATTCAGTGCAAATGTTGAGTACTTGTCAAAGAGTTTATGTTTTATTTTTTTTGATAGCCCTGACACTAAAGCCCTGGTATGCCATTGATGAGACCCATTGTCTTGTCAAGTCCACTCTGGTTGATTATTTTCTTTTTTTCCATTGCTGATAATATTTAAGTGAGATTGATTGCCATTCTCCACTAGCTCCATGATGTGGTTCTAGATGGAAACTGTGTTGCCAATGCAGTAGATATAGATTGCGGTTTAGCAGAGCACATGTTGATTCATTGAAGTGATCTATTGACTTCACTTGTATTGCATTGGATTCTGATGTTGTTAGGCTAATTGGCCACAAACGTGAAGTGAGTTTCAGGGTTTAATACTATCTCTGCCAATGATTTAATAAATTGGAATTTTGTTTTTTAAACCTTTATTGCATTACATTAAACAATACCCTTCTGGAAGGTATGTAATGTTTATGCTCCCCTTTTTATATTTTGGATTTTTGGGTTAGCCCATTCATCTTCCGTAAGAAGACAAAGTTATATTGTAAGCAATATGAGGTTTGAAGCTTTTGAATGCTTGGAGCAGAATATTGTTTTTCACTGAGCAAACTCTTGCATGGGCTCGCATTGCCTGTGATGTTCGAGGACGGGATACCACTCATTTACACAGGAGCTGCAAAGTTCTCATTTACGCAGGAGCTTTGGGTAGTGCTAAAGCTGTCCCCTCTGTATCAATGGCACAGTTTGAATCCCCATGCCATGGACACTGTGTTTTAGTTCCCAGCCCAGAGTCTCACTTTTTATATATGTTGTGGTATGTGGACGTTTTTCATATGGCTAGTGACTTGTGTGACTTTAAAATTGGTTAATTTAATTTTGTTGATTGTATTCCTTTTGTAACACAAGTCATTAGGGGGTCTCAGTTTAAACTGGAAAATAACTTTAGGTTTGAGGTACTGTGGGGTTAGGTCAACCCCCAGAAATGTTAAACTCTTGCAGAATGCATGGTACTAACTATGCCCACATATGTACACCTTTTCACATTTTCAATGTATGTCTGCCATGGATATAGAATATAAAAATGCCCTGATTAAAGAACCACACCTTAGTGGATGTACTTACAATGGTACTCAATGAAACAATTAAACTGTAGACTTTGTGTTGTATACCCATCCCCTGACTGTTCTACCATTTAAAGTCCCTTTTTCTAGAGACAGCTTTACATTTGGTAATTGTGCACTGTGATCTAGTGCACCTGGTGTGATTGCTATATCTATTGTTCATGCAATGCCTAAATGCATTAGCCAGGAGATGAGTGGCAAGCAAAAGTTGGTGTTTATGATGGGTATTCCATTACAGAAATGTATCATTGTCTTGTTACTCTCAGGACCTCCCCAGAGTCTGCCATCTTCTACCAGATCAGTGCTGTAAACTATGTATAACTCCCCTGTAACTGTAGATATTGCTGCACATTATATTGTATACTATGTATAACTCTACTGTATGTATATACTGCGTTCACCTTACAAAGCTATCCTAATATTTGGTACTTCCTGCACATTGTGTTATGTCTTTATCCCAATTGTAACCATTACTGTACTGTACTTACTATGTCAAGATATGCGCCCGAATGCCCTTGGGCCTGGCTGTGCTATATAAATAAATAAAATACAAAAATACAAATATAAATTACAATGAAGAATCAGGGCAGGTATGCGTTGTACAGTACTGCATACAGTAGCAGATGGGTGGTGCTGGGAATGTTTTACTATGACATCTTGTACATGTCCATATTTGTTCTGCTAGCCTTTTTGATTTTTCAGTAACATTTAAGATAGACACAGTACATTCTGTGATGGTCAAATTTTAAATGTGCTATTTAAGCGGTGTCTGTTATGTATTGTGTACGTTATTATCTAAACATACTATGTTCCAATGTATTCTTGGCATTTTCTGTCGGGCATCTCTTTCTCCTGTGCACTGTGCAATGGATCAGTTAGGTTATTCATTTGGTTTCCCCTGGTATTCACTTTGTGTTTGAGATAATGTGGTCATTTCTTGTCACAGTGTTGATACTTCTGCAGTTGTCTTTTATATATAATCCCAACTTCTTTCTCAAATCTGTTCCTCATCAATTACATTTACCCCTAATAAATTCTCCCTCTGGATTGCTTTTAAAATAAGATGATCTGTGACTGGGACTGCTACTCACATGCACTATAGAGTTGACTTCTGTGAGTGTATGGAATATGTTTGCCTACAAGTAAATGCAAGATTCTAATTGGTCTGATGTACCATTCCGAATCATGAAAATATAATTGTATAAAGTGACCACAAAATCAAATGTTTTTTCAACATATTTGTTGTTCCTCACTATGCATGGGTTAACTCAGTTTGTCCCAAAACAAGAAAATAAAAGTGTTGCCAGATATGCAGACTACATAGTGCCACAAATACCTCCTCTGGTTTTATATTAATAGGTACAACTAAATAAAAGTAAACTATTCTTTAAAGTAAATGCCAGCATTTCTTTCAGCAAGTTTTATCGTGATAGGTATTTCACTGATTATTGTGCATACAAATAGTCAAGTACACCAAGGAGACCATATTTTCTATAGTGTTACGAAGTGTGTTAAAACATACATGACTAAATACTTATTTTCTTTCAACCCGATAGTGTTCGCCTGGTCACCATTTGAGTGAGTACCATTGATTGATGCATGTCTCTATTAGTGTAAGAATAGTTTCTGTAATGAAGCCCATAACAGTCATTATTGGTCTTACCTCTGGTAGGCTTTAGAGAGGTTTTAGAAATCGTTGGTAAAAACTATGTTGTGGGCATATTAGGATGTTTTACTGTAACACATTGATTTTAATCATTTTAGCTTTCCATAATCTGACCATATGTGAATGACTGTTAGTGTTTTTGTAACATTGATATGTTAGGATTGGTGGTGAGTTTATCTGAGATGCTCTGAGGCATGATTGATATAATCATCTCTATTGTATAGCACTATATGGCCACCCTTGTGCAGCTCTTTGGATATAGAAGATTCGTCAATGACTATCGGTTTTAAAGCCTGCCACTGATTGTGCCTG
Organism: Ambystoma mexicanum; assembly: GCF_040938575.1. NCBI lineage: Eukaryota > Metazoa > Chordata > Amphibia > Caudata > Ambystomatidae > Ambystoma > Ambystoma mexicanum. The sequence goes on along the minus strand of NC_090930.1, from coordinate 912,305,220 downwards.
TGTTTGGTTTATGTATCTTCCATTGAACTTAAGGTTTTCACTGAGGTAGCAGACAGGTTTTTCTGTTTCTAGACCCAGAACCTGCAGTTTTGGAGAGCTGGCAATTTCATTGGCCCTCATTACGACCCTGGCGGAAAGGGTATTACGCCAGCGTAATGCATGGCGTACCTTTCCGCCTTACTACGAGTTCCCATAGCGCCATGGTGGTTTTTTCGCCTGGTTTTTCCGGGCGGAAAAATCCATGGCGCTACGGGACCTGTTGTTAATTACGCCACCGTAATTTACGGTGGCGTAATTAACGCCTTCCCCACTCTCATTATACCCTATGGGGCAAAAATGGGAATGGGGAAGGGTAAATGGGGATTGGGGACTTACCGCCCCGCCAAGGTCGGAATGGGGTGGTAAGTCCGCCAACCCCCATGGCGGAGTTGGCAGCTCTGCGCCATGGACCATGGTGCAAATTGCACCATGGTCCTCCGCCAGGGTCATAATGAGGGCCATTGCCTTCTAGTGAGATTAAAAGCTGTGTTTGTCACTTAAATATTGTATGTTGTATCAAGATGTTATATGTGGAGGATATGCATGGAAATATCCTCCTTGTGAAAGAATGTCTGAATTTTTCTGCTGAATTTTAAAAAAGCTTTATAAAAAATGTATAATATCACATGGTTTGCTAGGTGCAAATGATGGATGAATTTCCATTACTTGAAAATCTGTCCAATCAAGTGCTTTGTCTGATAAATTCATGAATAAACTCGACTTTATTCTCCCTGAAATTGCTCTTCACCATCCTGTAGTGAAATATGGTGGTTATATTGTGACCTCTTTCATTTTAATGTTCCTGATGATTCTCCTCTGGTGCCTTTCATTCTATCTTTTGAGCCCTTGTATACAAGAGAGGGCATTCTTTGAAGGTAACATGTTTCTGTGATCATCTACAATTACTTTTGCATACCTTTTTTATTTCTGATAAAAAAAATCCTTTTCACATTATTTGGCGATTTGTGTTTTTATCAGTGAAACCTTCAATGCTGCTCTCCCCATTGTTACATTCTGGGTCTGAGCTGATTGGTGAAACCCCTAGTCTGTTTTGTCAAGATGTGACTTTGCTGCCAGGAAGATCATATTTCTGCTGGAAGGTAAAAACATTGCCATTGCTGTTCTCTTACTCATGTTCCTCTTTACCTCTGGTCTCTCTGGTTTGTTCCCTTGTATAAGGGGATGGGTCCTGCTTGGAAAGTAAAATGATTCTCTAATCATATTTGATTGGCTTTCTGATACCTACTTATTTGAGATACAATACTTATTTTCAGTTTATCTGGCCGTGTGGTGAATCAATTTACTTGAATAATTTCATTACTGTGTCAGTCTCTGCCTTTAGCTTGCATTATTAACAGTTTCATCATTGTTTTGGAAGAATCGGTGAGATTACCTTACAATCATGTTGACATGTCATTGTCATCTTCATGATCAAAACTGGCAAAAATGCAAACCTCAGTAATCTAGCTAAACTCTCTTGCTCTAGATATCTGCAAAGTATTTTTCTCCAACAATGTGTCAGGTCAGCTTTTTGAAGTCTTGGGTACAGATGGATTGGCCAACAATATTCTTTCAATTATTTTGCCTAAGGGGTTTATTGGCAGGGTTTGGGCATTCTACTTTGAGCATAGAGATCAGTGTGACCATCCTCAGCTCGTTCAAATCCTACTTTGCTAACCAACACCAATTCATCCAAATTGATTTCTCCAGATTAGCAACTCTACCCATCACCAGTGAAGTCCTGCAAGAAACCATCTTCTCCCGCTTGCTCTTTAACCTTTACATCAAACCACTCTGAACCCTCCTGACTCCACACTACATCCACAATCCCCAATACACAGATGACATGCATCTCTACCTGAAGATATCCTCCATTGAAAACATCCACAGTCTCAAGGTCTGCCTCACGTTGATTCAGTTCTGCCTGCCCAATGCTTTGCAGAAGTTCCACTACTCCAAGACCGAATTCTTACAGCAGACCAACAATGTCGAACAACCTGACATGCAGTCCTGGATCTCCGCTGTAAACCTTGATTGCTGTACAATCAGATAACCACCGGTGCCATGTCCCTTGGGTTCTACATTGACAGACCTCTCTCCTTCAAGGAACACGTAGCAAGGAGGACACAAACGGCTTGGTACCAACATTCCCTCCTGCCGAATTTCAAGCCCTTCCTCACAACAAACACCTTCAGATCTGCTGGCAAAACGTTTTCCTCTCACACCTGGATGGTGGCAATGTCCCCCTGAAAGGCCTTCTAGTCAGAATCTTAGCACTCCTTGGATGTGTCCTACTTGCTGAAGTATGACTCTGTAAATTCAAACACACCACCCTAACCCTCATCAAACTGCAATGGCTCCTGCTGCAAGCCCTCCATCACCTTCAAATCCTGTTGCATCCCCTACAAGGCTATCATCCTCAATTTCCCAAGAACACTAGATGAGAAGCTCACCTTAGAGGTACATAATTCACCAGAAGCTGATACATGCACAGACTTGAACTCTGCTGATGCGGGAAGAAAAGAATCAGAAGACAGGCCTTCTTTGTCTAAGCCCCCACATTCTGGACCCTTCTCTCTGTCAACACCAGTCTCACGCCTCACAATTTCATTTCAGGAAGGAACTCAATACCATCCTTTGCAAGAAATGGCTCCTACCTAACACCTAGGTCCACACTCCTACACTCCCCACCTCACTTGAGATTGGATGATCTCCTAGCCTTTGTTTCCTCCCTGGGTTGCTTATTTTTGGCCCTCCCTCCACCGCTTGATTCACCCGCTCTTGTATTTATCTCATATTATTTGGCTTGTAAAGCACTCTGTTGCTTCCCAAAGCTAGGTATGTATTCAATACATATAGTAATTATATTAATAATAATAATAATAATAATAATAATAATAATATAATTATATAATTTTTTAACCTTGTAGAAGTCTATGCAAAACCTCTATAATGTATTTGTCTGGGAAACCATCACTATTGTTGACCCTGGAGGGATGCCATGACCAAAAGCTGAAACATCTGTTGTATCTCCGATTGGACAGCTTGTGGTTGGGCTTCTAGCAGTGAGACAAGATAGATTCCCCCAGAGGCCTTTGGAGGCAATGCACAAATCTGGTTACTGGCAATGTCTACCTCCAGTTGCAAAATGTTCTGTACACTTCTTCTACAAATTGTGAATAAATGGAGTGAAGAAAATAAATTAACACCTATTATGCAGACAGGGTTTAGAGCGGGTCATAGCACTATTGATAACATAATCTCATTAAATGTCCTTGTGTCAGAGGCTATAAGGAAAAAATAAAATGATATGCCAGTTTTATTGACTTTAGTTGGGCATTTGATGGTGCAGACAGGGGAAGACTTTGGGGCAACTTGACGAGATGTGGGATTTGCCCTATTATTCTTCACTTTCTAAAGGAGATGTATAGAGATACCACAGTGGCAAAGTATCTTAATAAAGGCAAGGGAATAACTTCCCAAATCAATACCAATTTGGGCTAGAAACAAAGGTTTGTTACATCAAATTTGTATGTATCTGACATTGGGGAAAAATTTGAGGAAATTGTAAACATCCCGCCGAAGATTGGAGACAGGACCATATGTTGGTTATCATATGTGGGTGATACAATGCTAATAGACAAAACTCCTATTGGCCTTCGAGGCTACTAAATGAACTCAATTCAGATGCAAAAGAAAAATTGTCTAAGTATTAATGTGATAAAACGACAATTTTAATATTTGGAACTAAAAGCATAAGTAGAAATACGGAAAAATGTGAATGGAAAATTGATAATAAGGAAATAGAAGTAATAGAAATGTAAACTTATCTAGGTATGATAATGAAAAGTCTCCCTAAAATTGACTATTGTATAGACATTCTGGGAAAAAAGATTATACAAAAATGGAATACCAGGAGAGCTTTTATATCTGATAAAGGTGAATATTCCATAGAAGGACAATTGGAAATATATAAATCATGTATTATACCTAGTGCCATGTAAGCTTTAGAGACAGTGGAGCTAAATTAATGAGGAATATAGATAAAGTAGAGGCTAAACTGTGGAGACCAGCACTGGGATTGGCGAATTCCACACCAATTGAAGCCATAAGGTGAGAATTGGGTTTGACATCGTGGTCTACACTCCGGAAGATAAAGTGTTGCAAATTGTATGTAAAAATGACATTAGATACTAATTATTCCAAGAGTTTGAATAACTTGGGCCAGGAAATGATAAAGGAGGGCCAGAAGAATGAGGTTCTAAAAGATTTAACTAATAATGTGACTAGATTTCTGAAAGAGATAGATCTGAAACTGCCTATGTTAAATAATAATCAGGAATTTTGGTATAGTAAATTAAGTTAGAAAGCTATTCAATGGGATTCTATTAAGAACTTGGAAATTCTGAGTGTGGAGTAGGTTTACTACTTATAGCCTCCAAGGGATGATCGCAAACAGACCTTGTAAATATCTGTTAAAAGTGAATAAAAGGGAGTTTAGTAGATTTATTATGTCATTAAGGTTTAACATGCTACCTTGTCTTGAGTTTGTAGGCTCTTGAAAAAGAATACCCAGAGAAAATAGACTTTGTAGATTATGTAATATGGAGGTGGAAACCATAAGGCACCTGCTGGGGGTATGTAAAAATTGAGTAGTTGGTATGAAGCGGGGTATAAGGATTTAGTGTGGGATAAAAGAATGATAGAATATGATCAGTTTTGGTCCTGTATATATGTCTGATCAACTGGTATATATAGGTGCTGTTTTTTATGTATGGAAGAGAATTATAAAAGAGTGGGGCAAGCAGGGATAAAATTGATGATAAATGAATTATTCCTTCTTGCTTCCTATGGATGGAAAAATGCATCCTACGTATGTGAAATATAATTAATTTTAAGATAGTAGTTTATACTGGACAGAGTGTAATCTCACAAGTGATCTCAATAGTGTTGTACATTGTGAACCTGCTGGATGTCCTATGGCTCTCAGTATACATCTTGCTTAGTTTGCTGGTGAGCCCTGACTGGGCTTAGACATCTGTGCTGCCCATCATTGTTGGGTTAGCCAGGACTTTCAAAATGTATATGACATATTTGTGAGTGCTTCTGGCAGTCTAACTTTTGCACACAATAATTTACATCACTCATTTGCGGGAATTGTTATTGCCCACGCCAAACTGTAACAGGAGTTTGATCACTAATCACAAATGTGTGGAGGAACACTAGGTATTGACCCCACCCCCAAATGTTCTTAAGTCTGCTTGATGGTTATACAATATTTCATTTTGCAGGATCTCTTTTAAGTGCTGATGGATCAATACACTCATAGGAGGCAGGGATGAATTTGGCTATGTTCTGTCTGATCTCCTCTTAGTTTTGCAGAGTTCCAAAAGGCTCCATCATGTCCCTGCCATATACATCAAGATACACAAACTTACAGGAGACAAAAAAGCTTTAGCTACAGATTAAATTCACTGACACCAACCTTTCACTCAAGCACTGTCTGTTCCACCTCCAATCCTGAATGTCAAGTGTCTCAAATTCAATCTCCTAGGATTTCCGACCAAACATTTCCAAGGCCAGAATTTGTGACTGACAAGAGGTTTAATGGATTCCCTTCTGAAATCTTACATAGTTCAAAATCTTTCATCTGTTCTATTGACTGTAAACTTTCATTCAATATATTCATTTGCAAATAGACCAAAGCATCATCTTGCAATCCTCCTCACAATTAAGTCTTTCATCCCACCTTCAGAAGAGCGGACAATCCCTGATCCTGTCCCATCTGGAGAGTGGTTATGTCCAACTCACAGAAGTCCCAGATGGCACCATGTCCCATTTCAAAGCTTTCCAGCATGCTGCAGCATGCCTTATCACAGGACAGCTAGGACAATTTGACAAGATCTCCACTATCCCAATGATCTGCTAATCCTTCATGCAAACAACATAACATTTGCAAGACTGCCTGCATCAGTTGCAAAACAATCAAAACTAAAACATTACTCTACTTGGCAGAGAAACTGGCTGTCTTCATATGTTAGAACCCCACTAAACGTCACATCACCAGGCTAGACACAAAGAACGTCAAAAGGGAAATACAGGAAACAGGACCTTTCCTGCAATGCACCATGTCCCTAGAACAAGTTACTACTGCAGATACGATCGGTTCCCTCCTCCCACCACTTTAGGCAAGACCTGAAGACCCTACTCTTCTAATACCATTTTGAATATCACTCAAACCGTTCTCCCATCCAGAATACCCCCACTCCCCTGCTCCCTATGTCCATCAAAGCTCCCTCAATACCCCTGCACACTTCTTGTAACCCCTGGGTGTGCCCCCTTTGTAGAGCACAGTGATGTCCATTCTTTACACACTCCTGACAATAGACCAGTACAACGAAGGAGAATCCTGTTGAGATATGTGTTATGTTCCTCGCAGCAAACAGGACCCAAGGTATGAATTCTTAGTTTCCCCCCTCACCTAACTTCTATGAAAGGTTTTTCAGTATGTGAATACATATCTCAACTAAGCCATCCATTTGAGGTCTAGAGATGAGGATGGTGAGTGCATCAATGTGTAAGAGAGTTTTGAGTTTGATAATCAATTTAGACAAGATTATCAAGTCATAATCCATGAGAATCTATTTTGGGGAGCCCACTCATGTGAATTAGGGAACTACATGTTTTGTGCATGCTGTTTCTCCAGGGAAATATTTTAGGGTATTGTGTAGAGTAATCCAAAATCACAAGAAAATATGGATGTTCCTTGCTTTAGAATGACTCCAGGGCCCTCAAATATCCACACCTATTTTCGAAAGTCATACATACATAATAGTTAAGAATTGTAAGTGGTCTCATCCTACAAATACTTGAAACTTTCATTGACAAATACTTAATCACCAAACATCTTCATATGTTGATATATCCCAGTCCAGTGAACCTGCTGAAGGCGTAATATTGTGTCTTAACGATTCCCTGGTAGTCTTCTGCAGTGTTTCTGTTCCTGCCACATAAAAGCATTATCAGCTTGGTACATCTAGCCTCTACTTATACAAATGTTGATCAGCTAAAGGGCATTTCAGTGGGATATAGTTAATTCAGGGCCAAGGGGAAGTTGTATGGTGGTTCTACTTTCAATCTTGAATCCTACCTCAGATGTGTGAAACCAAAGCTTTTTCTTTAACTGTTGGGCTGGTCTGGAACATCTATCAGAGGTGGCGTGTAAAAAGTTCAAGAAATCACTGGGCCATCATATCCCCTTGCTGTACAACAAACATATTCATACTGTGAATGAAGTGTAATATTTTAAGTATTCCCCAGAAGTCTCAATTCACTACTAGAGCCCAACCTGAATGCCATACTTTACTGCTAACTTGGTTTAGTTCCAATCTGGCTATAAATCCTATTAAATAACTAAAGTTTCCAGCCAGTGTTCATTAGAGCCCAGCCACAAGCTGAAATGTCTGCCATGTTGATTCTGGTTAATTCAAATCCTGCTTATTTAAAATGCAGATTAGCTCTCCTTGTACCCCCCATAACCTTTACCAGTGGGCGTGGTACATATGACAGGCCTCTTGGTCAAGCACTTGTGTTCCTGCTTCTAACAGCATATGTTACAATATGTCCAACTCAAGACTGAGTCTAGGATGTAGTTTAAAACAAAAGTCTTTTAAGCCTTGGTGCAGGTATTGGTCAAATTAAGCAAACAAATAAATACAACTACTACAACAATAGGATGGATTCCCATTTGGTTCAACAGTTAGAGTCTTGTTTTATAAATCTAAATCTATCTAGTTCCCATTCGTGATGCAAAGGATAGATTCAAAATCACTCATGATAATTCAGGTTTTATTTTATGTGGCCACCACACACGTCTTTTCTCCTCTGTTAGTAACCTCTGGTCCTCTTTTTCTTGTCATCCTCTCCAGGAAGTCTATTTTTCTTAAATCACCGAAGCCCACAAACACATGTTAGCTCAGCCTGCACAGGGGTAGAAACAAGAACAGAATAGTGGTTGGCAAAACACCAGAACATCAAAGCAAACTTGCTCTAAGTAGACCAATCCCTGTTTGTATAAGAAGTGGCCCTTGCCATCTAACATCATACCCAGAGTGTCTTGTCCTGCAAGAAAATGATGGGGTTGAAGGAAGAGAGCCATAGCAGAAAACCCAGATGGTTGAAACCCACTTCAGGTCAACCATCCCTCTCTGGCTAGTCTAAGTCTACCCCTTCCCAAGCCTCCTGACTTCAATGGCCATTTGGTGTGCAGCACTCTGGTGTGATGATGACTTTTGTTATGTGGATGTCCCTCTGAGGCAGGGTTCCCATGAGATTTCCTGGCAAGAGCTTATGTTTCTTGAGGTGAGGTGTTACCATTCCTCCTGAGAAATCATAAGAATGCTGTCTCCTGGCTACTGTCACAATTGGAGCAGCAGTGACAGCCAGGTTAGCCATGAAAATGCATTGCCTTGACATCACTGACCTGAGCTCACAGGGTTGACACTTTCATAATTTTGAATTGATGTTGCTTTAATGATTGTGTACTTTCATAAGTCACCATTCCCCAACCAGTGATGGCTTATTTTAGAGAGTATCTATCCTCTGACAAGACTGACTCGGATGACAATCATCTTTTAGGCCAGAGGTGCAGAGGTTATCTCTGCCTATAGTGACTTTGGGTCACAGCTGCTGTCAGGAATGCACAGGTGGTCTTTGAACCTGCCCTGTTCCAGTACAGATGAGCAGTTTAAGAAGACAAGTGACTGGTGCAGCAAAGGTACATGGGTGCACTATGATTTTAGTATAGTACTTCATGAAATGGGGGTCTGAATTCAGAAACAGAATTTCCTGCATCATTATATCTTTAAACAATCAAAAATAAATAAGGGTTTCACACCCGCAACTAAATAGCAATCTGTCATAATTGGTACAAGTCACATTCAAACAAACTACAATTTTTTCTAAGGACAGCCACATCATAGAACAGATATATCAATTTGACAGCCCTATCTCTATGTGTCTTTCTTGAAACTGCTTGTTCGGGTTTACTAAAAACTAATGTGTCCACATCAACTGTTTGCTGGTGCAAATTTCGAAGACAAATATTCTATGTACTTTACGATCAAAAGAGAATGCTCCCCCTGCTTATCAACAAATAATAACGGTATGGGAGCATGCCTGTGTCTATCTAGGGAATTTAGCAGCACATTACTTAGCGTTCTCGGTGGGAACAAAACGTGCTTTTACATATTACTTGCACAACGGAGATTTAGTAATTCGTTAAGAAAGTAAAAGAGTGCAAAAGAGGTAAAAGGAAATAGGGAAGGCTAAAGCGTTGTTTTTAATCTCTGCAGCCCACGTTCAACATGGCATCAGTAAATGCCAAACATATTGAAATGCTGTGACAGCTTTAGTCATCACAATCTCTTGAAAACCGTCTGCCTACCCATCAGATTTCAGTTCCATAAATGAGTGATCTCTGATAAATGAAATTCAGAAAAAAAACATTAGAACTTCCTGTGTTCGCACAAACAATATTAATTTGATGCCTTCCAATTGAGAGGTTTGTGACCATGATGAGCGATTTAGTTATTTTGAACAAAGCAGTATACTTAAATGCAGCATTTAAAATAAAGGATTATTTCTTTGTTGACCATATTGAACCCATTATGGAACATCTATACACTTTACACTTCCACTACCAAGTGCATTAATCAATACAAATGATGTATCTGCCGAATTCGTATTATCGTCCAATAATAGAAGCGGCACACATACAACTTTGGCCATGTCTTTGAAGCCATTGAAAACTGAATCAGTCACTAATTCGACCCCCCTCCCTTTATCGAATAAACCACTTTGGGAACATACAAAGTATGTGATGTTTCCACGCTTGTATTACGCAACCACATAATCACACATATACAAAAAATGCACGAGATAAAAAACAATGAAAAGTCACACACTATACTAGAATGCACAGAGCAGAGAAACCCCATGCGGAATATTATTTGTTCAAATGTTGTATCCTGTGCAGGCAGAAGTTGGACACGTTGTTCAAGCAAATACTATGCATTCGGGGAAGGGTAAGGCGCCTCCATCTGGATCCAATTTATACATCATGTACTTATGGTAAGGTTTAGGAAGATAGTTTCTAATTAAGTAGCATTATGTCATGGAAGAGAGTGTAAACACGAGTGTATCCAAGCCAACTGTATTCAAAATTGCTAAAGCAGAAGTTTGAAGACGTCAAGAAGATGAATAATGACTCTGAGGCCTGGATTCAAGGTTAAGCAGAAAGCAGATACTAACTCATTTTGACAAACTCTCATGCTCTGTCTGATCTAGAGGCAAAGCTTCCATCAGATCAGCATTGCACCACCTCTGCCCTCCTCCTCCCTGTCTCTTTCTTGCCTCCACTAAACTGATTGAGGAACTCCTTAAGAGTTTGCCGGTACCCCGCCTGGACTACTGGTGGGATACCGGCAAACTGCCCTTACCTTCTCCGCCACCCGATATCTCTGTATTACCAGGATATTACAGGCGGTGTAGAGCAGGTAAGTTCCCATTTCCGTGGGGTCCCATAGGATTCCATGGAATGAATTGCCTGAATCACCAGCACCAGTATTACCAGAGCCAGTAATTCAGGCATTTCTGTGCTGGTAGGGGCCTTATCTTCTGGCAAGTCAGGCCTGCCAGGAGATCCATGGCCCCCACTGGCAAAGTTGTGTTTTGCCGGTCCGGAAAAATCACTCGCATTTTATCTGGACCGGCAAAACCGTTATGAAGCCCAGAGACTATTGATAGTTGTTGAAGCTGGTAATGGGGATGGTGGTAGCAATATTGCTGTAAAAACACCAGTGACAATGTGCCAGCAGTCCCCCTCCAAACTTCTTCTGTGAGAAGCCCTCATGAATTCCCTCTAACTCACTCATCCATGCCCATCATGAGTCCCGGGATGTGGGGTGGAAGATGTGGCGACCCTTGCCAGTACAAAACCGGTTTCCCACTATCCTTGCAAATTGGTAGAAGTGCCTCATGTGCTGGTGGTTCAGAGTTTCTGCACATTGCAGAAGTGTTTACATCGATCATATTCCCCATTTCTGAGCTATCTATGGCAATCAGTTTTGTATATTGTCACGGCCGTCCTCCGACTGCCCCCAGGCCAGAAGGTACAGTAGAAGTCTGACTTAGATACTTTTTCCACAAGTTATACAAATGTAATCCAGAGACTCGAACAAACCACAGACAAGCATAGCAGCAGATAAGATATTTTGTACTTTGCATCTTTTATTGATTTCAATACAACAGACTAAGTGACACAGCAACCAAATCTATGCATCATGTAAGTTCCTGAATTCTTTGACCAGCAACATCTGCCCATATATCTGTTTTCTAAATACACTGTCAAACATCAAACAATAGTGAAACTGAGTTAGATGACAAGAAGCATGATGCTTATTATAGTGGATACAGAAAAGTTGTCCAGCAAATTAACTCTTCCAGCAAATTACGTAAATATATCCTTTGTTGAGGCGGATCAAGACTGTAGTAAGCAGAGTGGACTGTCCATGAGGATAGATTAACTGACTTCAAGGCTGTGGGGCCTGCCAGCCAATCTCAATACCTTCTTCACAAGGGAACATAGCAGAGTTTGCATAGGCCAGATTGAGGCTGGAAGGCCAGGCCAAGAGCCTATAAGAGACAGGGCCTGTGGCATGAGACTGTTGGAGGGTGGAGAGGGGGCCCATTTGGGGAGCTTGAGCAGGAGACGGCAGGTCAAATAGGAGATCCAGCTTGCTATGGAGAGCAATATTCAAGAGGCTGGGGCAAGGTAGAGAGTGGAGGCTGGAGGAGAAACATAGGATTCTGGGAGAGAAGGACCCAGGAGGCGTAGGAGAGAGAGAGAGAGAGAGAGAGAGACAGACAGAGAGACAGACAGACAGACAGACAGACCCAGCAGTTTGGGTAGAGACAGAACCAGTAAGCTGTCCAGAGGAAGAGGACAGGAGACTTGGGCAATTGAAACCCAGGAATCTGCATAGGTAGCCAGAGATTTTGGGGAGAGTGAGACTCAGGAGGCTGTTGAGAGAGAGATAGACCTAGGAGGCTGGGCGAAGATAGCCACAGGAGTGTGTAAGGAGAGAGAGATATAGAGCAAGAGATATGGAGAAAGAAAGAAACAGAGAGAGAGAGAGAGAGAGAGAGAGAGAGAGGGAGGGAGAGGGAGAGGGAGAGAGAGGCAAACAGGGAGAGACTCTGGACAAAGAAAGAAATAGAGAAAAGAGAGAGAGAGTGAGAGGGAGATGGGCAGAGAGAGACCCAAGAGGTAGGGGAGAGAGAGAATACAAAGCCTGGGAAGGGAAGGACCTAAGAAGTTGATAGAGAGAGATTGGGAAGTTAGCACCAGTTGGATCTGTCTACAAAAGGTGGTGAGCGTCATTTAGTAGAAGTTGGTGATATGAATAATGGGGGAAGTAGTGATGAAAGGGATAAAACAGCCAGCCCCTAATATAGAGATGGGCAAGGAGGAGATGCATAAATAGAAGATCGTGAGCAGTGAGATGTTTAAAGAGACAGTGTTGGATTGGAGCTCCACATATGGTTGTAGACATGGTGTGCAATTAGCCCTGTGTATTTGATAACTCCATGTCAACATTATAAAACTGTTCTAGGGGACACAATAAAAACCATGTGATTCATATTATAGAGACTTCCCCAAACCAACCGACTTACTAACACTTTTCCCTTTTCTGCTCCTCCAACATAACCAACGCCACGACACATAACTAGAGGATAGCCGCACTACAAATAAACACATCAACAATCAATCTAATGTTTGCATCCTACCATCTAAAAGGCCCTGGAAGTGAGCATAGAGGGAACTACACAGCACATAGTCCATAAATCCTTCAACTACATAATTACACACCAAGACAATAGATAATCATACACCAACAGCCCTTCACGACTCTGGACTCCCTATGGATGCAACTAACCAGTGCGCACAACCACAATCCACCCTAACACCATACAGCACACACAGCAACATAAACACGACCTCACATCTGAGGCACTGAGTCCTACCCATACGTTTATAATGCACAGGACCTCAGAAACCAATCTCCCGCATGCAATAACATGCTGACAGATGCCAGTTCCTCTTGGTTCTGAACCTATCTTTTCATCCTTTCCCCAGGAAGAGATATTACAAGTTATAGATTATCTGCTATACTGTGATGACTAGCTAGCCCCTGTTCCAGTGAATGTTGTATTGTGATGCACAAGAAGTCTCTATTAAATATATGATCAATTAATAGGAAATCCATGCAAACAAATTGGGGGTACATCCTTGGGGGCCACTGTGGGCCACAATGTGCACTATTTGAATAGCGTCTCTATTCCATATGCCACAAATATCACACTATGGAAATAGTTTGTTGTTGACATTCTTAACATTTAGATGTGAAACTAAAAATCCTTGTCAGCATTCATTGAATGGATAAAAGTCCACAGTGCATATGTATTTCATACAAATAATCTAAAAACATCATACATCTTACTATTTGGTGCCTTACAAACTGACATTTTCTCAAAATCCAGATATCTCCATTCATTAGAAAGTATTCCCAAACAGAATGGTTTGATTGAGGGGATGGGAATACATTTGGCCGTAATGTGGAATGATTTAAGGGATATGGATGTCCCACAAGGGTTAAGGGACTTAAATGTCTTAGCTTATTCAAGGGATACTGCTGAGAAAGTAATATGAGCATGTCGAGAGGGTTTTTGAGTTTAGGAGGGAGTTAGATAGGTTATAGAATGATGAAACAGATGGTGATAGATTGGATGCTCTGTATGTGCAGAAACGGTTTCTTCCTACTTGTAAGTCAACGAGTGAAGAGACGCAAATTTGCACAAGGGATGTGCTTAGATGGATTTCGGATGTGTTGATATCTCCCATAGAAGTATATGATGCATTTAGTCAGTATACTCCAGAAATGCAAAAGAAAGTGTTACAGGTAATGGTAGAGTACGTGCAGGATGAGTGTATGAAGAAAAAGATTTGTTGTTCCGCAGATTTGATGATTATTTATAAGAAAGCATTCGCGCCCGATACTGCTTTGACTACTTTGTCACTCGATTTAGCTTTGTTGCTTAACAAACGTTCAGAGTTGCCTACTTCTCAAATGCCAATGAGAGCGGTTCGTCCGACATTTGGTCCTAAAGTTGAAATTCCAGCTGATAACGGAGCAGGCACACCAGCTACTACTATTAAAGCTCACTATGTTTCACAATTTGTTCATGTTCCGTTCTCTAGACAGGAATTGAACACTATTAGACAGTCGATTCCAGCCATTAGGAAAAATCCAACAGGGTTTTTGTAAAGAAATAGAATCTGTCTTTGATTCATCAGTTTTCACCCTGGGTGATATAGACTTGTTGTTTCCTGTGATCCTATCTGCTGATCTATGGAAACCGATTATAACTGTAGACGATCAGGCAGGACTGGGTGACACGTGGGTTGACTTGGTACGGTTAGGCGGTGAAAGGAAAGCTGGTGAGAGACCGCCACAGTTGATACTGATATTGCAGACAGAATAGTAACGAAATGAAAGACTCTAGTTCCCGAGAGATGAATAGTTAGGGACAAACTCACTGCTTGTACCCAAGAGAAATCTGAAGGTGCTACTGAATGTTTTAATTGGTTCAAACAAGTATTTACAGATTTTAGCGGTCAAGATTTAATCACTGAGTCAGGGAAAAGGTTGTTTGTCGATATATTTGTGCGTGGATTGTTGCCTGATATCCAATCACAAATCATGACTTCCGAAAGTGCCCGGCAAGCTAAATCACAGTCCGAAGTATTGGATATGGCTCAGTATTATGAAAAATAGAGTCAATAATGAAAAAGAGAGGATTGAAAAGAAAAAGGGAGACCTGACAACCAAAGTATTGTTGCAACAGATAGTTAGAGGAAAAAGATGTTGGAGTACACAGTTTAGAGGTCAGTTTGTTCCACAAAGTAATGCGCAGTTGGGTCCTGAACACATGAACCAATGTGCTTATTGTAGAGAAGAAGGTCATTGGTGAGGACAATCCCCGATCCTTCAGCAGAGATCGAATAACACATATGGTGTCGTGGGTAGACGATCCAGAGGCCGCCCTGGGGATGGGGGTCCTAGTGTGAGCCAGTTCACTCAGAATCCACAGTCATTCTAGCAAGATAATTTGCAATCTAGTGTATGTTGTTAATTAGGACAGCCCGAAGCAGAGTCTGGAACTGGTGCCTATTCCCGTCGATCAGAAAGGGCCCTATATTGAGATGAAAGTGGGGAATAGGAAGCATCTGTTTTGATAGATACAGGAGCACAGAAGTGTCCCATTGATCATTCACGGGTTCCAGATATTCCACTGTCAGGGCAGAATAACATTTCTGTAGGGTTTTCTGGCATGCCAGTGGTTAGTCCGGTTTCTCAGCCGGTACCGATTTCACTGGGGCCATTCACAGATCACTGTCCATTTCTTCTAACGACAAATTGTGGCGAGAATTTGTTGGGGTTGAATCTGTTGAAGGAATTAAATGCGGTAATTCATTGTTCTTCGGATGGAGTACATTTGATGATTTCACCCCAGCAATATTCTGCTTCGCAATTTTTGATTAGACCTTTAACGTCTGAATTTAGTAAAGTTATGGCATGTTTATGGGCGGCTGGCGACAATGATGTTAGCATTTTACAAATTGAACCTGTTAAAATTGTCTTAAAACCAGGAGTTAAATTGCCAGTATTCCACAATATGAGATTTCAGTTGATGGTGAGCAAGCTTTGAAAAGCATAGTTTCTGATTTTGTCTATCGTGGAGTGATTGAGGAAATTGCAGGATGTTTGTGCAATAGTCCGATTTTGCAGGTGTACAAGAAAGGGGATAATGTGATTCCTTTCCGTTTTATTATTGATTTACGTGCTATCAATAAGATTGTTGCTCCGCATTTTCCAATTGTGCCTGATGTGACCACAATATTAACAATGATTCCAGCTTCTGCTACTCATTTCAGTGTGGTGGATCTTAAGAATGCCTTCTTTAGTATTCCCGTACACATTGATAGTAGATATCTGTTCGCTTTCACCATAGGGGGACGCTCGTTTACATTCACTCGTGTGCCACAAGGGTACGCAGAGAGTCCGAGCATTTACAGTAGAGGTCTGAAGGAGCAGCTCGATACACTTGAAATGCCTCCTACTTGTACATTGTTGCAGTACGTTGAAGATCTTCTTTTAGCTTTAGACTCAGAAGTTGCTTGCAAGGAGGGCACCGCGTTTCATCTAGCAACACATGGGCATAAGGCTTCATTGACAAAGTTTCAATATTGTCGACAGGAAGTTGCCTATTTAGGCTATCTCTTGTGAAAGGAGCGAAGAAGACTGACACCTGAATGGATAAAAAGCATCTCGGGCATGTCTGTCCCAAATACACAGAAAGAGGTTGGAGCCTTGATAGGAATGGCTTCTTACTGTAGACAGTGGATCCCAAACTTCTCACTAGTGATAAAACCAATGTTAGCATTGACAAAGAAGGGCCTTTCTTTGCCATTACCGTGGAACTTGAAACACTCGAAAGCTTTTTATATGCTCAAGGCTGCACTGTGTTCAGCACCAGTTTTGGGCACACCAAATTATGACAAGGCCTTTGTGTTGTATGTGCATGAATGTGATGGATGTGCTTTGGCTGTATTAACGCAGGAACATGGGTGGAAGAATAGACCGTGCAGTTATTTTTCCTCCACACTTGATCCTGTTGCATGTGCTTTGCCGAGATGCTTGAGAGCTGTCGCTGCTGCTACTGCATCCGTAAAACAAAGTGAGGGTATGGTTTTAGGTCACTCATTAACCGTGATGGTACCCCACTCTGTAGATGTTCTATTGAACAGAACGCAAACACAACACCTTACCTCCACACGATTAACAAGATACAAACTGATTCTATTTGCATCGCATATCCAAATTAAGTGGTGTTGCGTATTAAATCCGGCTGAACTATTGCCTCTTCCGCAAGACATTGCTTGCAGTGATAACATGTCACATGACTGCCTCTATACCACTGAGCAAGAAACCAAAGGCAGAAATTATTTAAATGACACACCATTGAAAGATCAACAAGGGGAGCTGTTTTGTGATTGCTCCTGCTTCAAACTTCCGGATGGTACATCCACTGCTGCTTATGCCATCACTACATTCAGCACTATTGTGGAAACCAAGCGAATTTCGCATAACTCTGTGCAAGCCGCAGAGATTATTGCATTGACTCCAGCTTGTGAACTTTCTGAAGGGCTTACAGTAAATATATTTACAGATAGCCAGTATGCCTTTGGGGTGGTTCACATCTTCGTAGACTATGGGCAGAAAGAGGTTTCTTGACCTCACAGGGAACTAAAGTCCAACATGGTACCTTGATAGTTCAGCTACTCTCAGCACTTGAGCTTCCTACTCAACGCGCAATTATGAAGTGTGCCGCACACCAGAAAGTAACAGATGATGTAGAGAGAGGAAACACTTTTGCTGACAGGATAGCCAAACAGACTGCCACTGATTTGTATTCAGAAATGTATGTAACAAAAGAAGCCCAAATACCTGTATAATAGATGAAGGAATTGA
The DNA here is from genome assembly GCF_040938575.1 of Ambystoma mexicanum. NCBI lineage: Eukaryota > Metazoa > Chordata > Amphibia > Caudata > Ambystomatidae > Ambystoma > Ambystoma mexicanum. The sequence goes on along the minus strand of NC_090930.1, from coordinate 912,287,527 downwards.
TTTGATAAAAAAATATTCAAGCTGATGCCACTCCAGAAGAACTTATGCAATGGGCTGAGGGCCTAGCAAGTTTAGCTGATGAAGGTTGTTGGATAGACAATGTAAAGAAAAGATGGATGCTACCCGTTGCTTATGTCACCGCTATGGTTACGATGGCTCATGGTCCTACTCACATATGTACTAGAAAAATGTGTAAATTGCTAGAACATGTCTGGGTAAATGTAAACATCTCTAAAACTACTGAGCGTTTGGACCTAAACTGTATGGTATGCTTGCAGCATAATGTGGGGAAGGGTACATCGACACTGAGGGGTAGTTTTTGTGCCCCCTCTGTGCCCTTCAAAGTTATGCATTTCAACTTCATCAAAATGGTCACTGCCAAAACTACAAGTATGTTCTGTTAGTCATTTGTGCCTTTAGCAAGTGGGTTGAAGCCTTCCCTGTGAAAGATGCCACAGCAATGACAACGGCAAAAAACACGCTTAGGGAATATTTTCCTAGGTTTGGTCTGCCGAGGGTCATCTGGTCGTACAATGGTCCACATTTTATCACTGCTGTTATCCTGCAAGTATGTGCAGGATTACAGATCGATAAACGGTTCTTTTTGGCCAGACATGTTCAGAGTGCCGGACTTGTAGAACACCATAAAGGTATCCTAAATAACAAACTAGATAAAGTTTGTGCTAGCAGTAATTTGAAATGGCCAGATGCCTTAGCAGTAGTTTTATTGTCCATGCGGACGACCCCACAAACAAGAACGGGACTCTCCCCCTATGAGATCGTAATGGGGAGACCAGCAAATATTTGGAAAATGCCCAAACCCAAAAGACTGAAAGACGTGGAGCATTTGCTCCTTTCTGAACACTGTGACCAGTTAACTCAAAACTTGTAATTGATTTACCAACACGTACAAGAAGCCCTCCCAGTAAAATACGAGGGGCCAGGTCACCGACTTCAACCCGGCGACTGGGTGCTCACCAAGGTCTTTGAAAGAGCATCCTGTCTCGCGCTGCGCTGGCGAGGACCGTTTAAAGTTCTATTGCCCACACAGACTGCTGTTCGAGTAGCAAGCAAGATACATTGGATCCACGCGACACAGGTCAAGAAGATACCTTTTCCTCTGCCACTTGACAAAGGAGAAGAGAAGGAGACTGTTTGTTCTGTTCTGCACGACAAGTCTGTTTTGAACGAAACCAAGGGTGTCTCAGAGATTCTTCCTGAGCCCGTGGGGCCTGGGGAGACTGTTGCTTTGCCTTTGAAATCAGAGGTTTTCAATCACTCAATATCTAAAATATCTCACAAATTAATAATACACAAAGCATCAAATCCCCAGTTTTGCTGTGTACAGTTTATACTCACATCCAATGATCCCCTGAGGGTCATCGGCGTCGAGCCTCCACTCTGTGCCTGCTCTGCCCTTCGCGCCCAGGGGGGCGGCCTGCAAGACCGGGCAAGACTTTGCATTAACGCGGGTCCCTGCAAATATCTCTTCTCAGGTGCATGTTATTCTGCTCTCCACAGGCTGCCTTCGCTATCCAAGGGGGACGTTGCTCGACAATCCACAAAACTCCTAGGCAACCATCCTCTGCTACCAAATGTAGAGATGGTAACAATGTGCTGCACTAGTAAACCAATACTGAATAATTGTGAAGTCATCATTAAGTAATACACAGACAACAGATTCAACTTTCTATACTTTAAATGTCAGGATGGAATAAGGCCTAACTTGCCCCATGATAACATGGGATTTCCCTACCTAATGAAAACAAAGGATAGTCAGTGTCAATAAGTTCAAATAAGAAGTCTGTCTGTGTTCAAAACCTATACTTTCCCTCATAACTGAATCTATAAAATGTGTAGGTATGTCAGCAGCAAAATAAACAGTGTTCAAAAGTAGAGGCCCAAGCTTCTTCCAGCTCTTTGGCTTTCTCTCAGCTTCCCTTTCCCGAAGCTCAAAACAATTTCACAAAGACCTCAACGTTCCCTTTCCCAACAGTTCAACATAGTTCAACCATTTCAAAAAAGCCTCAGGGTATCCCTTTCCCAAGGGCTCAAAACAGTTCAATAGTTCCACACAAAAAGTCAGTTCAAATCTACAGACATTCAAAACCATACCAGTTCAACTCCTTGTTTATTCAGGCTTTTCAATTTTTTAAATAAATTGTTCTGTCTCTGCATTTACCAGTTACCTCACAACTGTTACAACATACATGCTTCTTTGCAATTGCTTTCCTTGGTTATTTCCTAGTGGGGCTCACTCGGTCTAGGCACAGTTGTTGAACAACACAATCCACCCATTACAAGTCATGCAACCGATAACCCTGTGTATTCTTCAGGTTCTTACCAACACAGGTTTTTCTCTCTCAACCTGTAGTCCTGGGGACTCCTGTATCTTGGATAAATATTGATTTCAGCATCTTCTTGGCAGTCTTTTATGCTTTGCCACAACTTTTATTTCATACAGTTCACACTGTGAGATGTACTCTTTCTCACCCCCTTGCATTCGCTTTATTCATAAATGCTCATAATGGTTCATCACTTGCTTTGCTTTGTCGCCATATTCAAAAACAAACTCATCATATCCTTTAATTAGTTTAGTATTCAATCATGTTCTTTGCACCTTTCAAAAGTACTTAATTAGCTTTGTAAACATGTTCATCATATCTTTCAGTTATTTTGATATTTAATAAGGCTGATTGCACCTTTCAAATGTTCTTATCATACTTTGTAACTTGTTCTTCATTCACAGTCATCTCATTTGACCTTCTGTAGTATGTGCAATAAGATTCAGTTCATTCGGCATTCAGGCATGGTGGTTTCCAGCCCCCGGAGTGCCCCGGTATGAGTGTTCCCTTCTCTGCACTCACCGGTTGCAGTCGCCCCGCCGGGCTTCTCAGTTCACTCCTCTGTGCTCCACCTTCCAGGTGGATCCCCAGCGTGCATCGCTCACTATTCTTAGCAGTTCACAGCCATGCTCTTCCACTGTGGGAACTGTTGAGAGCCCCTCTCACTCTCTGAGCTACCTCAACACCCGGGAAGCTTTGGTGCCCCATTGACTCAGTCCTGTGGAATTTGCGCACAAAACAAGACCTTGAAGAAAAGATCACCAGGTCAACTGCAACCACTGGATATTCCGCCTACGCCTTGGCATATGTTGTCTCTTGATTTTATAACTGACCTTCCTTCTTGTAACGGGTTCAACAAAATTTTGGTGGTGGTGTACTTGTTTTCAAAGATGGCTCATTTCATTCCACTGAAGGGCTTACCCTCAGCTTCAATCTTGGCTAAAGAATTCTTAGAGCAGATAGTCCGAATACATGGATTCCCTTCCATCCTAATTACGGATCGTGTCAGTCAATTTATCTCACAATTTTGGAAAAAGTGTTGTGAATTAGCGCAAATCGATGTAAGACTTTCCACAAGCCACCATCCCCAGACTGATGGTCAAACTGAGAGGACCAACCAGACTCTAGAACAATACCTATGTATGTTACATCAAACTGAAAGCGAGTACGCCTACAACAATTCCCTGCACTCCAGCATCGGACAGACTCCCTTCTACCCCATTTACGGGTTGCATCCACGAACCTCCAATCTTGACTCGCCTCAGCCTTTGGAAATGCCAGCAGTAAGAAGTTTGCACACTACTGTAACTCAAGCTTTCAAACAAGCAACGGATAAGCTGAAACAAGCCAAGGAAAGATACAAGAAGTCAGCAGACATCCATAGGAGTGGAGCTCCAAAGTATCAAATCGGAGATGAAGTCTGGCTGGCATCAAAGCATGTACCAATGAAAGGAACCCGAACCTTCAACCCCATATACATAGGTCCATACACCATTAAGGCCATCATCAATCCGGTAGCTGTGAAGTTGAATTTACCTTCGCACATGAAAATTCATCCCGTATTTCATGTCTCACTTCTGAAACCAGTGCAACCAGGAACCTGAGTACTGAAGCCGCCAAAACCGATCATGGTCGATGGGGAACCCGAATTTGAAGTCAACGATATCCTGGACTCGAAAAGCCTCAAATCAAAACTGTTTTATCTAATAGACTGGAAAAGATATGGACCACATGAAAGATCATGGGAACCTAGTGAACACATTCATTCACCACGGTTGTTGAAAAGGTTTCATCAGAGTCACCCGAACAAACCAGGTCCAAGGGGAGATCCCACCATTAGGGGGGCTTTGGAGGGAGTGCTGTCATGGTGCGTGCTCCGAAACCCCAGGAACTGTTGAGCCCACCCCAGTCCCTGTCACCCAGAAGGACTAGTCAGGCCCCAAGGAGGTGCCCCAGAGCCTCATGGTCTCAGTCCTGACGCCGTTGGCGCCAGGCTCATGAAATGAGCTGAACTTATGGAACTACTTAATCTGCCTAGTGAGGCTGAGCCTTCTGTATATCCAGGGTGTGGCAGAGGGACTACTTTTCCTGAGAGGCAGGGTGTGGTAAAGGGACTACTTTACCTGGAACTACTTTCAAGGCTATTTAAGCCACACCCTGCAGGCAGAACACGCTTCGTGTTATTCTGCTCTCCTGCAGCGTAACGCTCACTGTGTCTGCTCTGTTCTTGAGTTTCTACAACCACACCCATCTGAGAGATCCATCCATCGGTGCCTGGAAGGAGAAAAGGAGAAGAACAGGTGTTACTACAGCGACAAAGGCCTTACCTGCAATTCCGTCCTACGGTCTCGTCTCGAGCTGGTCATTCGACCGCCGCCCATGTTGGGAAAGGACTTCTGCGCAGGCTTCCAATACTCACCCGGGATTCTGCATCCCTCCGGAACTTCGAAGCGGTTCTTCCATTCTTCATCTTGGGGCCGCGCCACGCCTGCAAAAAGGGAACAGAAAACCGCAGGTTAGTCGCGCACAATACAAAACGAACTATTGTTCAGCCATCCAGCGCCACTCATCCGTGCTAATACTCACCTGGAGGCAACCAGTTCAGCATCCTAGGAGAGTCAATTTATCTTCTAACCCTCCGTACAAAACCGTGTCTGCAAGAAAGACAAAACACGTTTAAACCTTGGAACAATAAGACTTTAAGCACCTATACCAAGCTGTCATTGGGATAGAGATTTACCTGATTAATCCAAGCATTCCCAAAACACAGCAACAGACACTCCGGAACAGTGAATTAACTGTGCCCAGAGAAAGACTGAGCCTCACCAAACTCAAAGGTGAGCAGGAGAGGAGTCGGGCATTAGGAGGTTGCAGGAAGTGGGACCAATCCAACGCACTCATTAGCTAACATCTTGCTTTAACATTGCAGGCTAACGCCTCCTGGGGAGATAACAGGGGAGAGGACACCATCATACCATCAAAACTACGCCAGTACAGATACCGGTCATACGCCTATGTGCTACGCCCCCGTGGAGACCAGGTGGGAGTGACAGAACGCAAAGCCTTCTACAAATTTTCTACCTGGGCGTCATGGAAACCTCAGAGACAGACCAACTAGCCCAGCTTTTGGGGGAACTCAGGGCCAAGGTACATTCAGCCCGGCAGGAAACCAATGCTTTAAGGAGGGAATTGATCGTGGCTAAAGATCGTACCGATGAGCTCGCTAAACAATTGCTTCAATCCCAGGCGGGGCAAACACCGTTACCTGGATTGGGGTCAACGGTTCCGACCACACACAGCAATCCAGTTCAAGTGGTCCTTCCAGGATCCGTAACGTTTGGCACCTCCAGAACGCTTTGCAGGAGACCCAAAAAGGTATGCGGTTTTCATGAACCAGTGCCGACTACATTTCCTATGTAGGCCAGGGGCCTTTCCAAACGACCAATCAAGGGTAGCCTTTGTATTGTCTTATCTCAGTGGCAGTGCTGCAGACTGGTCGGTACCTCTAGTCAATCGGGACGATCCCATCTTGCGAAACTTCCAGAGGTTCCAAATGAATATGGAGAAGTTGTTTGCCAGCCACTCTCAGTATCAGGCATTGGATAACAAACTCTTGTCCCTGCGCCAAGGCAATCAAGATCTGTTGACGTACATTGCAATCTTTAATAGACTGATAGTAGAAACTGATTGGCCAGATGACAAAAGAACAACTCTGTTTTACCGGGGCTTAAGAGGGGAGTTGAAGGATGTTTTATCTCAAGTGGTCAAACCCCCTAGTGATTGTGCGGAATACATAGATCTGGTGGTTCAGCTGGATCATAGACTACAGAACCGTAAGGCAGATCGAGCTAGAATGGACACTCGGGTTTTTGTACGCCCAAAGGAGTATGCATCCATGACTTCCGACTTGGCCAAACCCATGCAGATTGGAGGAGTGCGAGGGCCGTTAACCAAGGATGAGAGAGAAAGAAGTAGACAGCAACAGTTGTGTTTGTATTGTGGTTCGGCCGGCCACTTCCTTCGAGACTGCCCAGTAAAACCACCCAAGAAGGCAGTCGGGGTTCCCGGCAAAGTGGAAACGGAGCCGGAGTAGGAAAAATTCCTCTCCCGACAAGCGTAGAGGTCCGCTTGTCGAGCGAAAAGAAGGACTCTCAGACCTCACACCTCGTCTTGCCAATGATCCTCATAAATCACCAAAAGCCGTCTCAAATGCATGCAGTCAGAGCATACATCGATAGCGGAGCCATTGGAAATGATAGGGATCACGATTTGGCTACAAGGATGAATCTGTCTCTGTGCGAAAAGGCAACTACAGATTTAGTCACCACTGTCGATGGAACTGAGATCGCTTCGGGTCCAGTGACGCACTCGACAACAGAAATGACACTTTTGTGCCAAGACGGATATCGGGAAGACATTGTGTTCGATCTAATCAAGGCTCCACAATTTCAAATAATTCTGGGAATGCCATGGCTAGAATCACACAATCCTTGCATTGGCTGGCGTGCTAAGAGGCTGACCTTCTCAGTCGAATGTGCTCGTACCTGTTACCCTATAAAGGAACCTTTGGTTAAGGAAGTCGCAACTATCATGAATCTGACTAATCCGCTAACTCCAGAATACCAAGACTATCAGGATGTTTTCCAGAAGGACCAAGCGAATACTCTTCCTCCCCATAGATCGGACGATTGTCAGATCAACCTTATCCCTGGCGCACAGATTCCATGTGGCAGAATCTACGCACTTATGGAACCTGAAAATCTGCATTTAAAAAAGTATCTGGACCAATATCTGGCTAACGGCTTTATCCGCCCATCCAAGTCCCCAGCTGCCTCGCCCTTGTTCTTCGTGCCTAAAAAAGAAGGAGACCTTAGGACTTGCATCGATTACCGCGCATTAAACCAATTCACCGTTAAAAACAGTTACCCCTTGCCACTAATTCCTGAACTTTTGGACCAAGTTAAAGATGTCCGAATCTATACCAAGCTAGATCTTAGAGGGGCATATCATCTGGTACGAATAAAACAAGGGGACGAATGGAAGACTGCCTTGCGCACCAAATACGGATTATTCGAATACCAAGTGATGCCCTTTGGCCTTTGCAATGCCTCAGCGGCGTTCCAGTATTTCATGAATGACGTCCTGCGTGAATTGATTGATGTGTGTCTCATGGTATACAGAGACGACATTCTGGTATATTCATCGTCTGAACAGGAACATGTGAAACACGTCTGTGCAGTTTTGGACGAATTTCGTCAACATTGGTAGTTCGTAAAACTGGAAAAATGCTTCTTCCATGTTACGGAGGTGGAATTCCTTGGGTTTGTCCTAATCCCACATGGTGTACGCATGGATTGACGGAAGGTTGACGCCATTCTCAACTGGCCTTCCCCAACCTTGATTAAAGGACTTCAGAGTATGCTCGGATTTGTGAACTTCTATCGCCGTTTAATTCCAGGCTTCACGCAGCTAGTACATCCCATTACCTCTCTACTGCGAAAGAACAAACGTTTTCAATGGTCAGAAGAAGCCGAGAAAGCCTGTCAGGACTTAAAGCAAAAATTCATTTTAGCCCCGATCCTGAAACACCCACGTCCAGACCTACCGTCGTGGTCGAGACCGACGCTTCCAGTTCGGCAATGGGAACGGTCCTCTCGCAAAAAGATCCTGAAACGGGTCAATTCCATCCAGTGGCCTTCTGGTCACAGAAAATCATGGCACCAGAATTTAATTATGCCATTACGGATAAGGAACTTCTGGCCATCAAGGTGGCCTTCAAGGCTTGGCGGCATTACCTTCTGGGAGCAAGCCATACTTTTACAGTAATCACTGATCACCGCAATCTACAGTACTTGAAGGTGGCAAAGGCCCAATCATCCAACCAACTCCGATGGACATTATGTTTTGCTGAATTTGATTTTGTGAATACTTACCGACCTGGTTGTCGAAATGGCAAGGCAGACACTTTATCTCACATTGGGGTAGAAGAGGAATCCACCAACCCAGACCCAGTGCCCATCATTCCCGGAGAAAAGATCTTAGGAGTGACAACGTCTCTAACCTTAGAGACTGTACGTGAATTGAGCTTGCACTGCTGCTTGAAGCCTATTCAACACCGTCAAACCACCAAGAAGGTACTATTGACTGCTAAACTCCCCCTTTTTTTGGTTTTTGGGCCGTAGAAACTTTTTAGATCCCTTGTGCACCTTTTTTTAAAGACCTATTTCGGGCTGCATATACAAAGTATTTTTTAATAATAGTTTCCCATTCAAAAATGCTTTTGTAAATGAGGCCCATCCTCTTCAAAGAACACAATGGTTGCTAAACTGCCTTTCACCACTGTATTTTCGTCCATGGTCCTACATTTGCTTAATGGTGGACTGTTGTAGTTTACTGTTTGTTTTGCTACTGAGTCACATTCACACCTCTCTTAATAGTATAGCCTTCCCGCGCCCACATTACCACACTAGGTGAAGGAGGCATATCTCTTAACTGTGCCTGTTTATTTTTATGATTGGGATCACTCTTGGTTTGTAGAAGTGTGAGAACTGAGAAAGTGATTTTACTACTACTCATCCTTGGACTGCAGAGCAGAAGTCATTTCATCACAGTTGGATCTTACAACATGTTACAAGGCTCATTTGCTTGTGTTTGCTTATTTTTTTTTTTTTTGTGTGTTTGCTTATTTAAGGCAATACACATGTGTGACTTTATGTGAAAGGGCCTCATTTCTCAAAATCTTGTTTTCAAGGTCATTAAGCCAATTTAAACACCAACAAGACTGCAGCTCCCATTTTTCATTGATTTGCTAAACGAAAGCCCATGACCTGACTAGGAAAAAGGTGTCCTGGTGACATGGTGGGATATGGCCACCCTATACTGTTTACTGGGACATAGAGGGAAAAGAACAGTTGCACACATTGAGAGCAAAACATTATTGCCCATTATGTTTATTTATATTCTTCAGGATGTAGGGAAAGGGGTACAGGAGTTAGAAAAACAGAGGGTAATGGGTTATAGCAGATTAGGTGTAAAGGACAAAGGGTGTTGCGTTTAACAGGATAACTAATGCTATTTGGTGTTGCAGGTGTCAAGACACAATATCATGTATGTGTACTATTTACATGAAAAAGAATTCTGTGAACAAGTCGAAAACAGCATTAACAAAGCCACGAGTTTTGTCTTGTGCATAGTGAAAATGTATTCTTTTTTTTAAATAAAATGTTGTAGTTTAATTTTTAAACTTTTCATTTGTCTCCAGTTTTGCGGGGTTTCCTTTCAATTCTTTACATATTTGCCAAGATTTAGAATTTCCTGCAGGAATTGGCATATTGTGAAAATAAGTTTGTTTGATCTGCCATTAAGCATCTCCATCCATCTTTCTTCAGACTGCATCGTCTGTTCTCTGATCTTGTAATAGGTGCCAATTCTGAATCTTTGTTCGGAGAGTTCTTTGCATTCCATTAATAGGTGGAAAAGTGTTTCTGGCTTTTGTGTATCTGAGCAGAAGCGGCAGAAATGATCTGTTAATGAAATTTGTCTAGTTTTGGCCAGGAAAGAGCGCGTTGGTATTATATTCATCCAGATTTTCAGGTATATTGCTCGGATTTTGGCATCAGGAAAGATGGTCAAGTAGGCAGGCAGTTTGTTAATGGATCTGTTGTCTGTGTTACAGTGAAGGTTCAAGTTGTATTTTGTTTTTTCTTCGATAGTTTTCATCCAATCATTTCTCATTATTTTTATTTTTGCATATTGTGGACGTAACGTAAGCATTTCATGCGAGATTTCTTCTACTTTCATAAGTTGTTCAAGATTGTCTTTCCACTTTGTGAGGATAATGTTGTTCTTTGCACCTTCATGAGCCCTTAGGATTTGGATTGCTGGAGTTTTCTCCTCTGAGAGTAACTTGCGGTTGAGGTCTAGTTGTTTCCATATGACAATGGAGCTGATGGACTGTATTGCTATTTCATGTCTGATTCTGGGCATATGGAAGGAAGGTGGAAGATGAAGGATTTTGCGCCAAAAGGAGGCTTCTAGTTTTATCTAGCCGTAGTCCGTTGCATTTAACATAGCTTCTGTGCCATAAACTATTGTTGGAATGACTTTTTGTTTGTAATATGTTGTTATCGGTTTGAAAGAGAATTTGCCGTACTTTCGATGGATCATACATCCTTGTCTTGCAAGGGATTTGATCTTTTGTTCAAGTTTCGCTGTCCATCTTTTTCCAGTTTAGATTGATTAATCTGAATTCCTAGGTATTTGAATGTTGTAACTTCTTCAAGCTGGTTTCCATTTAAGTTAATTTTTAGTTGTTTTCCATTGTTTTTGGTCGATTTGGTCAGTTGCATGATTTTTGTCTTCTTAGTATTGATAGTAAGTTCGTTAAGATTCATATAGTGGTTTAGCTGAGAAAGACCATGGGCCTCATTACACCGTAGGCGGTAAGGGTTAACGGTCACCGGTAATGGTACCGGTGACCGTTAACCCTTACCGCCTTACTACGAGGTCCCTTAGCGGGTTGGAGAATTTAATGCCTGCTTTTTGCAGGTGTTAAAAACCAACCCGCTAAGGGACCTTGGTGCTAATTACGGCACCGCAAATTTGCGGTGTCGTGATTAGCCCCTTCCCCATTCCCAATATGCCCTATGGGGCAAAAATGGGAATGGGGAAGGGCAATGGGGGAAGGGGGAATTACCGCCCCACCAACCTTAGAATAGGGCGGTAATTCCCCTTTCCACCAAGGCGGTGCCGGTATTTTACCGGCATGGATCAAGGTGCTATTGGCACCTTGATCCACCGCCTACCGCGTAATGAGGCCCTATGTTGTAGGCCTGAGGGTGTCTTATCCAGCAGAATTATGTTGTCCGCATATGTCATGATTTTAACTGGTATTGAGTTTAGCTTAGGAGGGTTGAGGGCGTCCGGTTGTAGGTGCGTGTCAATGTCTGCGGTAGAAAGGTTGTATAGTGTGGCCGCTAGAGGGCATCCTTGGTTTAATCCATTTTCAGCTGGTATTTTTGGTGCTGTGTGACCTTCTTCTGTGAGTCTTATTGTTGTCGATGTATTAGAGTAAAGTTGTCTGGTAGGTCCCAAAATGTCGATGGGACATTTCCATTTTTCAAGTTTGTTCCAAAGTTTTTGTCGGGAAATTCCATCGAAGGCCATGTGAAGATCTATAAAGGCCACCAAGATTCTTGTTTTTTGATGGATTGCTTCGTGTTTAATCAAGTTTAGGAGAAGTAGGTTTATATTTGTGCCCACGTTTGGGGTGAAGCCAGTTTGTCTTGCAGAAAATCGTTGTGTTTCGGTTGCCCACTGAGTCAATTTTTTTAGGAGGATCGATGCAAACAACTTCCCAAGAGGATCAAGTAACGCAGTTGGGTGGAAGTTTGCTGGATCGTCTCTCGGTCCTTGTTTGTGGATGGGCACAATGGTGGCAGTTTTCCATGACAGCGGTATGCAGTTTAGCTTGTTGATCAGTGCAATGAGATTACTCATGAGGTTGGCCCATGAGTGTGGATTTTTTTTAATCATCGCATTTGAAGTCCCGTCGGGGCCTGGAGCACGCGATATGTTAAGTTTTTGTATCATGAACAACTGCACCTGGCCCATCCTTGAACCGTCACCTTGCAGAACTAAACACTGTAGCAATAGGATAACTGCTTCAAACCATTGCTGATCTTTCCTTTGAACCACTGGACTGTCACACATTAACAATGCCCAGTGGGGACCATGTGTCCAACTGCTTCGACCTCAAACAGTTCTTGATATGTGACCCAATGTGCATCGCCAAATGTAGTCTTCTAACTTTTCTGAGCTACCACATCTGCCCTTGCTCAACACCTGCTTGCTGCTTGGTCAAACATGATCCACTGTACATGAATTGAGCTTGCACTGCTGCTTGAAGCCTATTCGACACCGTCAAACCACCAAGAAGGTACTATTGACTGCTAAACTCCCCCTTTATTCGATTTTGGGCCGTAGAAACTTGTTAGATCCCTTGTGCACCGTTTTTTTAAAGACCTATTTCGGGATGCATATACAAAGTATTTTTCAATAATGGTTTCCCATTCAAAAATGCTTTTGTAAATGAGGCCCATCCTCTTCAAAGAACACAATGGTTGCTAAACTGCCTTTCACCACTGTATTTTCGTCCATGGTCCTACATTCGATTAATGGTGGACTGTTGTAGTTTACTGTTTGTTTTGCTACTGAGTCACATTCGCACCTCTCTTAATAGTATAGCCTTCCCGCGCCCACATTACCACACTAGGTGAAGGAGGCAAATCTCTTAACTGTGCCTGTTTATTTTTATGATTGGGATCACTCTTGGTTTGCAGAAGTGTGAGAACTGAGAAAGTGATTTTACTACTACTCATCCTTGGACTGCAGAAGTAGGTTTATATTTGTGCCCACGTTTGGGTGAAGCCAGTTTGTCTTGCAGAAAATCGTTGTGTGTCGTTTGCCCACTAAGTCAATTTTTTTAGGAGGATCGATGCAAACAACTTCCCAAGAGGATCAAGTAACGCACTTGGGTGGAAGTTTGCCGGATCGTCTCTCGGTCCTTGTTTGTGGATGGGCACAATGGTGGCAGTTTTCCATGACAGCGGTATGCAGTTTAGCTTGTTGATCAGTGCGATGAGATTACTCATGAGGTTGGCCCATGAGTGTGGATTTTTTTTAATCATCGCATTTGAAGTCCCGTCGGGGCCTGGAGCACGGGATATGTTAAGTTTTTGTGTCATGTCTAGAACGTCTTGGTGGTTGCAGGTTACGGTCTACTTTGCGTTTTGTGTTTGGTTATTTGTTTTAGTTGGGCTTTGTAGATGTTTGTGTAGTGTTGAATCCATTGTTGTTCTGTCACTTTTCCTGTCATTTTTTGTTGGTGTACTGAGTTGTTATTCAGCAGGCTCCAAAGTTCTCGTAGGTTATGTGTTTTATACGTTTCTAGTATTGACTCTGCATCTGCTTGTAGTAAACTCATACGGTGTATTTTGATCCAGTTGTTGTAATTTTGTTTGGCCGTTTTTATTTTGTTGAACAGGTCCTTATCTTTGGTTTTCTTTAATTGTCGGACAGAATTTCTCAACGCCCTTTTCCTTTCAGTGAGGTCCTTGTTGTAGCGGTGTCGATGGGTTTTCATAATTTGCTGGCTTGCTGGTTTGTAGTACGGTTGGAGTAGCCATTGGTAGTTTAATTTCTGGTCGTCCGGTAGAGTGGTTAACACGAAATGTCTAGTGAGCGAGGCCGTTGCTTGTTCGGTCATGCGAAGCTTTCTGCCAGCTGTGCAGACTTCTTTATTTACATGTTTTACCATCAAATGCCCAGGTATCCATATGATTTGTCCAGTGTTGCAATTACATGCCCAAGTTACAATCATTTGCTAGATGTTTGTTCGCTTTGCACATACATCATATTACAAGTATTGCCATCATAAAGCAAGGTGCTCTCACCATTGCCAGGTACTTGTACAAACTGCCTGCTTTTGCCATCAGCTGGCAGCAACTTGGACAATGTGCTAGGCAATTCAATCATTTGGTCATATAATTGCATAACATGCCAGCACATGCACTTATGTGTCAGATATTGTCAATAGGTGCTCCATTAGAGAAGCTACTGCTATAATATGTCCACCTGCCTGTTTCCACACATTGGTATCACATGCTCAGGTTCTATCAGCATAAGGAAGGCTTTGCTATTAGATACCCATGTGCTCAAACCATTCGACATAACTAATCATATCAAATGACAACATGACTGAATCACCTCATACAACACTTCCCACTCCCCCATATAGTGATTTGAAGCAGCTCCAAGGTGCTCCTTTTAGGTGCCAACCAAGCAGCCTTATGGCTTGAACATTCCCCCATTTCCTCAGCACCTAACCTCTTCCCTTTCTTCAACTTTTCCCATGAAGCATTTCGAACAGCATCTGGGCAGTATGTTAAGTCTGACAGATGTATTTGAAATATGTTTTTCTCAGCTTGATTACATTTCCAATTGATGTTTCCAATTGTTGGAAGAACAGCACCAATAGATGCTTAGGTGGCAGAAAAATCTAGGAGAGTGACCTTCATTTTTATAATTACATAAACATGAGCTAATGAAAATGAATTCCTGTTTGCAATATTGTGGTCTATGTTGTGGTTATACTACTAATGTTAGTGCACATCAATACATCACAAGAATGTGATGCAGTTGGGAGGGATTGCAGTTCAGGATTCATTGTAGAGCCTTGCTGCCCTGTGAAGTTGGCCATTGCAGTAAATCCTGCTGTGCTCCAAATTTGCCATTGTGTTGAATCTTGAATCTTGCTGTGCTCCATAGTGCCCCATTGTGTTGAATCTTACTGTACCCACATTGAGTCTTGCTGCCCTCTGATTTTTGCCATTGCATTGAATCTTGCTGTGCTCTAAATAGGTCATTGGGCCTCATTCTGAGTAGGGCGGTAAGGGATACTGGGCACCGGTAAGGAGACCAGTGCCGGTAATCCCTTACCGCCCTACTACACGGTCCCTTAGTGGGTCCCTTCCTTAACGCCTGGTCTGACCAGGTGTTAAGGACGGGACCCGTTAAGGGACTTCAGAGCTAATAACGGTACTGCAAATTGCTGTTATTAGCTACTTCCCCATTCCCATTGAGCCCCCCAGGGGCTCGAATGGGAATGGGGAATGTTTTTTTCAATGGGGACTTACCGGTCACGCAAAGGTCTGACTACACCGGTAAGTCCCCATTTAACAAGACCGGTGCCGGTACCATTATTGGAGGCAGTCATGGCGCAAATAGTGCCATGTATACCTCCAATCTCGGAATGAGGCCCATTGTGTTGAACCCCACTGTGTCCATATTGTGCCACTGCATAGAGCCTGGCTGCCCTGTGTGGTTCGCCATTGCATTGAGTCTTGCCATGCTCCATGGTGCACCATTAAGTTCAACCCCACTGAACACATATTGGACCACTGCATAGATTATTGCTGCCCTGTGAAGTTGTCCATTGCATTGAATGTTGCAGAGCTCCATAGCGTACCATTGTGTTGAACCCCACTGCACTCATATTGTACCACTGCTTAGAGCCTTGCTGCCCTGTCAAGTTGACCATTGCATTAAATCCTGCTGTGCTCCAAATTAGGCATTGGGGGTCTTTCCGAGTTTGGAGGCAGCCATGGTGCTACTAGCACCATGGCTGCCTCCAAACTCGGGTCTGGGTCCGTGGTGTCGGAATGCGGATTTATCGGGACATTTTGACCTATGCGGACCCGGTAAATCCCCATTTCGAAAACCATTCCCCATTCCCATTTGAGCCCCCATAGGGCTCAATGGGAATGGGGAAGGAGCTAATAAAGGGCCCGCAAATTTCGGGCCCGTTGTAAGCTCCATGGTCCCTTAACAGGTCCCGCTAAGGGTGGCTGGTAAAACCAGCTGGCCCTGGTGAGACCCGCTAAGGGACCTCGTAATAGGGCGGTAGGGGGTTAACGGCACCGGCATCCTTACCGGTGCCGTTAACCCCCTACCGCCAGGGTCGGAATGACCCCCATTGTGTTGAAACCTGCCACTGCATTGAATCTCGCTGTGCTCCAAACTTAGCATTGCATTGAATCTTGCAGTGCTCCATAGTTCACCATTGTGTTGAACCCCACTGTGCTCATATTGTGCCACTGTGTAGAGTCTGGCTGCCCTGTGAAGTTGACCATTGCATCTTGCTGTGCTCCATAGTGCATCATTGTTTTGAACACTACGGCACCCATGCTGTACCAATGCATAGAGTCTTGCTGCCCTGTGAAGTTGGCCATTGCATTGCATATTGCTATGCTCCATAGTGTATCATTGTGTTGAACCCCACTGCACCCATATTGTACCACTGTGTAGAGTCTTGCTGCCCTCTGAAGTTGTCCATTGCATTCAACCCTGCTGTGCTTCAAATGTGCCATAGTGTTGATCCCTGTCATTGCATTGAATCTTGCTATGTCCTAAATTTACCATTTTGTTGACTCTAGCTGCCTTCTAAAGTTTGCCATTGCATTCAATCTTGCTGTGCTCCTTAGTATACCATTATTTTGGACCCCACTGCGTCCCATGATTGACCACTGCCAAATATTTGAAACCAGGTGCAAAGTTAATTAATCCACTGTTTCAACCTTTACTTGATATTTGATATAGCCACTGCATTTAAGCTCTAGCAAGACTTTCAAGTTAGCCACTTCCTATTAATTTTAGCTAGATATATGACTTAGCCACTGCACCCTCAGCTAGCGAGACTTTCAAGTTAGCCACTGCCTGTTAATTTTTAGATGCATATCTGAATTAAACACTGCACCCAAAGTTAGCGAAACTTTCAAGTTAGTCACAGCCTATTAATTTTAGCTGGATATCTGACTTAGCCACTGCACCCTCAGCTAGCAAGACTTTCAAGTTAGCCACTGCCTGTTAATTTTTAGATGGATATCTGGATTAAACACTGCACCCAAAGTTAGCGAAACTTTCAAGTTAGTCACAGCCTATTAATTTTAGCTGGATATCTGTATCAGCCAATGCACCCTAAGATAGCAAAACGTTAAAGTTAGCCATTGCCCGCTAATTTTTAGCTGGATATCGGAATCAGAACCTGCACCCAAAGCTAGTGAGACTTTTAAGTTAGCCATTGCATGCTAATTCTTAACCTGGATATTTATCAATGTACAAAGGTGGTGGTCTGCAGCAACACACAGGTAAGGGACTTCCTCACAGCAGTAAGGTTACATTCTGAACTACAACCGACTGTATTTCCTCCCACAGCACAGTTCTGATGTAAGGCTGGTTACCAGCCTCCTAGTATTAAGCCACCATAGCGAGGATTTCGTCAATGTGAACCCAATAAAAATACAGCTACAAAACCCTTGCATTAGGCCACCGCAAGGAGGCTTTAGCCACTGCGAACCCAATACATGTACAGATACAAAATACTAACAACCGAAAGCTCCCAAGCCCATCAGACCCCGAATCTGAAATAAAGCCACCATGGAGAGGCCTTCACCACTGTGAAGCAAATAACTACAAAATACTGCATAAGGGAAGAGCAAACCATCAGGAAAATAAAACAATCCTAAACCCTCATCAATACAAGGAGATCAGGAGCCATAACACAAGTATCTAGGAAACAGAAATACAACCTAACCAGAGAGCTCTCACTACTGCAAACCACATACAGCCACAAAAACCCCAGCACCCAGAGAGGCCCAACACCACAGGAGGCTTCTAGACTGAGATACAACCACCACTAGGAGACCTACGCCACCATGAAGCAGAATTATACAGAAACCCATAAGTGAAGACCAAACCATTGGAAGAATAAAACCAATCTAAATCACTCATCAACACCAGGGGATCAGGATCCATGACAAAAGAAACTATGAGACGGAAATACAACCACTACAAATAGGCTTTCACCATTGCAAACACTTACAGATACAAAAACAGAGGCACAACACAACAACCGCAGCAAGGCGGATGCCACTGTATGTCAGGGAAGCGTCAAAGCACAGCCATCTAACTGGAGATCAGGAAATTACTGACCCAGCAGGGCATCGGCACCTGGAATATACTACTACTGATATACTACAATGTAACACATTCCAACTCTGTCTCAAAAATTGAAGCTTCTACTTGAAGCCGCTGGAAGGCAGGCACTACTGTACATTACAGCAGGGGTCCCACCACTAACTCAACATAAAAAGAAAAAACTAAAAAAATAACAGGAGGGCACCTGCCCCTGGAAATCATTGCATGCCTCAAACCCTATAACAATAGACATGGACCACAAATATTCCACAATATAAGAAAGACAAAGAAACAAGAAAGAAAAATAGAAATAGGAAGGAACCCCCCCACCCTAGCGGAATGGAAACCACTTATCAGAATTCACAAAACCCCATAACCCCCTGCAGACAACATTAAATGGACTACGTTACGGACCAGTACAAGAACAAAAACAGAATACATCTCATGCTACTCCTCCACGTACAACCCTACCACAATGGAAAATAAACAACCAACAAACAACCTGCAAGCAAGGGCCAAGGTAAACTTGGACCAGAAAAGAATGTCAACCCCACATCATAAGACACAGAACACAGCAACTTGAAAGACATTTTCAGAAAGACCCCCACCAATAATCAGAGCTAAATTTGAATCCATAACCAGTTATACCCCTTAAATAAACAAAGACTGAGAAAAATACCCCATGTACAAACAACCAACCCACTACTATGACCAAGACCTAAGAAACCGTCCCATCAATTTAATTGAGCTCCTCAATTTAGAGAGCGAGAGGACCCAAATACAACATCAGCGAACAACAACCTCATCCTAGAGAGAACCTCAGGAAAAGAAAACCCAATAAACACCACCACGATCGAAATGCAAGAAAGGATAGACAACAACAAACAAAGAAAAACACATACACTACACGTCAGCCTATTCAAAGTAAGATCCATGGACAAACACAAAACAGGAATGTATGACCTCTTAAATGAGGGTGGAACCGACTCACTCTTTATCACAGAAACATGTCAATCAGACAAATACAAAACAATCACCCACCCAACCATACCAAACAACTTCAAACTAATACATGCCAACAGCGAAAACAAAAGTGGAGGTGAAACCACAATGGCACGTAAAGAACATATCTGCACCACAGCACTCTCTCCAAATGACACAGAATCTCTCCTAATCAACACCAAGCTCAATGACCAATCCAACTCTTCGTCCTGATCCACAGACCGCCATCCTACTACTCGAATTTTGCAACCAAACTCACTGACTCCATTGCCAACCTTTCCGCTTTTCATGTAAACATTATTGTCCTGGGAGATTTCAAAATTTGATTCAAAAGAGAAAACAAAACAACAGCAAACTCCCTCAGACCCTACTGGAAACGCTCCACTTCAGGCAAATAGTGAACAAACCCACCCATGGTGCCGGACCCAACCTGAGTTCAATTTTCTGCAGAGAAGGACTCTCGACCACTGCCCCACCTGTGTCAGTAATATGGAGTGATCACTACTCGATCCCATTCACTTTAAAACTTCCAAAACGCATATACCCCAGAAACACAGTACTGCTTACTACCAACAGAAGAAACTGGGGGAGTCTTGATCTAGAATCCCTAATGGTACTGATGGAATCGACCTAACCATATTGCCCGGAATATTGTTCAAGACTCTTTGCCTTGTCCACAAGGTTTCTTGGGCCAGGGCTCACAATACATCAAACTCTTTCTTCTAAAATACCTTCCTTCTCGAGCCCTTCGCTCAGATACCTCCAACTCTCTAAGGGTTAGATGCTTCTCCAGGCAGAGAGTGCCGGTATATCTCTCTCCTCTGCAGGTGCCTCCCTCTGAAATGGCCTCCCTGCCCCTCACAAACTTTAGCCGGACTACCTGACGTTCCAGAAGCAGCTCAAAACTTTCCTCTTCTCCTTTGATTTTTCTCTCTCCCTCCCCTACTGACCTACCTGACCTACCTGTCTGCTGTACTGACTGGTTTTTTGGCTACCCTGAGAGTTTCACTGGGTATCAGGCTCTTTCTTGATCAGTCACCCTTGCACTGCCTCTGGGCCAACCATGCACTTGGGGGCTGTAAATGTAACCCTACAGTCCCTTGTTCTCTTTGCACTACCCAGAGCCATGCTGCCCTGCACGTTTTCCCCTCCCCTCTCCCTTGCACTTTCCCCTTCCTTTCCCCTTGCACTTCTCGTTCTCACACATGCACGATCTGAATGACAGAAGGCCTAGTCAGATTGTTTGTCTTGTCCACCCTCTATCTTCCCTCCCTTGTCTTGTTACGCCTAGAAACACTTGTGTAAACGGGCGTTTTAAATTGCTTATCATATCAAACCAAACATCTACCAGCTAAATAGAATGACCCCAGACTTAGAGGGGGAAATAACAATGCCTGGATTACAGAGGCACTAGACTGAACAGCACCAGCACTACCCTTCAAAGCCACTGGCAAATTAAATGTCAGCATGATTGTTCACAGAAGAACTGAGGGAACTCAGAAAAACAAACCGCAAACTGGAGAAAATATGGAGAAACTAATACAATCAATCAGACAAAATGAAAAACCAATGACAACTCAGAATGTACAAATCACCAGTCCCTAAAGCAAAAAAAAAACATACTAGACCACAAGATTCCGATCGGAAAGAAACACACAAAAATAACTATTCAAAATCATCAAAAAAAATCAAACCTGGCATCTTGCAACAAAGGTACTATACTATCACACTCCCTATGTGGCAGCATCACTAACCACCTAAGAACACAAATAAACAAAATAGAAACAATTCAACAGAGCATGGATGCAAGCCACAGAACATTAAATGAACTTACGGAACCTCCAACAACCAGCACACCACCAACTGCAACTACACTTGATTGTTTTGAACAAATATACAAAGAAGATCTCGACTAATAAAATACACCAACCTCACTGGATCCCCCAGTGACACATGCCCACCAGGCAACTTCAAAAAAATCCTCAACAACAGAACCCCAGCATCATACTTCTGGCTTCTGATGAACCTATCTCTAAACACAAGAATAGTACCTAAACCCTTCAAATCAGCATTCATCAAGATCCTCCCAAAAAGCAAAACAGGAGGGGCAGAATATCCCACCAACTACAGACTGATATTGATCCTGCTCTCCCCTGTAAAATTATTGGAGAACCACATTTACAAAATCGTACTCAACCACACAGAAACCAATGGAATACTCAACTGCTTCCAAGTCGGCTTCAGACCCATGAGAGGAATTGAATCAGCACTTCTATCTATATGGGACAACCTAAAAATAAACACAATCAGACACACAACTCTAATCTAGAGACTGGAGGAATGCAGCATAAAAGACTCTGACCTACAATGGCTAAAAGCTCACTAACCAAACTGAAATAACTTACCACCATTTACTTCTAACACCAAAAACATTTCCTGCAGTGTACCACACATTTGTAGCCTCTCCCCACTCCTTTTCAACATATACATGGCCCTCTTAATGAAACTGATTCAAACACACGGTCTGACCACCTAAAACTACGCGTATGATACCCAGCTAATCTTCAAGATAACCTCAAACCAAGACCCCAACAACACCCACAACAAATGCCTTATGGACATATACACCTGGCTGACAACCAACAATTTCAAACTAGACCTGACCAAAACCAAAATATTAATCTTTCTCCCAAGAGGTTAAAGCAACAGACATAAAACTGAACTGACAAACAGACATGGGAACCCAACTAGAAGCATCTGCCATAATAAAAAAACCTGGGAATACTCATGGACAACCGACTCTCACTAGAACCACAAATCAACACAATAGCAAATAAATGCTTCTATCTCCTGAGACTAATTAGAGGGATCCTTCCCTACCTCTCCTTGCTACCCTTGCAATAATCACTTGGGTATTATTAATAATTGACTATGCAAACGTCCTCTACCTTGGAATGCCAGAGTGTCTCACTAAAAAACTCCAACACATCTAAAACACTGCAGCAAGGATACTCCTGAAACTAAACAGAGGAGACAACATCACACCAGCACTTAGAAGCCTATACTGGCTCCCAGTAAAAAAGAAAAAAAAACACATTCACTTCAAAGCTCTCTGCATCTCTCAAAATTCACTATATGGACAAGGAGCTGAATTCCTCCAAGCCGAAATCAACTGCTACCAACCAGGAGTAAACCTTAGATGAAGGAACAACCTCCAAATCTAAATAAAAAACTAAGAAAAAAGGACATTTGGAGGAACCACATTCTCCTGTCTAATAGCCAGTCTATGGAACTCAATCCCGAGGAAATAGGAATAATGGAAGATCACCTTACCTATCGAAACCGACTGAAAACCTGCATATTCAACTCACCATGACCAGCAGAAAAAACATGCATCCCCCACAGTAATCACTGCAGACCCAAGATAATCAAGGGACAGTAAATATCCTGGAAACAACAATAAAACAACCACACATTACTAACCACAAACCGCCCCTGCTCCTCGCTCCTCTCCAGCAAAACCCCACTCATATCTCACACATCCTTGCGATTCCGCACACCCCACATATACCTCACAAAACCATACAGGCCAGCCCTACCACACCGAACAGTCAATTCACACATCTGCCAAGTGAACAAACAGCCGCAAACAAACAGCCTAGACACTGGAGGTTACCCTCCGGACACAAACGCCCCAGTGCGCTCATTCGAATCACACTCAGAAAGCAGAAATGCACAGACACCAGTTTCTCATGGTTCTGCAAGCACCAACAGATTAGCACAACCTCTATCCTTATCCTTCTTTCCTCCTCACTAACCTACCCTACCCACTTTCTCACAGAGCCACGTGAGACCATGCAAATGGTAGAGGTGCGCGGTACAAATCAACTTAACATAACATTTGTGCATACATGTAAATATACCCCATTTACTTCAGGAGATGCGAGTACAGCCTTCCTATTGACTACATTTTGGAAATTCTAGTCTCAAAAATCTCCCAAATGGAGTGCTTCAGGGTGGCAAGGTTGGCATGTATGTTGGCGTTATGGGAGCAAGGGCCTGGGGAAGTGCTACGCTCTGGATGCAGGATTGTCCAGAAAGTTTTGGACACTAAGAACACAGAGGCATGGCCTGGCACTTCCACTGTTGATGTGCACCCTCTACCCCCTATCAAAGAGAAGGATGACAAGCATTTGCCGCGGATCCCAGGTATCTGTTATAATTTGTATTTCTGTAAACATTAAGACCGGGGGAAACATATTTTGCTAAGAGCTTTTGCATCGCCTGTATGGGAGACAGAAAAGTATAACAGTTTTTCCAGTCGTATGTTAAATATGGGCAATGCCGCAGGGCCGCCCAAGGCGAGGCAGGGTAACTGATGTTACCATGTGGCAGGCCTGGGAGGCCTGGGAGAGGGGCAGCCCCCACCCCCAAGCCTGCTCCCCCCCCACGGACACAGAGACACGCAGTCTCCAGCATACAAAAGCAAGGGAAGGGTGAGGTGTGAACAATCACCTCACCCTTCCACCAAGCAACAAGGTGCTAAGCACCAGGAAGGTATCTATCAAGCAGGGCGCAGGGTCAAGGACCTGCCCCCCCCCCTCCTGGGGGCATAGACAGTCAGCTACACCGGCCTGGGGGCTGGACTACAGCTCCCCCACTATGCACATCAAAGACCCAGGGCTCCCCTGGGTCTTATAAATAAGAGCAGCATTCTCTAAGAAAACACTACTTGTTTGTGGACCCTCAACGGGGACCCAAACAAACAGGAGGTTTGCTGTGCACTCAGCGTCCTCCATTCTTTGTTTCTTTACCACAAAACCCACCCACCCTACAAAAGAAGGGAGAAGAACAAAGAAAAAACGAAGAAGGACACTGTACGGTGACCACTACAAGTCGTGGGACAATAAGGCGGCACGGGCCAGATGGGGTAACCTTTGGACCCGGTGCCCAAAAGTATGATGATATTATGATATGTGATTATTGTTATTCCATAACAATATCTGCACAATAAAATCCTACGGCCTTTTATTGCCAAAAGTTGAGAAATGTGTGCTCTTGCTTATTACTGGTGAGTGTAAGCGTTCGGCCCATACAATTTGCATGCATATGGGTTCAGCAGTTACTATGTTCCGCTGGAGGACTCTAGACGCTGCTGCCTCTTGCAATACGTTTTTGGGAGAGAAGTGCTAGTGCAACGATGCATATCTAACTCTGCTATAAAATCACAAACCATTTTCCAATGTCTTTCATCATATTTGCATCATTCAATAACTTGTATTCATATTATGTAACATAATCATAAGTACATTAGGCAACTGATCACTGACACCAGCATAAGAACGGATTGTACTTAGCATGCTGCATATCATGCACACTACCATAATAACATTACAAACATGAAGTCCTGTGTCGATTTTAGTGCTACTGGGGGTTGGGATACGCAGATGCTACTGCTCATCTGCGTGGGCTCGTGAAAGCCCTATGTCTTATAATGTGCCTCTGCATATGGAGGGCATCCTGCAGAACAGCAGTCCGAGTTTCAGCCCGCACCGCACACGCATGGACAGGCAGGTTGCCCTTCCTGCCCTGGGCCCATTACAAATGCAACAGAAAGTATTCCGGGACACGCCCTTCACTATGCTGCAGGTTTTTCTGCTCATGCCTGCACACTGGAACCCTTTAAGGCTTCCAGAATTCAAGTAAGCACATGCACAGAAGAACATTGCGACACTGTGTGCCTCGACCCACAGCGTCTCGAATGCAACCAGTCGTGTGCAGGAGAAGACTGTGGTAGGGCTATAAATGGCGTGGTGAAGAATTGTGGAATTAAATTGGATGAGGCAGCAGCAAATCAGGGGACGTACGACAGAAGACAATTGTTTACGATATTTATACTAGAGGAAAACATGCCCTGGTACTAAAACACATGTTCAATGCACTGTAGCCAGAGGGCAAGATTAGTATTATTTTTTGCTTTAGTGCGAATTGCATGTGCAGTAGTGCAAGATTTCCGAAATAAGGCCTTCATTGTTTGCTGTGGCAATGATTGAATTGATGGAGCAAAAACACTATCGATTTGTAGTTTTGCCTAGAAGAGAGCTGAATAAGTCAGCTAGAGGCCATAAAAAGGAAAGCTTGCATTACTGCGAGTGCATAGCACTATGCCAAAAATTACCCTCGCACAGCAAAGCAAATTATCTCAATGCCTTTTTGCACGGGGGACTACTCCGCCCTAGAGCTGGGACTACGGATTGCATTGCCCTGGTGCAAAAATGCATTGAAAGAATTGTTGTTTTTTTCACCACTAGGACATTTTTTGCGCTAGTGCTAACTAGAAATTGCACGAGTGCAAAGTTTGTGTAATATGGCCCTTGATGCCAATAACAAAGTAATTTCCAAGGCATCGGACACTGCCACAGAGTCCTGTGGGTGAAACTTCCCTCAGTGCTAGCTCTGAGAGGTACAAAATGTAGGAAGGCAGAGGAACCGCTAAACATTGCATGCAACTTAAATATGCTGGATGAAGCTATTTCAGTCAGGTTGTAGGAGTGAACAATGTTTTCATCTGTTGTCCTTTCTAAGAACAAGTGAGCAGGTGAAAGGAAACAAAGTCATGGGCGCCTCAGCAGCGAGAAAAGTGTAGCATGCTGTCTAGTGTGTGCTGCACACCAGAAAGTGGTAGACTGTGGTATTTCTCCGGTCATGTTTTTCAGTAGATATTTCTCATAAGGTTGGGCATGATAAATTGGGTGCGGCACTACTAAATCACACTACAGTCCACACCTTAAACCAACACTATGCAAGAAGCACGTTACCATCTCATAAACCAAGTTGAACCTCTGACCCTGACCACCAAGTCGTTTTGCATAAGTCTGTCTATCCTTTCCATTGTGTGCCTATTGAAGCACATTACAGACTGACAGGCGGACACCCCTTCTATCTCGAGGAGAAACAGGCCGTATTAGATGAAATTTAAAAAAAACGGGTTTTATAGCCTTCATCATTTTAAGGGCAGAGCTAAATCTGTGGCCCCGCTTTTTACCAGCAAATAGCAGTGTGCTGCTGCTAACATGAATGAGACCGCTTCCACGAAAACAGGTGACTGCAAATTGCTTTTTTACAAAGACAGATGTTTTGTCACCGTCTTTTAATAGTCTGGCGTACTACTTTTTGATCACTTTGATTTGAGGGTTAGAGAAAGTAAAGTAATCGGCCCATTTCAAGACAGGATTACAATGGACAGCTCTGACCAAGTGAACAAACAGTTATTATGTGGTGGTGGCATGCAACGGGGGAAGTTGACAGCGGCACTCACTATAACCCCCTTCAGGAGGCATCACGGTAGGAAACCACACAAGGCCCCTATGCAGTAAACGAGGAATAGGCATTGAATTAATGGTAAGAGCTGGCAATGAGATCTACCTGAGTCGTGACGCAAATGCAGGAATGTCATATATGTATATCATGATCAGGACACTGACCAGCTCTCACAAATATTGTACAGCATGTAACTAGATCTTCAGCGGTGGCAAATCTTGGTAATAGACCCTGTGCAACTGGACCTTTCTATGGACCCTGGATATACAGCCCGTAAAGCAGACTTAACGATTTCTTATGCTCCAAATACAGTGGGAATAGCTTGAATTCAAAGGCATCTGTTCAAAGCTGAAGTCCAAAATCTCGCATGTAGGTCATCAAGATAGATATGTGCATGTTACCCTTTACAAGTCCAACAAGAGCATGTTCGCTCCCCTCCATGTCAGACAACACTTACAATCCCACTCACAGGAAATCACAGCACAGGAAATCAGAGCGCCATGGAAGTTCAGACCAGCGATGAACAGCGTCAACATTCTACCAGATTATAGTGGGGCACCACCAGTGGGGAATTCAATTGTGTAATGGGCAAAGTGAACTCCCCACGCCAGCATAGAAGCAGCATAATTACAGTATGCTCTGAAATATAAAGGACTCTTTGCAATTGAGTGGATATCACCAAAAGAAAGAAAAACACTAATAGGAAAACAACTATACAACGTGAGACGATGAAGATAGAGAGAGCTTTGCTGTAGCAGTCAAAAGCACTAAAATGGATGATATGTCAACTCTAACCCCAGGGGCCACTCACAACCAAACCAGTAACAAAATGTCACTGGGAGGAGATGCTTTATCAAGCTTTGGATTATCTCATCAGACTAGTCACCAGCTCGATCGAGATTTTAGTGGGCTGAAGAGATTTAGGTGTGAAATAGAATCACATTGGCAGATTAATTGAGCAATAGCTCAACTGTAAACTGTTCCTGCATTCCAGTATTTTTGATAGGAATGTGTTTTAGTGCTCCTGCATTTCAATTTATATAGTCATAACCAGTCCAAACTGATAGAAAACTTGTATATAACACACCTAGGTCACTGCAGCTTTTCTGAATATGCATATGCACATAATGCGTTTCTGATGGCCCCTACACCTCATTTCCTTAGAAACATGTTGAGGCATACATGTCATGTATTAGGGAAACAGGTCCTTAGTATACAAACAAACATAAGTACAACTTCATGCACATCAACCACATTTGTATGATCCATAAACCAATATATGTCAAGGGAGGCAATGTCATTCGGCGTCCAACATCATTCATTTTGGGATTAGCATATCCAGTCATTTGGAATGGGATTTGCATGTTGCCAGTCCAGCTGTGAAGATGAGGTTCCAATGAAAGAGGTATCATAGAGGATTGTTATGAAGTGTGATCAAAAGCTCAACAGTTAATCTTGGAAAGTTGTTTAAGCCTATTTGCCAATTATGTAAATGGACTTGAGTCATTAACATTCCCAATGTTTTCCCATGATGTGGTCAAATTAACCTGTGGAAGTAAAATTGACCCATACGAAAACATGAACAGATTGATCTGCAATTTGCAATAGTAGTACTCATCAATTGAAAATATGTGGGGTTTACAGTTTTTAAATAAGTCATGGTTATCTAAGAAAAAAAGAACAAAGTGGATACTCGCTGCCTAATTCACTCATAGGAGAGAGACATAGGTGCATGAAGAGACATCATTTTACTTGACTAGGTACTGTCTGATCTAGAATGTTTTCAAAAAAATGTGTACACATAAATGTACACCAGAAATGCAGAATCAGAAATCATGATTAGAACAAGGTTAGGGTTCGAGTCGACATGCATGTTTCAACACATGGTTGTTGCTCTTTCCCATGCTTTATCGCAACAAATTATTGCTTCTAAAGTTCTGCTGTGGTACAGAGTCAATATGCTCTTGTGATTGAAAAAAGTAAACATATTTAGTATGCTTATTGTAGCAGCCTTTAATTTTAAACCATGAAGTCATTCAGCTCAAACATATTGTATTTGTTTATTCATTACAAGTGTCCAGTTGAAAGAGTGTTCAGTCTACTATTGATATGGATTTACATTAGACGCGACATGTATGGTCTACCACTCTAGAGGGCAAGGGCAGTTAAGGGAAATCTGTTAGTTAACCTTTTCTGATACCTTTGTTCCTCAGATAAATATTGATCTAAAATAAAATCAAAGCCAAGGGGAGCAAGATACACATAAATCATAGTGTCACGAAACAGGCTCCATCAAGATAAGTAACTAAGACAGTACCTATATTTGTGTAGCTTTATCTCTGCGAAGAGTCAGCCAGATTCCCTTCTAACCAGGAAGGATTTGGTTTACTGGATTTTGTGCTATATTATACAGATTTAATACTAAAGTTCTAAGGGGATTGGCTGATAACAGATGACCTCATTTGCAGATTAAGTTAGAGTGTGATCTGATGAATTTGTTAGCATCAAGGAGTACTATACATTTAGAAAAGTTCAAGGAGGATGAGATATGTGTTGGCCAACAGAAGTAAGATTATATTGAGTGAGAACATGCTATGAATAGCAATCACTGCATGTACATGTGGTGCATGTCTGTTTAATTTGCATGTTGTCACCTTTGAGGTTCTTGCTCTAGTTCTTGTCATTTATGATCATAAATATGAACTTACACAAAAATCCTCAGATGTTTCTTTTCCTGCCCTGATAAAACCCTCATGAGTAGTACAGGGACAACCTATCTGTTCCAACTTAAAAAAAAACACCCACAATCTGGAGCTCGTTAGAAAGCTCATTTTGGAGAACACTGGTCAATCTTCTTAAATCGACGCCAATGGTCCTGATTAGGTGCAAATTGTGTCTGAATTCACTTGAGGCAATTGTCGCCCGAAACAGCATTATGCTATACAGGAAAATCTTTGATCCATTCAGTCCTTCGATCTTTGCGTTAGCAAGAACAGAGATGAGAAATGGATCTTGCAAAATGTTGAACCAATGGGAAAGAAAATGCAAAAAAAAAACTTGTGGCGTGTGGCAGCTCCATAGAAGAACTGATACAGAATCCAACAAAAAAAGATTAGACAAAACGGACTGGATTTCAACTTTGGACAAAGCGCTTAAATATAAGCTTCCATGTCATCTGCCACCAACGGCAAGAAACTAAATGAAACCCAGCCACTTTTAAAAGAGGCATCCCAACAAAAACTTGAGACACATTCTCTTAAGGGCACAGTTAAACCTCTTACCCTCCAACGAGATTATGAAAATAAGAGGGCTTTCGTCTACAAACAACTGTCGCTTCTGTGATACGCCTTTCGTGATTGAACAATACGGCACCTCTTAATGACATGCCCAGGAACTGCTCGCTTCAGATCTCCTTACCTGATACACCATCTGGCTAAGCCCCACATAGATGAAGAGAAACTATGGTGAACTCATACGGTCGGAGGAGAAAAGACCTCAGCGGTAAAAATCTTGGATCAGATCTTTCGAAGTATTGACACACTAAACTAAAAGATCTCGCCTATTCCCTTGGAGATATTGTGAACAGCTGAATCTTGGACTCTTCGTTAGTACTTTAACAAACTTGTTTTAATGAAAACTTCATGTAACTTTAAGATTTCAGTGTCTTGTAAAAATCGCTTTAGGTGATTAAATCTCGTAATAATAACAAAAATAAATAAATAAGAAAAACACCCACATTTCAGGTAGTCCAAACCCACATGTTATACATTAAGGAGCCATGTGGCTGAAGTTCATGCAGTCTTGTGCAGCTTTCAGGCATTGCACAAAATACAAAAATATAAGCAATAAACACACACATTTTAAAACAGATATAACAATAATAAATAAAACCATATGTAACCATATTAACATGATTATAATTATAATATACCAATGCACATACATATTTATATTGTTTGCTCCCTTCCTCTCAACCACAGGGAGTGGCAGATTTTAAGTCCCCCTCACCTTTAGAGGGTTTGGTTTCGGAGCCTGAAGCCCCCAATGTGGAAGAGTCTGCAGTCTTATCTGACTGCAACCTCTCTTCCGCTGATCCACAGGTAGGGGTAGGGCTAAGTCCAGTCCACTTTGTGGGTTCCATTTTAAAAACTAAAACTCGCTTTGCAGACCTTCCTCCAGCTTCTGCACTGCATTTTGTGATAATGCTGCCACTGCTTTCACTGCCAGAAACAGACTGACTTCCTGTTTCCTGTTTATATCTGCTTCCTGATGAAGTACGTCCAGTTACCTTTCGTGATTTAAGCACTTTGCCATGGTGTCCATCCATCTAGGCATCTAGAGCTAATGGCAGACAGAGCAAATGGCTCCTGCAACTATCTTTTCTTGTTTCATTCTTTGTCCCGGGTAAACCCTATTTTCCACTGCATGCCACTTACATGCCTGTAACAAAGCAAACAAACAACATTCAAATTAAACTCCAACAAATCACTCGACTTAAACAACAAATCACATGCACTTGCAAATGCCATGCAAAAGTAACCCATCACCTCCAAGAACTCCAATCCACCACCAATCGTACATAGAACCTTTTTGACATTGTCATGTCCCTCTCCAAACCACCGTCCACAACTTCCACACCCTCATCCATGTCAGTATGCAACTCATACATGGACTACTTCAACTCTAAAATACACAAAATCAGGAACGCCCTTTACTATCCCACTCCCAAACATTCCAACACATGGGACAACATCCACCCCATTGACAGAGACACCCTTATCACACGTACTGTTACAACAAAACACTTCCTGGGTGATGCACACCTCAAGCCACATTCAATGTCATTATCACCTTTGATTCACACTGGTTCAACATCACCAACTCCTGTTTCACACATAGGACTATCCCCTCTGCGCTCACAACTGGACAAACTTCCTCCCTCTTCAAAAAAAACCTCTGTCAACTCCACACTCACCGAAAACTACTGCCCCATTATTATCCTGCCATAGCTCACCAGAATCATGGAATGCATCATCACAACCCAACTGCAACAATACTTCACCACTAACAACCTCTGCAATCTGCAAACACACAGTGTCTCCATTCCCCTCATCATTCGAACCTCACCGCAGGCATGTATGGGGTCCTGTGCTTTCCTCCCTGTCTCCACTCCTCTTCAACCTATATGTATATTCCCTTGGACAAACACTTAGTAACACTATGTCTGTTGCCACCAATATGCAGACACACATATACAACTTCCAAATCTGTTCCCATGCACAACTCCACTCCCTTAAAAGCTGTCTCCATCATCACCACCTGGAAGCCACACCCTTCCACAAGTTCAACCCTTCTCAAAAGGAATGCCTCCTCATCTGTGCTCCCAGGCACAAACCCATCCATACCCCCTGGATCAAAGTACTTACCACGGACAACTCATACTTGTACCTCTCCACACCTGTCCGTTGGCTTCACCATCAACCCCCATCTTTCCTTCACTTACCACATAGCTACTGTTACTAACACATGCAATTTTCAACTTCACCTCCTATTTAAGATCAGACATGTCCTTCCCCCTGACAACTTCTAGACTGCAGTCCAAGTACTGATTCTGTCTAATCTGGACTACAGTAATGCCCTCCTGACCGAACTCCCCAACAACACTCTTGCCCCAGGCAAGCCATACAAAATGCAGCAGTAAGACTCATCCTCCACCTATTCGAACCTCCATGCATCACCCAGCTCTCACCCAGCACCAAGAGCTCGCCATAACCCAGCAAACAGTCTTCATATGACTCTCGATTTTATTCAAAACCATCCACCTCAAAACCCATCTTATCTTCATGACAAACTCATACCCATCACCCACACAAACACCAGCAAAGTAAGCTAGCATATTCTACACATTCCACACTGCAAACTAACATGCCAACAAAAACAAGCATTTACAGAGTGGGAAACCGGAGCCTGAAACACCCAACTGCCTCACACCTGCACTGCACACTCCATCACCAATTTCTGAAAAGCCTCAAAACAAACCTGCTTCCCCAGATGTAACCCAGCACCTTCACTTCTCCTGTCTATCCCAATCTTTCTAGTATCCAGGAAACATTTTCTAACTTCTGTTTCACCTTCCACTTTTGAAACTTTTAACCTTGTAAGGCACTCCAAGATACTCTGGAAAGGGATGGCTTTGACAAAAAAAAATTGAAATACTTTAAATAAAATAAATATAATAGAATGTTCCGGTCTATCAGAAAAAAAAATGTGTTTTTTTATTTTTGGATGTTTTATACTTTCTTCGACCTTCTGCAACATGAAAACACTTGAATGTTCTACAGAAGTAAAAGAAGGCCTAAAGGTGTTACGCCTCGCTTTTGCTCACACATTCCTCTCTCCTCCTTTTATAAAAATGACCACTTGCATGAAAAAATCAGACAAAACTAACTCAGCCTTAACAAGTGTGTATAGTGATACTTAATAAATGTCCTCCACAAGTCAGCCATATTATTTTCATGATTAAAGGGGATAATCCATATAGCTGCAATGAAGAAAAAATATCCAAGGCACATTGTTCAATGTTTTGGTTCTCATGTGATTACCCTGAAATGCTGTAAGAACCTGTGGTGGCAGCACCAGACTGATATGGCTAGTCTGCGTCTGCAATGGTGAAGACTTCCTGAAATAAGCAATGGCAATGCCAACAGTTTGGGCTTTTGTGTAGGGATATGAAAGGCACTTTCCAGGCACTGCCATGGTGGTATTTACTGGCCACTAATGATAATATGTGCAAACAATTTTTATTTTATTTTGTTAATATACATACAGCATGTTTGCTTTGTATATACAACATAAAACAGTACAATTGCATAATAAAACATGATAAAACATACATAAAACACAGTTCATTTATAAGAACCATACATCTACATTATTCTGTTTTTTTGTTTTAAAATCTAGGATACACTCCATATTCCAAATGATAGCATACGACAATATATACCAGGGTAAAAAAGGATGGAACTCAGCTTTCATATATGGCAAATATTTCAGTGCATTTCCTATGAAATCTAACCATAACGAAGATAACATTTGCAACATTCCCATTCATGAACATTTTCCACAATACCTTTGAATCATCAACGTAAAAACTATTGCAATATGCTTGCATATATTGATTTCTAATTCCGTTTAGACTTATACATACTGTTATTATGTGTTCAAGTGATTCAGTCATATTTTCACCACATAACCTTCAGTTACGCAAATTCATGGGTAGACCCGTCATTGCTCCAACACATCCTAACACATCCCCTTCATTGAATTTTAAGAGTAAGTATTGTCGGATAACCCATGCTTCAGGGAACGCCACAATATACTTAGGTGAACCGGTTCTCTCATTTATATACTCGATAAAAGGACCACTATGTTACTTACAGGCAGTGTGACCATATTATTTTCGTGATCATGCCCTTTAATCTTCTTTTTTATCTAATATTTTATTTGATAGATATTATTAGAGAGAAGATTAAGTTCACATCCATTTTTCCATTTATTAAAAATGGTGAATATTTTCCCCAAAGTTCCTATTGAACTAAAAGTATCAAGGCTAAGGAATGCTGCTGCATAGTCACAAGTGACAGTATGTTGCATAAGGTCATCAAGTCAACAGCACACATAAAAGATATATTGATCATTATCGACTCGATGCTTATAAACTCGAATTCAAGATAGAAAAATTCTACTGAAAGAGCTTGCAGCATACGGAACAATATCCTTAGCATCTTTGCTTCAAATATTCTTAGCTCTTTACTTAACGATTGGCCCCAAATCTCACTTCCATATGATAGCACCAGTAGAATTTTCATTGTGTATAATAGCAGAACGGTTTTAACGGAGTCTCCAACATTTCTGCCGATGAAAGCACTCACAATACCTACCAATTTCCAACATTTCATTTTAGTGTTTTCCCAGTGAGCCTTCCAATTCAATTTATGATCGATGACCAGACACAAATAGGTAAAGGTAGTGACACGCTCTAATTTCTTGGAGTCCAAAGTCCAACACAATGAGACCTGTTTTTTGTCACTTGCAAATATCATTATCTTACTTTTTCAGTGTTTATCTGTAGCCCATTTATTTTAGAAAAACATCCTATCCCATCAAGCAGGGATTGCAGTCCTTTTGGTTTATGATCGAGTAACAGGACATCATCGGCATACCCTAACCAACTAATGCGCTGGGTGTCTACCTTAATCGGATTTAACAACTGATGATTAAAAGACATAGTCAGATCAGCCAAGTATAAGTTAAATATGGTGGCTGCAACTAAACAGCCTTGTTTGACCCCGGTACCTGTAGGAATGGCTGCTGAAAGCAGTCCCTTACCATTCAAGCGCACCTTCACACTAGTATCAGAATGAAGGAGGGTCAACATCCTTAGTAAGCCACTCTGAATATTCAAGGCCTTAAGTTTATGCCACAAGATATTCCTGACCACCGTATCGAAAGCAGCACTGAAATCTATATAAGCAGCATATACTTTAGCTTTTCGACGAGTCCAGGAATATTCAATTGATGATATAAGTATATTGTGGTTAGTCCTAGACTTTGTTTGAAAACCAGTCTGGTATTTACTCAAAATATCAAAGTTGTTTATCCATGTATTTAAGTCAGTGAGTAATATCCTTGCAAACACCTTTGCAGGGATATCCAGCATCGCTACAAGTCTATAATTACGGGGATCACAATGCTGCCCCTTCTTATAGATTGGAAGGATGTGCCTCTCTCGCCAAGACATGTGCAGAACACCAGATTTCCCGATATCTAAGAATAAGTGCCATCAAGCTACAGCCCATAGGGAGGGATTTATTTTCATCAAACTATTATTAATCCCATCCGGGCCACATGCACAAGAAGCATTTAGATGTTCAATGATACTCTGTACATCTGAGCAGGTGGCTTGACATATCCACGGTACATCAGGGATCTTTATCTTAGTGTTTTTTTCATCAACTGTTCCCAACGTTTTTATAATGTGAATGGCTCATACTTCTTCAGGGATATTATTGATGGGTAGATTGTGTTTTTTCTTAGCTCTCAATTCTTTCCAAATAGAATCTGTGTCATTAGTAATGGCCAGATGTGCAATAATGAGCCATTGTTCATTTTCACATATTCGCTAATATTGTTTAAGCCATCTTCCGTATTCACATTTGGCTTTTTTAATTTTGATGTTAGTAGCTATTGCATCAGTATGCCAAGATGAAGACAGAAGCAGTGACGAGATAGTTAAATATAGACTTTTCTTTTCATAATTGATTTTTGCATCAAAGTTTCAATGTTTTTTCGTTAATTCCATATTAGTACGTTCCTGGGCTGATTTATACTCACGGGTGGAAGCCACCTGACTCTTAATAGGTTCAATAGTTTGGGTAAATATCTCACTTATGTTCTGCATACTCTTATCATTTTTTTGACAGCCCTCTGTTAGGCGGAAACCTGTGCAGTTCCCTCTGGGACCACTGCAAAAGATTTAGGACTACAGGCGTTGGCGGTGAACCCACTTGGTAGCAGTCTGCACCACACAGATTCACTTGGTAGCTGTGGCTGAGCAGTCAGACTTCTCTCAAGAAAAGTTGAGCAGTATGTGGAGTATACAAAATAGGGCAATTCTTCACAGCAAGACAAGCAAACACGCAACGAGGCTTAGTGTAAAGATATCAAGGTATTTATTTATAACACAACATCTAGGGAAAACACTAAAGCAAATCACGGCAAACAAATCAAACACAATTACTCTACGAAGTAGAAAACGATCAATCCCCCTAACAAAATATCGACAACTCTAGGTTCTACTGGTACCACTTATTTTCAGACAGAGGTGTATACCTCAACCTAGATGACACTCGAATATTAGTTAGGAAGGGAGAGAAAAAGATAGGCAGGTTATGAAATCAACACAGTTCAATCCTACGCGGATAAAATGCAAGGCAGGAAGGCAAGAATCATAATAGATCATAAAGTTCAGAGGCCAGGCCCACTCGGAGAGAGGCAAGGCGCGATGTCCCAAAAAGTCTCTAGTGGAGATGCATTTAAGTCTTTATAGCAAATTGTTATCGGCACATTGAACCAGTTCAGAACAAAGAATGAGCAAAGCTTGGAGGCGACCCAGCGGAACGGAGAGGATTAAGACACCTCACACGAACCGAAAGAAAGGGAAGCCAGGCGGAGTGCTCCGTCACAAGGCACCACCTTTTGGTCACGGTACAGGGGTAGTGGCTATCCGGTTGCCGAGGTGCTCTGCACGGGCAATTCGACCACTGCGTCCTGAGGCGAATAAAAAGCAAAGGGGACTGGTTGTTCCCACCAGTCAGGGGAAGAGACTCTCCGGCAGGGAGATCTCCTCTGTCGTCGGGAAGTGGTGAGTCGGCTCAGCAGGGCTCCACCGGAGGTGTCGTCGTTGCAGGTCGGCTCAGCGTTACCCTCGTCGGATTCTTAGGTCCTGTGGCGACTTCTGAAGATCCAGTCCCAAAAGCCCTGCTTTTATGCAGAATACCCCCATTCATTCAGCCTAGCTGTCTATCAACACATGCTAAGTGGTGAGCGGGAAGGCTCACCACCTGGGCCAATCACTCCAGAGTGCGACCGGAGTTGGCAAGGCAACTCGGTCCAGGGTGCCTAAACCCCCTCCCACACCCCTGTGGTAACCCAGACAGAATGGCACCACTTTGGAGGGTCTCTGTACAGAGCCCGCCAAAAGTGGAACAAAGGGCTCAACCTTTGGTTTAGGAGTCACAGAGACGAACACAGATGCCATTTTACAAACCGAGTTCTGGCAGAAAATACTACTCGATAAACTTATTTAAGATAAGTAGATCGGTGGTACGTCAGAGATTAATGAGAAAAAGTATCAATCTCCAACAATGGGACGAATCCCATAGGGTTATACTTGGGGTCGAACATAACAAGTAGTTTCCACTGCCACCAGCCAAAACTCGACGAGGGCGGATGGGACAGTGCCCCCTCGAGTAACAGATCCAGGAGTAATCGAATTACCCCTAGTAGTACGTCCACAATAAGATGGTTGGTACTAGTTCTGTTAGTAAATTTAGCTCTAGTAAAGCTAATGGTGACTTTACGTGCCCGGGGAGACAGTAGTCAGTCCCTGGGTGTGGAGTCTATGGTGGGGGACCCGCTAGGGCGCCCCCGTGTTACGGCACGTAGGGTGCGGTGTAACACACATAGAAAAACATATGAGACCCTATGGAGTAAAAGACCCCATAGCCCATTGAACACATTGACATTTCAAAAGGAATTACACACATATATGTCCAAGAGTGGGAGAGAAGAGTCTCACTCTTGGCAGGATGGAAAAAAAAGAAACTCCAGAAATCCAGCAAAGCTGCTGGGGGACTCACTAGGTTAGGAAATTCAGCCTAAACAGAGAATTCTCCCTAACACCCTCAATGAAGAGAGGCATCATTTGCTCACAGACAATCTTGCCTTTGGCTAGGTTAGTAGGGTGCCATTGGATTCAGTTTCCACGGTTATTAATATAAATATTGCCATTATTATCATAATTCATCACACATGAGATTGAATCTTGTGTTTTAAACAACACACATAAATGCAAATGATCACTCTCATCGCGTGAGGCAATCCCCATGTCAAGTACCCTATCCAGCCCACAATAATTTGTGAACACATAATCAAGTGTAGAGGCACTTCATCCACTTACACGCATGAAGCTGCGTTGTATAGCTCCGGGGCACAACCCATTCAAACTCCTCATTTGATATTCAATGAGCATATTAGTCCAAGGACTATAGGGAGGCTTTTTTTTGCTCATCCCACTGGGTCAAGATCTCCCACTTACTTCTGACACCTCATCTGGCAAAATGATGTTAGCATTAAAGTCACCCATCATATATAAGGGACATTTTTGTACATACTTCACCACAATAATTGTTACCGCCTTTAGGATAGCTTTTGTCATAACCCGAGACGGTGGATCATATACATCAATAATGACTATAGTAGTACCAGGTTTGAAAGCTTTCCTGCCAACACAGATGTGGAGTCACACTGGATCTCAACTAGGGACCAAGGTGGGTTGACTATAATCAGCAATCCACCTTTAGGCCTACCGAGGAGGCCTTTCAAAGTAGGTTTTTGTATTGTCACCCTTCCATCAAACAAAACTTTCTCAGCCATCCATGTTTCTTGTAGCACAATGATTTTAAACAAATCCATGTTACTCCATAGCCCATTGTCCCCAAATAAATGGCTAAAGCTTCTAGTATTCCAGGTGTATAATATGTCAGTGTCATTGGCTTAGCTGAGGCAGATGGGACTTAAAGGCGATAGGTAACCACTGCCAGTATCCCGAGTCATCATTCTTATCAACATTGATTATTACATTATTCAGACCATAGGGAATACTACTATTTAAATCACCATTAGAACACTGTGTAGTGTGACTGTGAGGAAGTTGAGATCCCTTACTATTGTTTCCCACATCAAAACAAGAAGAGGACTCCCCTAATTGCTTACCAGTGGCACTTATATTATTTGGAGTATTACCATTCAAAGCGGCTAATCTTGGCTTCACTGAGTGTATGTCTACTATTCCACAAGAAAAACCCATTCTGAAATATGTGCAAAATGGTGCAAGTACCTGGGCATTTAATAGCTGCACCTGGCATAGTCTGTCCTTTCGAGTCAATAGTCTAGGTTGTTCACCAGAACCGTTTACCTCTAAACTCAATATGCCCTAACCACAAATAAGGATGTCTACCTCTGCTACTGTCCCTACTAAGTGTAACAATACTTTGACAATATTAAACGATACTCCACAATACTTAATACCCACCCTCACACCCACAGTTGCTGTGTGACTGGGTCAATACTTACACTATGTGGTCTGCTGGCAATGGTCGGCTGCTGCGTCCCCCAAAGCTGCCACTTCCCCATCCTGGTCTGCCTCGCTGACCTCGGGAAGGACATTTTCCAAGCTGCCTCCTGGTGGCCTTTACATGGGTACGCGTTCCCCGTCGTTCTTGAAATATGTGAGGGTCCTACAGTCTCTCAGGTTCCGTGGTGGAGGTCACGGCTTTCGCAAACAGCCATCAGCTATGTTACCAACTTGTTGGGCGGGACTACCAACTATGCCAGAGCGAGGCTGTGGGTCCAGGGACTCGGTGGGCCCAGCACCCTCCCCAGAATAAACAGAGGACACAGTCAGATGGCAAGTACAAACTGCAGTGTATTTCAAATGAAACCAACAGGGATCAATACAAGAACACAGGAGGTTCCAGGTAAATCTCAATGCTTCATGGCATGCAGGTCGGTTGTGTATGACTCTAGTGTCATCACTTGAGCCTTGAGTATGAGGAATAGGATATTGAGAGTTCAATAACTAATACTGTCACCTATTGATGTTATTCTACTGGCTCTTACATGTCAGGTGGCTAGCTTGTTCCATCCCCAAGAAACTTTCTATTGCATTGTTGCAGAATAGTGGGCTTACCATTGGTTCTTGCCCTTTGCCATCTACCCCTGGGATTTTAAGCTGTGATTGGTTACAGCTGATGCCCCCATGCCTGGGACTGGATCGAGTTCTCAGCTCGCCATGCACCTGTTCAAGGTGATGTGAACA
Source organism: Ambystoma mexicanum (assembly GCF_040938575.1). Taxonomy (NCBI): domain Eukaryota; kingdom Metazoa; phylum Chordata; class Amphibia; order Caudata; family Ambystomatidae; genus Ambystoma; species Ambystoma mexicanum. Next base: position 912,247,666 of record NC_090930.1, on the reverse strand, counting down.
ATTACATGTATTGTAACTTGTGTGTACCATCTTTGCCTATGAGACTATGCTCCTTACGTCACAATACTTGTTCCAGTCCACGTCTGGTTTGCTGGGATCGGCTCCTCCTTCCCACCATGGAAGACTGTCCATTGTCTCGCCTGGCTGTATCACGTCATTAGAGACCAGAAATGTGAGCTCTGCAGCTTACATTTATGAGGATTTATTCAGTTTCTCTGCAGCTGGTCGCTTCGTCGTCTTGATCTTGAAATGTGTCCTTGTATCTCTAAGATTGGCTGTGGGCCTGTCTTGCACATCTTGATCTCTGTGCAGCTTGAGTTAGCTCGGCCTGTCTCATTTTCAGTGGCTTGAGGCCTGCTGTAATTTTCCTAAACCTTATAATGCAGCTTCTACATTGTCCATGTTATGCTAAATTCCCTATAGGTTAGTTGTATGTGGTTCGATCAGGTTCCATATATATACTCCTGTATATCCACACAACAATAGTGACGTCAGTATCTTGGCTTCTTGGTGCTTAGTTAAGGCTGTCCATATAGGCGTCTCTGTCCACGATCACTGACTCTTCCCACACACATGGAAAGATTTGCATTGTATTCTGTCTGTCTGGCTGGCCGAGAGGTTATCTTTCAGTGTACTTGTCAATCATTGGTGCACTCAGGATCAGTCCAAAATTAAATGGTTGGCTGCAAGCATTTCTGGCCTTTCGTCTTGTCATGAATTTGGAGGAGAGAGGGGTGGTCTCGGGACCCCCAGAACTCCCTCTTCATCCAAAAACAAGAAATACTTCCGGAAACCAGTTATGCTCAGTCACAAAGCAACCAGCCTGGTGAGGTTACTCTAATGGTGATAATGGGCATGACGTTAACCCAGATGAAGCCTAGGGATTCCGGGTGTGTGCATCATGAATTGCCAGACTCTGGGAATCAGAGTCTGAAGATTATAACATGGGATATTAGAGTGATTCAGAATCAGGCCTGGCATCAGAGCCTTTCAAGCTATTTCGTTAGAATCAGGCACTATTCTTTGTGGGCCTAGGGATTCCGGGTGTGTGCATCATGAATTGCCAGACTCTGGAAATCAGAGTCTGAAGATTATAACATGGGATAATAGAGTGATTCAGAATCAGGCCTGGCATCACAGCCTTTCAAGCTATTTGGTTAGAATCAGGCACTATTCTTTGTGCCCCTACTTCAAATTTGACAGGAGAGCTTAATAACTTTTTTTAAGCAGTCATTTTGGGGTTTAAAGCTTTCCTGGCCACAGGATGAGGTCACAGGGGAGGAGCAGAAGGTATCCATATTTTCCTTAAAGACGCATCAGTCCTCACAAATTGAAGGCTTGTGCACTTTAATCATGCACTGTTGGCCAAAGACAGACCTTTCCAAAAACCGTTCAATAGTCACAAACATGGTTCACCCTTCTTTTAGCTCTTTGGAGTGGAGTATCTAATATGCCTGGAAATTAATAAAGTTCAACAGTGGAATCTATCAAACCTTAAAGCTAAAACCACGGGAATTACTCATTCAATTTGCATCAGGAAATGTATTCTACTATTATAAACTATGCACCACACAGCTGCCTACCCTAACAGAAGTCCTTTACCGAGTTTGCACTGAAATCACTCTTCTCATTCCTTATGATACGTTGATTTTGCGATCAGATAAGTGCGCCTGGGATTTTTTAAAAAACTCACCAACTGAAAATGCTTGTGCCTCAAAAAACATGTTTACCATTTTTCAACTGCCTTTTTTTGTTTAAAATCCTAAGACTACACCAGATCAATGCCTTTTTATTATGAACATATACAGGTACATTTTCACAGCTGTAAATCAGTGGCGGCTGGTGAATTTTTTAACTGGAGAGGCGGAAATATTTGTCTCAGATATGCCACAGCAACCGAACATAGCGAGAGAGCCCGCACCAATGAAGTGGGGTTCAGGGGGCTTCTGCCCTGAGAATCTTTTTTAAGTAATGGTTTCAAATGGATAATTTTAGAGCAAATTCTTTAGAAAAATTGGGTAAAAAAGCTAAACAGTTTGCAATTGGGTTTTGAAGGGTAACTCATGAGAAAAATCCAATAGATGGAGGTTATCAACAGTGCACAGAAGCATTTCTCCAATACATTTTCCTGAGGCCTTTTCCCTCAATGTGTGCCAGTATAAAACATTTTTACACTGGCTTTGCCCATACATTTCCATGCTGGCTGCACCATTATACCCCGGTATTCCCATATAAGAACATACTCATGTTTGATTCACACATAATGCCAGTAATGCTGCTATAAGAAAACATGTCCATGTTTGTTCTGACAATATATGGCAGTATCCCCACGTAAGAACATAGTGCAGTTGGTTTTGCCACTAAAAATGCATGCCAAAGTATGAAACTGGCTGTACTAAAATGCCAGTCAAGCGACATAATACTTATCATGCTTGCTTTATCATAGATGCCCAATCCAAAATGTCATACCAGAATAAGAAATGGCTATACTGCGTGCATAAAAGTGCCAATCTTGCTTCATAATAACACTTATCATGCTTGCTTTACCAAAGTTGCCAAATACATAATGTCATACCACAATAAGAAATGACTAGACTGGCTGCATTGAAATGGCAGTCTAGCCACATTATAACAATTATGCTTGTTTTATCAAAGATGCCAATACAAAATATCACACCACAGTAAGAATAATACCACTGATGCTGCTTGCTTTATCAAAGATGTCCAATACAAAATGTCATGCCTGCTCCATGGTGCACCAGCGCCTTGCACTCAGACATAATCACATTAATGATGGATGTGATTATGTGTGATTGTGAGGCGCAGGGGGTCCCAGAGGGCAGATGCATGTCAGGAATTGGGGTCCTAGGGTACAGCCCGTAAAAACTGCCATGCTCGCCCCCTGAGGCCCTGAGAGCCTCACAAGCATACATTCATTGTCTGCGTGTGAGGTGCTAGGGGGCCCAGTCATGGTATTTTTTACTGGACATCTATCAGATCCCCATTAATAAATGCACCTCACATGCAAAGAAAATCAATAATGTTTACATGCAAGGCACTGGTGGGCTTAGGGGTTCGGAATGACATTGCATGTGCAGTGCTAGGAAACCCAGCAGACTGGGCTGGCATTCCTTAATGGGCATACCCAGTAAAAAATACCATGCCTAACCCCTGGGCCCTAGTGCCTCACAAGCACACAATTAATGTGATTGAGTGTATGTGAGGTGCTGGGGGTCAGGGGTCAGGCATGGCATTTTTAACTGAACATCTATCATAGATGGCTAGTAATAAAAATGACATGCCTACCCCCTGAGTCCCTAGCTCTTCACACATGTATAAAATCAATGTGGTTATGTATGTATGCCAGACACTCATGGACCAGGGGACGGGCATGGTATTTTTTTTACTGGCTATCAATCATAGATTCCAGTAAAACAATACCATGCCATTCCCCTGGTCTTCACAGCACCAAACACATGCACACAATCAACGTTATTATGTGTGTATGCAAGATGCTGGAGTGCCCAGGGGGCAGACATGATTTGTTTTACGAGACATCTATGATAGATGTCCAGTAAAGAAATGCCATCCCTATCCCCTAGGCCCCACTGTGCCAACGCAGACACACGCACTCAAAGTGATTATGTGTATGTATGGCACTGGGGAGTCACAGGGGGCAGGTATGGTATTTTTTACTGGACATCTGGACATCTATTAAAAATGTCCAGTAAAAAAATACCATCCCTGTCCACTGGGCCCCAAGCTGAGTTTGGCCAGTGGGGAGGGGGGTTGTTCAACAAAGACATTTTCATTCACGCAATCACCCATCATCATGCCCTCACTCATAACACAAGCATACACACATCCATACACATATTTAAATAATAAATAAATTAAAATACAAACATATATTTACACAAAATACACACAGTAAGCACTCTCTCATTCCCACTAGCATCCATACATTCACATAACAACACAAGCATGCATGCATCCATACACATAATTTAAATAAAAAATACATGAACATGAACAAACTTACCTTCTGCCACGGGTACTGACGTTTCCTCTCCAGTGCTCCAGCCTCTGCTTGCATGAACAGGAATCAGGAAGCGTCCTTGTTCCTGTACATGAGTGCAGGGGCCTGAGAGTGGATGAGCAGAAGCCCCACTCTAGCATGCTCTGTCTGTATGTGCGAGGAACACCAGCTTGCACATACAGACATGTATGTTCACAGCCAGCATTCCCAATGAGCTATTCAAGGTTGAGGAAGCAAAACACCCCCAGCCTTGCATGGCTCATTGAGCTTGAACTGCTGGGGAACTGTAACTGTCAAAGGGAATCAAAGTTTCCCTTTGACATTTCAGAGCGCTCCCTCAGCTGAGGTTGTGCTCAGTGTTTCACTGTGCTGGCTCCTCCATAATGGGTAAGAGGGGGCCTCGCCCATTATGAATGAGTCACCCCTGCTGTAGATAAGAGGGCCCCCAGGCATCATTTTTTGGTTGTCCCACTACCCCCCAGCGCAATGTGTAAGAATGGCCTGAAGAATAGTGGTGGGGACGATGGAGGCTGAGCTTCCCTGTGGAACTTCTATTCCATGCAGCCGATGCATGTCCAGCCGTGGTTACTTTGGGCTTATTAACAGGACTTCAATGGAGGACACACACAGTGCTTCTAAATCTAGTGACTGAAGGCAGGCCTGTTAAGACATTTTTATTACACCAGCAGCATGTTTACAACTCCAATTATGAGAATCTATGACAATTACTTTACAACTATTAACTCCTGATTAATACTTGATATTAGCTTGTATTTTCCACCTATTTACATCTTGTTTTGTATATCCATTATATTGTAGACTTTTTATATTGGATTGCACCTGTTGAAGGGAACTTGATTTCCCGAAATGCGTTGTGCTGTTATTTTACGAACATAAAAGAAGACTGTGGATTAAGAATCTATTTTTGATGAGTGTCCTTTCTAACCTTACAAAAGTAATTATCTTTGACCACTTATGTGAATGTCACACTGAACAATAGTTTGTATTAATGATTGACTAACAATTGATAATAATATTGGCTGATCTTCAGCATAAAAGTTGTTTCGGGGGGCGGGGAGTATCTGAAACTCTTCAGACACCATTCCCTATTCTACAGCTCCAATTAAGTCATTAACTCGCAGAAGAGTGCTTTGAAAAAACAAAAACGAGTAGGCACTTCGACTGCAAAGTCTGATGGTAAGGCTTCAATAAAGCAAGCTCAAAGAATTCCCATGAGGAGCGAGTTTTGGGCAGAGAGAGGCAGGAATCGGGGGAATGGCCATAGGTATTGCCATGACCATGGGCAGTGAGTGGGTGGGCTCATAACCAAACAACGCCTATATTACCGATGTTCCTCCTCATATGTAATTTCTCTGTGTCCCTCATCATATGCCATTCCTCCCTATCTTTACTCTATTGAAGAAGTTTAGGCCAATAGGTGCTACAAGCTACACCTAAACATGGTGGTGGTAAAGGTTGCCCATAACACTGCCAGTGGTCAAGTCTAATTAAAAAACGTCCAGATATCACATTTTTGGGCTGTAAAAACCTGTGTATCAACTTCAAAAATACTGTTATTGTGCTGTCTGCTAAAGTCCCTGTATACATTATTTTAAGTTGAATTTATCATTTTTGCTATTCGGTGGTGCTGAAAGCACTGACTACATGCCAAAACTAATGGCATGGGAAGTGAAGACAGGAGAGGGATATGAATAGGGAAGCACAGCATAGGGGTGTTGTTTGGTTATTTATCCACTCATTGAACACCCATGGCCAAGCTATTCCCTATGGACCTTCCCACTCATTACCTGTGCCTCACTGAACAAACACATGCCTCTATGTTTATGTTGAGTGTAGCTCTGTGCTTTCTCAGTATCCGTCTGAAAGGTAATAGCTTTGTAACTGCTATAAACTGGCTGAACCAGCACCTGTAAACCTAAAGCCGCTTGATCTTTAAGCGTGCGTCTTTGCATCTAATCAGATTGCAGTTTGGCTCTTGTATTGGCATTTCCCAGGCGCTGCCATATTATGCCCAGGTGCAAGCACCCTTTGCCAGCTGTTGTCATCTTAAGGCCAGCTAGTACCATTATGGCAGTGGTTGGAAAATGTGGTTCCCTTCGCTGCACAAAAGTCAAAACTGCTGTCTTTCCCAATGCTTTTTTAAATGTAAACTCATATTGTTGGTCAAGGCATTATTAAAATGGCTATGCTTGCATTTTGAACTTCATATGAAATAATTGTGTCTGTAAAGCGTGTGTGCAGCGTGATAAACACACTATAGCCTAGACGTGTCTGGAGAAACACAGTTCCCTGCTTAATTAATTGGTCTCTGTCTCTCTCCGAAGGCGAGCAGGTTGAACACTTCTTGATGAGTGTGTCTGAATAATGAATGTTTGATGACTATCGAATTATACTTCTCCTAGCTGTGGGGAGCCATGACCCTCGCCATCCTTCGAAGATGTACACTAATTATTTCCCAACTATTTGTCACCCCTCCACGGGGTGGCTGCCTCTGTTGTAAATAAAGAACTTCCAATGGGGAACAGGGTTTGTAAATGAATGTATAAAAACACTGCCAGTTTATAGATGTGAAAGTTCTCCCCCTATTGACCATTAACCGGCCAATGAAGATTCATGTTAATACCCAGTAGAGTTTCAAAAGGATGAAATACCTGTGCGCATCAAGAACATGCACGCCTGTGCCCTCTGACCCTTAATTCGCTAGTGTGAAATATATTCCTTTTTGGAGAGAATCTAACCTAATTGAACAAACTTTGAAAACCAACACAGCGGGGGTGTTTTAAAACTGAAATTGCATCCTATGAGAAAGAAAACAAAGGATACAAACCAATCATTTTAAGAATGAAGTCTTACACCCGGGGATTTCATATTTTGAAAATGGGGCACTTGAGAAGCCTGCTGTGGAACAGAAAAGACTCAATGGAAACCCTCAAACACCACAGAATTAATAAGAGGGGGTATACGTGTGTGCAGAATGTATTTGACCTTATTATTTATTCATTTATTTGTGGCAGAAATGTTATTGTAGTGTGTTACAGTGAACACAGCTGACACTTTTCTCGTTGGCGAGCCAGTATACTACATGAAATATCTTGTACGTTCCTCCTACATTAATGCTTTGGATAAAGTATCCAGAATATTCCATTGTGAAGCCTGTAGCCTTTCAATATAGCACAAGGGCATTTGAGTCAACATAAATTATTGAAGGCATTAGCAATAACCCATTCCTTTAGCGCCATCTCTGCCGCTTTACCTTCGTGTCTGTAATAGTCACACCATGTCCGTCTAAGTTCCAGAAGATCTTTCAACCAGTTGTTTTAACTGGCCATTGTTTTGTACATTACACCGCTAGGACTACATCATGAACCACCAGTGAAACTGAAAACCAAAGTCCACTGAGCAGGCATGCGAGTTTATATTTCCTATCACCATGCAAAATGTACAAATGCAGGCTTGCACCTGATGTGTCTCCAAGCAAACAAAAAGCTGATTTTTGCCACAAGGTAATTTATTCCAAATCGATTTAAATAAGGCCATACTTGCTGACTTGCTGACATGAATAGTTGTTTGACCAGAGAGCTGCAATTTCCCTTCAGGGTCGATTGTTTTAGAAGAAACCTAAGAGGAAATTAAATGGGCTATTTGTGGGGTTAACTGAAGTACTGTGTTCAATAGGATGAATGACCACATGCAAAAATTGAATACTTTTGAAGTAATCAAAGAACATGTACAGGTACAGTCCTGTATTATTTCAGACTCACCAACAAAAAGCCTAGACCTTGAATATGACCAATGTCAGATGTTACCTGCACAAAACACTGCAATATTTGTCTCTATTGCAGATACATCTGAAAGTTGTGATTCCCCTAAAATGCATGTTTCTATGTGTGCTGAGGTAGCTATTATGACAAAGGTTGGAACAAACTTCTGCCAGCCTTGATTGCTGCCTGAAAAGGCTGCCTGCTATTCATTGTTCTTGCCGTAGCCCATAGGACTTGATGGCAGCCAATATACCTGTCCCGCGAGTTTGGGCAGACCGATTTCTGTTCATCAAGCCACAAAAAGTCACTGATTCTCTCATCAAGATCTTCTTTCGGACGTTTGTCAGCCTTAAAAAGGAACCAGATCATGCTGTGTGTTGGATTTGCTTGGCTTTAAGAGCATGAGTGCACAGGGCATACCCACAGCTTGCTGGTGATATGTCTTGGAAGTGTAGTACAATTGACTATTTGTGATCCCTATTTACCGATGTGTGTGTTAGTGTATGTAGTCACCCATTTGTTATCTTCCCTTTGTGCTCTTACTGTATCTCATACAAAATGATGTCGCCATCCGTTCCCCTTCGTGCCACCTGAACACATGTATAATAGCCAATACCCCTTTTTCTTTTAGCATTCCTAACCCCATGTGTCTGTGGTTGTTCTACTAGACGTTGTGTGAGTTCTTCCGTTTATTTCACTTACCTTGTCTTCAAATTACTTCCTCGAAAATATGGTTCTCTTTTCTATTCCAACTTGTTTTTGAATCCTAAAAGACTTTCACATTTGTGTGTAAAACAGATAATCTTTTCTATCATAGTCACTTTGTGTGTGGGAGAAACCAATGTGAATGTGTATGTTCCCCTGGTCTCCGTCGCTTTGTTATGATTATCTAATGTTAGCTCTTCCGAAGTTGGGAATTGAAATCATAAAGTGGACAAGGATTTTACAGATGGGGACGGGGGGAGGGGGAGACACCCGCCTCCCAACTTTAGAAATAAATTATCTATTTATTAAGTCAGAGCACAGGGTGCGGAGCTACAGAGGTGGTAGTCTGGCGGTATGAAATGCCGGTGCTCCGGCTCCCCTCACTGCACACATGTATGGAACCAGGAAGCTCTCCTCGTTCCTCTATGCATGGAGCATGGGGGCCAGAGGCCTGAAGGCCAGAGGAGCATCGAGTCCAGAGGTGCTCGGTAGGTTGGAAACAGGTAAGAAAACATATAGTTTTTGTATTGCTATATTGTCCGTGCATGTGTGTCTGTGAGGCTTTCAGGTGTCAGCATGTATGAATGTATTTAGGTATTTATGCAATGTGTGCATGCAAGGGTATGTCTGTGAAAGAGCATGTATGAGTGAGTTCAGAGTCAGTGGTGAGATGTATGCATGCGTAAGAGAGAGAGAGGCGATAGTGAGAGAGAAGGCGTGAGGAAGAAAGTGTTTTTGTATTTGTGTATTGTGCGTGCATGTGAAGGGCTTGGATAGGTGTATGCATGAATGTATGCATCTATGGCTGCATGCTAGGGGGTGTCTGTGCCAGTGTGTGTGCATGAATGTATGCCATTTTGGGTGCATGCAAGAGTGTGTCTGTAAGCGTGTGTTTATGAGTGAGTTCAGGGTGATTGGTGAGGTGTATGTATGTGGAACAGAGAGAGAGACCGCACGAGAAAGAGAGTGAGAGAAAGAGAAAACACGAAAGAGAATGAAACAGTGAATAAAAAAGGTGTATTCTTTTTTGTGTGTATTGTGCATGCGAGGGTGTTGGATGTGTGCATGTATAAATGTATCTATGCGCACAACCGACGCTGTGTCTAAGTGCCTCTATATATGAGTTCAAGATGAATAGTGAAGTATATGTATGGGTAACAGGGTGAGGCATAGAGCAAAACCAAACGAGAATGAGACAGTGAACAAAACATCTATATTTATATTTGTGTTTTGTGGGCCTATGTGAGGGTGTTGGGTGGGTGTATGTATGTATGTATGTATGTATGTATGAATAGGTGCATGCAAGAGTGTGTCTGTGTAAGCGTGTGTTTATGAGTGAGTTCAGGCTGATTGGTGAGGTGTTTGTATGTGTAACAGAGAGAGAGTCTTTTTTATATGTTTATTGTGCATGGATGTGACAGTGTTTGATGTGTGTATGTATGCATGTATATATGTGCGCAAGCAAGGCTGTGTCTGTATAAGTGTATGTTTATTTGCATAATTTAAGTAACTTTGAGTCTCGCCCTAAATTACTAGGGGAATTCAGGCATGGACCCCTTGCTCACTATTCTTAGAGAGGCACAGCTCCACCCTACTGATGAGGTCCAACCAGACCGAAACATGTGTCTGCGGTTTCTCTTGGTACTCTTGTTCAGAGTAGAGCTGCAGGCCCCAATTCAGATAACATGTGCTCGTGACACCTCTGTTCCTCAAACCACAATGTCTGCTTCTCCCAATCAATTCTTGGATTATGTCTTCTCAACCAGGGCATACCCAAAATCACACCAAACTGAGGTGCCGCTATCAGATCGAATGTAATTTCCTCTCTATGACCTGATGAGCATACCATCTCCAGTTTCTCTGTTTGCTTCCGAATTGGTCCTGATACCAACGGGGAACCATCCACTGACTGCACTCCTTCCATCCTCTCCTTATCCAGCACTGGTAATCCTAACTGTTCAGCCAAAGTAATGTCTACAAAATTTCCAGTAGCCCCTGAATCAACCATTGCCCATACCTCCTTCTTAGACAAGGCAAAACACAATGTCACCAATATATACAAATGAGAGGTTTTACTTCCAACCGTGTTTGCTACCCATCTGGGGAACCTTACTTCACTCAGGCCAGTCACCTGTGTTCCCCCTAAGGCCGGCCCATCTCTTTTCCCGTTTCTTTCTTGCTCTTGTCCCCACCTACCCCTCTCTGAGGAGTATTAGGGCAGGTACGGATAAAATGACCTGCCTGTCCCCAATACAGGCACAAATTGTTACTTTTACTCTGCTCTTTTTCTGCTGCTGATAGGGGTCCTCTGATGCTACCAATCTGCATGTGTTCCACCTCACTCAACCTTCCTCCTCTACACCTATCTAATCTCACAAACGGGGCAGCTTCTGGTCTTTTCCTGTCACCTTTGCTCTCATTCATTCTGTGATCCAATCTTAATGCTAAGTCTATCATAGCTGTACATGTCCTAGGTTGCGGCTCCACTTGAGCAATGGCATCCTTTAGTTCTTCCTTTAATCCTTGATAAAATAACACCGTTTGTTTAGCCTCTGGCCATTCCGTTTCAATCACCAATCTATTAAATTGGGTCACATACGTTACCAGGTATCTAGTGCCCTGCTTCAACCCTAACAATTCCTTATCTTGTGACAAAGACACCTCCCGCTGATCAAACAGCCTACCAAATTCTGGCAAAAACCCATCCCAATTATAGAGCAAAGGGTCATCATTTTGAACCTGGGGAATTGCCCAGGCCACCGCATCCCCTGTCAAATATGATATTACAAATGCCGTTCTGGCCTGAATGGTTTCAAACGCTGTGGGATTACACAGAGAATGCAATCTACATTACATAAGAAACATCATATACTTCCGAGGATCACCCGCAAACCATTCGGGTGCTGCTAAAGGTAGACTACTAGGAGGTTGAACAATGACTGTTGTGTTTTGACATGTAGATTGTTCTCTAGCCTTAGACCCACTAACCCCCTCCAAGGAGGTTTGCTGAGCCACCAAACCTTGTACTTGTGCCTTTAAATGATCAGACTCTTGACGTACATGCGCTAATTCTAACTGAATATCTTGAAGAGCCTTTAGCACATCGGCCAAAGGCGGAGGAGTCGGGTCCATTTGGCTTGGGTGGTTGTAAGTATCCCAATATGGGGGTGGCTTATTATGTAACAATGCACACAAAAATGGAGGAGAGAAATCGACACTCTCCCCTGAACCACAGAAGCCGAATGAATTCGACCCTCCCACCATGGTTGGCACAGGCGCCTGATATTATACACAGGACACCACGTGGCAGCCAATGGGGGGGGAGAGGAGTTAGGGAGAGGTTATGTATAGGGTGTTACGAAGTTAGGAACACCGGATAGAGGGTTAGGGAACTCCTAAATTGGATAGGGAAAAGGGAAGCACAGGGAAAAACCTCCCTATCTAGTTAATTACTCATAAGAAACCTTCTGTAATACTCTCTTAACCCTGCCTCCTGACCTACTTCCAAGATTATCTAAACACACCTTAATACGTGTGAACATGTAGCAAGATGAACATATAGCAAGCAAGGATGAATACAAACAATGGAATTATATTCTATATATGAAACACATAACACATGGCTGATTGGGCAAGCTAAAGCAACACATAACACATATAGTAGTAGTATACATGCACAGACAGGGAAACAATGGTGACGTTTTACACCAACAGCTCCTACTGAATGTCCTGTAACATATTTCCCCAGTGTACTGCTGAGTTAACTGCACTCAACACGTTTTGCCATAGACACATTGCTTGTTTGATGATGCAAAGCAGATGGACATAGAAGCAATCTGCTATGTGCCCTATAACATAAGCGGTTTCACTATTCACAGTCTTGACAAGTATCTGCTTAAAATACACTTTGCTTTCACCCCGCAATGTGCCCGGTACTTATCTGAGCTCCGAGCCGCCCCACGGGACCACTCAGAGCCTGAAGAGAATGCCGTGAAATCCGCCAGCCTGCCCGCCCGCTCCGTCCTCGCTACAGCGTCCTCACGAGCAATAATTAGATCTCCATTCCGTGAAAGTCGTTCAGCGTCCAGCTCCAGCCGCACCCAAAGGAAAAACAAGCCACACCTGCGTGTGCGCACGTTGCTGCCTATGCTGCCCTTCATCAATTGCAGCTGGCAACGCGCGCTTGTAGAACTACAGTACTTCCCACGGAATGCTGGGAAGTATAGTTTTTTTCCGCACCAGGCTTAATAAGCAAACCTAGTCACTCCCCTGCGGATCCAGCCCTTATTCCTGACAGCTCTCATTAATGCCAGGTCATTGATAGCCCATGCCACCGAAATTGTTGAGTTAATCAAAATAGGTGATTATGATTTCCTAGCTATAATGGAAACTTGGCTTCACCAAGCGGCTGGCCCTGCCATGATGCTGGCCTTGCCCCCCATGTTAATATTCTCAGAGAAGATAGAACCAATTTTTGAGGAGGAGGCATGGCCATTATTGCAAAAAACAACCTAACCATAAAAATAGAAACACCCTTGCATACCAAATCTTGTGAATCCTTAACTGCCAAACTCCTAACATCATCCTCTCAATCCATTAACATACACCTTATCTACAGGCCACCAGGCCCTATTAGAGCCTTTGAAGAGGACATCTCTATGATCCTTTCAAACAACCTAATAAATTCATCCCAAACTATCTTACTAGGAAATCTGAACTTAGGTTTCAATGACCACAAAGACCTGCAAGCAACTAATATATCTAATGTCCTCACAGAACTTGGATTCACCCAAAGAATATCACAACCTACCCATGAGAAAGGCCGAACACTTGACTGGGTAGCTGACCATAATTGCAATATAACTATTACCCCTGTCAGCCCACAAATTTGGACCAACCATGCGCTAATAGTATTCCTCATAAATGTAAAAACCACCCAACTTCAGGAAAACACATTAGCTCCCTCCATGCCAATGAGAAATAAAAAAAAAACATAACCACAGACAAACTACTACCACTAATCCTCCCAACCTTAAACTCTCTACCTGACACACTAGATCCTACATCTCTTGTTAACAAATTTAACTCAACCATGGGCAAAGCACTGGATACCATTGCCCCAAAAGCACTGGATACCATTGCCCCATTGAAACCGAGAAATAGCAAGCCCAGAGCACACCTAAATGCCTGGTTCACCCCATACCTTAAGTCACTAAGGAAAGAAAAACGCAGGTGCGAATCCTCCTGGAGACTGTTTCCATCAGAGACCAATAAAGCAGCCCTCATCAACGCCTCCAACAAATACACAAGTGAAATATGGAGAGCTAAAAAAGACAGCTTCGGCAATAGAATAATGCAGGCTAAATCTGGTATGAAAGAGTTATTCACTATTCTAAAGGAACTAGAAAACCCTATCCCAGTACCTGACAACTGTGACAAAAATAGAAAGTGGTGTTCCAACATCCAAAAAGCACTGAATGATAAAATTGCTACCCTCCAACTCAAAATAGAAAAAGAATATATATATATATATATATATATATATATATATATATATATATATATATATATATATATATATATATATATATGCCTCCTACTACCACCAATCAGAGGGGCAAACTACCCACTACTCCTAAACCTGAACCAATATTTAACTTCACTAAAGTAACCATCTTAGAGGTTGCGAAAATAATACTTTCGCTCAAACCTTCAAACTGCTGAGGTGACATCTGCCCAGCACAACTAATACAATATGCTGCAAGAGATCTATCACCATTTATATCCAAACTCATTAATGCTTCCTTTTCATCAGGCATGATACCAAATAATCTCAAGCAATCTTGGGTCCTCCCGCTCCTCAAGAAGCAAACCCTAGACCCGGCCATTCCTATAAACTACAGGCTGATTACAACAGTGCCATTTTTACTAAAAATCCTAGATAGAATGGCTTACCTGCAGATCCAAAAATTCTTGCAGCTGCATCAACTCCTAGGTACACGGCAATCAGGTTTTAGACCACAGCACGGTACCGAAACTGCACTCATCGATCTCAAAACCCAAGTCGACGAACTGAGAGACCAAGGAAAAACTGCCCTACTCCTCCTACTGGATCGCTCAGCAGTGTTTGACTTGGTGGATCATAAAGTGCTCTGTACTCACCTAGAATCTGCTGCTCATTTCTCCTCACATGCCATAGCATGGATCAAATCATTCTTAAGTGATAGAATCATGAGGGTTTTCTCTACTTCACCAGCGGCTGACCCTGTACCCATTACATGTGGTGTACCCCAGGGTACCTGCGTCTCCCCCACCATGTATAACATTTTCACTAAGCCCCTGTGTAATGATCTGGACCTTCTAGGTGTCACCTACACTAACTATGCAGATGACACCCAGATTCTCTTCCCACTTTCGGGGGATTATGAACAGGATGTGGCCTTGGTGAATAAGATATACCTCATCATCCAGGCATGGATGGCCCGTCACGGTCTATGCCTGAATGATTATAAAACAGAACTCATCATATTGGGGACTACACAAAACATAAAAAAACTGAACCCAGATTACTCCTCCTTTGTTATAGATGACCATCCCATCAAAGTAGCGAAAGAGGTAAAAACATTAGGTTTTTACCTCGACTCATGCCTTACTCTAACAAAGCAAGTGAATGCAATGGCCTCTGCTACCTCTTACACTTGCAAGTTGATCAGACCAGCAAAACCCTACTTGTCCACTACTAGCTGCCTCACACTGGCTAGAGCACTGGTAGTATCCAAATTGGATTATTGCAACGCTCTATACCTGGGGTCCAATAAACATAATATGCAAAAAATCCAAATACTGCAAAATAATGCTCTCAGAGCTTCCTTAGGAATCCCAAAAAGAGAGCACATATCAGAAGTCAGAAGACAGTCCAACTGGCTCTCTACAGCTGATAAAATTAAACAGAAAACAGCCTCAATGATTTAGCTTTCAAAAGCATCAATGATTTAGCACCCAAATATTTAATAGAAAGGTTCAAAAGAAGAACCACTAACAGACCCACTAGAGAAGCGTACACCAACTGTCTAGCCGTGCCTTCTTTCAAATTGACTACTGCCGGAGGAAACATTTTCCCGGTCAAAGCAGCCCAGTTGTGGAACTGCCTGCCAACCTCTCTAAGGTCTGACCAGTCCTACCTACACTCCAGACTAAACCTCATTAAATGGCTCAATGAAAACGACCAATAATCTAGCCTCCCTGACCACTTGAGTCTTGCCTAACTGAAACCCTGCTGCTCACCTTGCACTCTGCATACCTGTATATATATATATATATATATATATATATATATTTCCCCTTATTACGGATTGACATTTTCCTGTACATTGACTATCTGTGTATATATTTACTGTGCTGTACTTGTATCCGCATGCTGTCAACCATTCTTTTTGTAACTGTGTAATCTGCAACTATAACTTGTAAGCTTAAAGTATTCTTGACCACGCGCCCGGATACCTTCGGGTCTGGCGCGCACTACAAATAAATAAATTTAAAAAAAACAAACAAAAGAAAATGGGCATTTAGACAGAGTGAGGCAAAAGAAATGAAGACAAATGGTTTCTAAACATAGAATCTATGGTAACAAAAAGCAAAACATAAAATCAAACTGAATAATACGGAAGAAAACGTTTCTAATATTATTTATTTATTTATTTATTTATTAGCATTTGTAGAGCGCGCAGCAGCCCTTGGTCATCGCAGCTCTTGTTACAGAGGTGAAAACATGCTGGTTACAAGATACAAGACAGCGTATTTATAGTTAAACAGATTGTAAGTGAAAGACAGGACTTGGTTACATGTTCCTTGTGCAATTCACAGCGTGATCATAAACATAGCTTAGTTACAGGGCAGGACGTAGAAGGGAAAAAGGATGTGAAGGCTAATTGAACAGGGTGGTTTTAAGGGTTTTGCGGAAGGCAGAGAGAGAGGGTTCAGCTCTGAGGGCATTGGGTAGTGCGTTCCATAGTTTGGGAGCAATCTGTGGGAAGCTACTGCCTCGCGCTTTCATAATATAATAATACATTTAACACATTATTTGGTTCTATTGATTGTCAAAGATTCACCTATGCGTCAGTTGAGTAATAATAGATTTGCTCTACTGAATAGGATGACACATATGTTTTCCTTTTCCTTTCTGATACAGATGTAGCAAACTTGGATTAAGCTGTTCTGACCTTTGGTACCCAGAATTTGAATGATGTCTGTATCCCTTTTCCATTTAGGATTTATTGTTATGGTACTTAAATTATGACATTAAACTAGAGAGTCATTAAATGTTCTGTCAAATATGACACAGTAGTGCAGTTTATGTGATATATGGGATGATACAGTCTGTTTGAAAGTGTCTGGATCTCTTTATTAGGAGTTCCCTAAGTGATAGATACCTACATGAACATGTGGTGCATGGTTTTCAACTAGTTTAAATATGAAAAGGAATAGTGCAGGGGCTGGTTTGATGAATAAAAAAAAAACTACTATTTAACAAAGAATGCACATTTAAAAAAATGTAGGGCTATGAGACTAAGATTTTAATTTACGGGCAAATATTTAAATCCCTTAAATAGTTATGCATCACTTGAAAAACATGAACAATTAGAGGTGTTAGAGAACTTGTTTAAATGCTTTTTTAAATCTGTATTGGAATTTACATGTATAGTGATATCCACTGATAACATATGGATATCCAACAAGATTAATTTCAAACATAGTTAAATTAAATCAAATTGCAGAAGAGTTTAAATCCAAATAATGTTTTAAATACCTTTTAAAAAGGCTATAGACGGCATAGTAATGAATGCACGAGGAAGCAAATCTATAGACACTGGCATATATGAACTTAATGTTAAAGAATTGCAAAATGAATCAGCAGTAAATAATTTACATTGTCAGAGCAGACAATAGAGGTCCCAGGATCATAGGACATAGGGACCCTATGGAAGCTTTTCTAACATGAATATCATGATCTCCTTATTTGGGCAATTATATGGGTCTTCTTAACAAAACAAAATCTTCTGAGAATGCTTGTGCATGACAAGGAATGCCAGAAGAAAATTAAAGTCCTGTACTGAAAAAAGATGTTGACAAAAGCTAGATCATAGTCATAGGAAATCAATATAAGTAATAGATTAGTAAATACAGAAATGTGCCAGATTGAAAAGACAAAAGAGGAATTTAAGACAGTAGCCGCATATAATAAACCACACAAATGTTTCTCCCTAAGATGCACACATAATTTCATCTACTATCAGAGTCAGACTTAGGGCCTCATTACACGGTAGGCGGAGGACCAAGGTGCTATTAGCACCTTGGTCCATGCCGGTAAAATACCGGCACCACCTTGGAGGAAAGGGGAATTACTGCCCTATTCCAAGGTTGGCAGGGCAGTATTCCCTCTTCCCCCATTGCCCTTCCCCATTCCCATTTTTGCCCCATAGGGCTCTATTGGAATGGGGAAGGCGCTAATTACGGTGTCGCAAATTGCGGTACCGTAATTAGCACCCTGGTCCCTTTGCGGGTTGGTTTTTAACGCCTGCAAAAAGCAGGCGTTAAAGTCTCCAACCCGCAAAGGGACCTCGTAGTAAGGCGGTAAGGGTTAACGGTCACCGGTACCATTACCGGTGAACATTAACCCTTACCGCCGTCCGTGTAATGAGGCCCTTATTGTCATTGGCATCAGATGGGCCACGTAAATATGTCCAAATTCCTACATACAATACTTAGAATACTTAGACCAGAGGTTTTTAAACTCAAACCCTATGCCAGAGATGCAATACATGTTTTAGAGATTGTAAATGAACTAGAATGGAATGAAAACTACTTACTATGAATACTACTTACTACTTACTATGAAAACTACTTACTAGCAACAATGGATGTGAACGCACTTTGCACCTCAGTTGATCATAATCTAGCACTTTGTACTATAGTTTGTTTCTACCAAGATAAACCAGCCACATGTTTTTTTCATGAAGAGATGTTAAAAGAATTTCTGGAATTCATACTAAAGCAAAATGTGTTTATTTTCAATGATGAAATGTACAGTCAGACCAAAGGGATCGCAATGGGTGCATGCTTTGCACCATATTAGAAAATGTATTAATGGGCGAATTTGAAATCAAGCATGCAGTCAATGGAAATATTTTTGTGAATAGGGCAATTAACTGGATGAGATATGTTGATTATATCCTTACAATGTGCAATAGTATGGAAACAGACCTTTGTGACTTCAATACCTACTTAAAGAACAATACTTTTGGGTTACATTTCACCTACAGCTCCAGAAGGAGCAGCATTTCATGTTTGGATCTTACTATATATATATATCAAACACAATCAGACCATAACTCGTAGAACAAGCACAGCCGTCAATGCGGTTTTACATGCTCCGTGCTGTCATAAGAAAATCACAATTAAATGCATCCCGAAGGGGGAAATAATTAGAGCACACAGACATTTTGGATGAAATAGAACATTTTGACAGAGAAAGTAAAACAATTTGGAATAGATTTTTACAAAGGGGCTGTTGAGCAGATATGAACACATTGAAAATGATATAGTTTAATAGTTCTTGCACAGAATTACCTGCTACAAAGATAAAAAAGCCAGAGCAATCCAAAGAGAATGTGAAAATGATGACCTCATACACTAATGAGAGAGAAATTATGTATATAACATTTTAAACACACACTGGCACATATTAGAAATTGACACTAACTTGAAAGACTACATTTCACATAAGCCTACCATTGTGTATACCAAAGCCCATACACCCATGTGCAAACTTTGTCCAAGTGTCATAACAAATAAATACATTAGAATATGCCCAGTCTCATATACACACTGGTGAACCACTTAAAGGTTTTTTTTATAAATGTGGATCATGCAACATGTGCAGACATGCAATGAATAATACGCAAACTTTCAAAGCTAAGAATAATCAAATACTTAATATTACTGATCTTATCAAATGTAGAACCACATGTCATTAAACTTGTATGTAAAATGGTATATGTGGGAAGTACCATCAGAGAAGTCCGAATGAGAGAGCATCTAAATATGATTTGAACACAAGATAGAAAACTACCACTGGCAGATCTCTGGCAACATGAACATCAAATGTACCAGAAAATGGAAATTAGATTCATTGGAATCAAACCTGATACCAGAGGGATGATCATTGATGAGGAACTCAGGCAACAGGAGCAAGAATGATCTGTGTCTTTGGTATACCAATTGATGTCTTAAATAGTAATCATGAAATGCATGTCTTTTTTTAGGGAAAATATTATATCACTAATGTTTAATAATATTAGGTGGTCTTTTTCATGGAATGGTAAGTGTCTTGGATTGAAGAAAACACGGCAAATAGGCATCTTAATATACTAGAATAATAGTGTGTTCAATAGACTGTTGATATTTAAGATATTTGTACCCTATATATAAACAACACTATCGCATATCCAAACTATATAAGTCTGTTTTAGGACATTATAGTAATCATCATTAATCCACAGTGCCTTTTCTGTTTTGCAGAGTAAACACTTGCACTTGGTGATTTGGCATATTTTAATTTTCTTAAAACTAAAACCATCAGGACAAATCAGAAACCTAAAATACAATATATAGGTCTGTATTGTAAGCATACAGGTTACATAAGGAACAACCATATCATAAAATAAATGTTTGCAATCCATACATCTGACCTATAATAACACTGTAGCGCTGATTGTTGTGTGACTTCACCGGCACCAGTGTGTCATCAATCAACAATGGTATATTTAGATTTTAAGATGGTAGTGTTTGCGAATACGCTGAATGTCAAGAAAACTGAAAGATTGTTTTGAAACTTCCCCAAATTCATAGGCACTAAACTATGGACATTGCAGGAATGACTCTATTCCCCAAAATCCACTAGAACAATACCAGTGTCCTTAATGATACAATTCTCCACAATTTAACTTGTAGAAACAACTATATCATTTGGGCCAAGAAATGTGAATACCAGAAGGTCCTGTAATAACATGAATTAAGTCAACTGTTTAGGTATGCATGGAACCAAATCTTCTTTTCCAAACAGCAGATGTTGTGTGCTTGTTCAATATTACACCTAAGCAAAATAAATAAGGCTTCACATTAAATCTTAAAATTAATAACAGTGATGTCTCAAATAAAAGTAAAGACAACCAAATGTGTGTGATAGTAGACACGATATAGTGTCCTGGCTCAAAAAATCCAATCACAGGAGAATATTTGGAATAATAAAGAAATGCTCAATTTGGTAAGCAAAACGTTTTTTTATTCTCTCATATGCAGACATACTTTTTTTCCTCTAATGTGTAAACATATTGAGTATGTTATCCATTGCAGAATAGACATTACTGTCTTTTTATCCATGTATCCGTAACATTTTAATCATAGGAAAAACACTATTATTTGTGATTCTCTACTGAGATAACATCCATAATGCAATAGCTGCTTGGAGTTGGGAATTCAGGCTCATTAACAGTCAAACAAAGACTGTAATAACTAATGCAACCTTCAATTTACATTTTGACTTTAGAAATAAGTGGACTCCACTTATCATTCAGACAATGGGCCTCATTATGTCCCAGGCACTAAGTGTTTAACGGCTCCGTAAAAGGCTGCGGTGCCGTTAAACACCTAGCGCCTAATTACGAGGTCCCTTTGCGGGACCTGACCTTAACAGCTGGTTTTACCCGCAAAGGGACCTTGGTGCTAATTACAGTACCGCAATTTGCGGTACCGTAATTTGCGCCTTCCCCATTCCCATTGAGCCCTATGGGGTAAAAATGGGAAAGGGGAAGGGCCATGGCGGCATGGGGAATTACCCCCCCACCAACCTCGGAATGGGGTGGTAATTCCCCATTCCGCCATGGCGTACTCCGGCATGGACCATGGTGCTAATAGCACCATGGTTTAGCGCCGGAGTCCTAATGAGGCCCAATGTTAACACAACTAAGGGCCTGGTTCTGAGCTTGTGCTAAATATAGTGTGGAAAGATACCATTATCCCCTCCAGTTTCCAGCACTACACTTTTGATGTGGGTGCAAATTTTGATGGGGAAATGCTGTGCTTTCCAGCAGCAAAAGCTGCTTAAATCTACAGTTTCCATAGTAACATGTGTACCAGTTGCAAGACTACATCTTTTCTCTTTTAAGAAAGTTAAATTATAGGTAATTATATTTGTATAAACAGAAAAAGTATGCAGCAGCATTTGACTGCACCTCACAAGTGCCATATTTTAACTCTTCTTTTGACATGCTAAAGTAGTGCTTTTCAAAGGAGAATCCCTTCATAGTGCCTGCCCTGCATTTCTCATGGCCGCTATGGATGTTGTCAAGCAGTAAATCAAGCACATGCTAAAGTCATTGCTTTGGTTCCAGACCAACACATTGGGCCTCATTACGAGGCTGGTGGTAGCCATGCATGTAATACAGGCACGGCTGCCGCCGGTATTCATTTTTCTCAGACGCCCAGAAATCGGCAATTATTGGTTCATTATGGCCTTGCCGGACCCGGTATTTGCCCATTCCTGGGCGCTGGAAAAAATTCTTCCCCATTCCCATTTGAGCCCCGCAGGGCTCAATGGGAATGGGGAGGTCAGATGCACCGGCACCGTCTATAACAATAAAAATGCATGTTGGTTTATGTGTGGTGTCATGCTGAAGTGATGTCACCTAGCATTTTGAGATGACTTCCCCATTGGGTTGAGACCTTGCCCCACCCCCACACACTTCAGTAGTGGAACCTCTGGCTGAAAAATGCAACTGTTTAGAAGGTTATCTAAAGCAATGGTAGTGGTAATGTTTCATTCTGACCATTATATGCATCAATCAACAGTTTGGCCAAACTCACCCTGACTGTGACGGTTGTGCCAAGATGTGGGTACCAAGCTTCCTGAGCCTTGAATCCGAGGCTGCACCTAGCTCATAAGGCTTAATGAATAAACATAATTTCTGGGGTAGTTCAGTGTCTCATGTTGAATGATTCTGACTTATCAGTTCATGATGTGCTGTCCTGTTTGGGATGGGACCACAATGATTTGCATATAATATTTAGCAATCTACAAATCCATAGTAGACTAAACAATTTGAAGGAGAAGGCAGAGTGGGAGGAGGAGTAGAAAGTGAAAGGAGTCCATGAGCCACAGGTGGTAAATGGTGCTAGGAGAAGACTTTGTGATAAAAGCTGACTCAATGCTGGAGAACATTGTAGCTGTAGATAAACTAGAGTTGTTGCTGTACAATGCTTTAATCAACTTTTCAAAAGGGTATAGTGGTAGTTCAGGGAGGAGGTTCAGGAGCAGTGTTCAACTGGCCGTAATCTGACAAGGAGAGGGACAAAGTGATGCTACTAGAGGAGATACAAAATCAGATAAAATTATATAGAGGTTATTCACTGGATGTTTGAAACATATTGAAAATGAAACAATGTTTTACGGAGTCCAAAGTCAATATTACCTAGGCTGAATCAAGTGTAAACCAAAAAAGAAAGATTGTGAAGTAGTTGTGTGATATGGGCTTATAAGACTGTTTGAACATCATACTCAGCTTCTGCTTATTTGAAATAGTGTTCTTCATTGCTTGGGGTGATACCATGTTTTCTAAAGAAGCTGTTTAGAGGTTTCCAATTGTGTTTTTTGCTGTTGTCGTCTTGTTTAGCAGTGACTAGGCTAGTCAAACTATTCCGTTTGAAGCTCTTTTTTCAGAGGTCAGGAGTGCCAAAAATATTCAAGGTTACAACGGTGTATCCTGTTGTGAGTTGGTACTCTGTGCATTTCTCTATTTATAACATAGCAGGGCTCAGGAACACATCAACAGTAGCAAGCATGCTAATAAAATCTATAACCAATCAGTACCACTGCAGTCAGTCACTATAGTTAGAGCACAAGAGCAACATTTAATGTGCAAAAGGTAGGGTCTTGGGTGTCATGGTGACAGTCTTCTTGTGAAAAGGCTTCAGCAGGGTCTTCTGTGTTCACACGAGTCCTGTACCTGGTGCTCTGTCATATGGCGATACAAAGATGTGGTATTCATGTTGGTTCCAGAATTTCCCTGGCACAACGTTTTATTGCAAAGAGTCTATTTGGGATGATGTTCTCATTGTTGGCCCTGTAGTATGAAAATCTTCCACACTTTGGACTTTCTTGCTGAGGCAAGAACATGTGGACTCACATGGTATTCTTTAAGCAAATGTTCTGGTGTCAGTGGTGGGGTTGTTGCAGTGTCACACACTGTTATTTTTGACCTTCAGATCTGACAGATTTTTGGATTCACATTTTCAAATGTTTAATTGTGGAAGGTGTTACTTAAAACTAATATACCATTACAAAAAGAAAGACTCTGTACAAAGATGAAGGTGGAAAAGTTGTTTTTCTTTTTCTTCCCTTGTGTTCTGTAACTGTGAAATTGCCTTTATCCTCCTTGTGCCCCTCTCAATCACTGTTTTCCCAAATCAAATGTTGGGGTCAGGACTCAAATAGATCATCGCCTTTATCTTGTTTGTCATCATCATCATCACCACCACCACCATGATCATCATCCACAGACACATCAACAATGTATGTGTGCAGGTGGTGATGGTGGAAAGCCGAAATATCACACATTCCGCACCTCTGAACTTGATTCTCCTGGCTTGAAATTAGATGTAATCTGTAACTCTTTTCCACAGGTCTGAACCTCCTGCACATGACTTCCTCCACCCTGACACTTGTAGGTGCTACAAACATGTTGGACATTATGCATCTCAGAATGATCACCTCTCCATAGCCATAATAATATGGCATGTTGCAGACTCAGCTGAAGTCACCAAAAGTACTCTCCTAAATATAAACAATGGTTAGACCTTTCCTACCCAAGCAAAGCTTATGTTCTCAAGCTAAAATGAAATGATGATTCATTCAGCTACAAATAATGAATCCAACAGTTATTAATAAAAGAAAATTCATTTTTGTTTTTAAATTTGCAACATGGCAAGCAACAATAATTTGTCTGGCCATACAAAGGTTGTATACTGGGATACAGACTGCTGGATATGATTTCAACTTGCCCTTAAAGAATTGGCCAGCTTTTTCTCTGCAAGCACGCGTTTTTTATGGCTTCTAAATGATGGCACACTCAGTGAAAGACAATCAGGGACGTCATTTAGGGGTCGCCAGGGGTTGCACTTGTGGAGCATAAAAAAAGAATATAAAAAAATGGCACTCAAAGAACTGCATTTATAAAATAGGTGTTGGGCTGTGGCCAATGTCACGTGGCTCTTTGTTTCTAGAGTGGTTGGATTCCTTGATCAAACTTCTTAAAAAAACAGGTGGTTCCACAAGTGTAACACTTTGAGCAATGACCCCAAATAAGAAAGAATATGAATAGCAAATAATTTGTCTTTCTGGAATTCTATACAATAATTGCTAGGCTCATTAAAGGTTTATTTCAGGTACATCAGGGGGCCGGTCACTGAATTAGTCTGTTCTTAAACACCTCAATTTCACAATGCAGACAAAATACTCCAAAAAGCATTTAGAGTAGAATAAGCATCCATTTCGGACTATGTATTTTGCTTTTTGCACGTTGCAGTTATAGCATGTTTTTTTCTGCCAATACATATGGTGATTCATTCTTGTTTGAAATGTGTATCACTTTACAACGATATTGCAACCATATTTTACATATTGCACTTAGGAACAATGCTATGTGATGCCACTTCCTGTTTTGTCCAGGGGATAAAGATCATGTTCTATTGCTTCCCATGACGTCACTTTGAGGCGAGGTCAAATGACATCACTTCCTGTGATGTCATCAGAAGTCGAGGGTCATGTGATGTCACTTCCACTTCCCCTGGCATTTTGGGGAAATGACATCCCCAAAGACAATGGTTCTGAATCCGAGAATGCCAGTATCCTGGCAGCATTCAGTCAGGCAGCATTGCCGCCAGATTACGGGTGCCGGCGGGACGCTGTTCATCCCCATTCATGAAGTCCCATATGACTCCATTAGGGTATTTGATCTCATTACCGCCAACATCAACCCATGCCCGTCTAAAGAAAACATCCAGGACAACCCTCTGAAACTTGAGAGATCTCTCGGGCCATCACCCATGCGGCCAATGTGTAGCGTGTAAATCTACCAAGAAAGTCAAAACGTTCAAGATTGGCAATAAAGATTGGACACTGAGGCACTTTTCCAATTGCAAAACCATCAATGCAATATACCTGATTGAGTGTCCCTGTGGCCTAAGGTACGTGGGTCAGACACAAAGACCAGTTAATAAATGGATAAATGAACACTGTTCATGTATTCGGTGTAAAACACAGAATGCCCCTTTGGTCTCCCACTTCCTAGAGCAACGCCACAACCCTGATGATATGACCTGGTGGGTTATTGATAAACTGGAGAGTAACACTAACATCAAAAATGCTCTGAAGCACAAGGAAGCTTGGTGGATTTTCAAACTCCAGACACTGACACATGGCCTCAATGAGGCAAAAGTGACTTGGGATTAAAAGGTAACTAGAGACCTGTGAGGTCTCACTGAGGGATAGACCATACCCTCTAGACACTCTGTTACCAATCAGTAGTGTGCTTTGCCATCCTACAGGAATAGCTGTCTATCCTTTCGTTTCGATTCACTAAAGGTAGTCTGTGATTTGACCACTGCCATGTCCAGTGGTACACGTCTCTCCATTAGGTGCCTTGTCATCTCACAGGAATAGTAGTCTATTCTTTCGTTTTGACTCACTACAGGAAGTCTGTGATTTGACTACTGCCATGCCCAGTGTTTCATGTCTCTCTGGGGCAAATATAGCGGTAGTAGCCTGCCGCTCGATCTGCCCCTGCGATGCATAATATGCATCCTTTCGAACCTGGACGCTCCCAGATCATGGGGTATCTCTCATCGTTCCCCTATGTGTTTCCAGTGCCTCTAAGCTTTTGTTGGAAAGGCAAAACTTAGCGTCTCTCCGTGTATGACTCCATTCGCACACGTCACCACTCCGTCAGTGCGTGCATACAAGTTTGCTACCATGACAACGGGAGCCTCTGTCGCTAGACGCATGCGTGGGGTTCTATTTATTTCACTAACTACCCACGCATGCGCAGTACATTATTTCCAGGGAACAGCTCCACCGAGAGACCAGGATTAGCTCCGGCCATAACGGAGACAAACGTGGTATTTGTCTCCCTCCACCCGCTCTCAGGTAAGCACTTCTACCCATCCGGCGAAACCCGCCCCGAACATTCTTTCTACAGTAGGCTGCTCCGCGTCTCTGTTTCCTTATATGTATTGACCCGGGCTCTCCTCTCTCTCTCTCATAGCTGCCTTCCGATACTAGGGAGTCGCAGACAGCCTGTTCCATCCGGCAGCACACCAGTCCATCCAGACCCTGCTGCTGCACCAGGGCCTGCGCTACCTAAATTGGCACTTAAGGTACTACGCCCGGTGTCCTGCTTTTTTGCACTAACTGTATTGCGCTTTATACCAAGCCCTACTACAGGGTTGGGCTACATGTAGAGGATGTGACATGGGGATTTGCTCATTCCTCTTTCGTCTCTCCCTTCTCTTCTCTCCTAGAATTTTACGTTCTGTGTTACTTGTCCTGATTACAGTAGGATGCTTGAACTTTCACGTGTAGATGCTTTTACAAGTGGAACCACACCTACATGGCATTGACAGCTTCTTAGAATAAAACTGGAACTCTCCCCGCCGTGAACACACCCACAGGTTGGTCCTTCAGCAGCTCCAATATTGTATACAAATCCGATTTTTACTGATTTGGTCAATACTAATAGATCAATATCCTTTTTATAATGTTAATTCAATCAAGCCAGCACTTTGGTGCTTTTTTAATAGAAATTGAGATCCAATTCTAGTTCTCAACCCTCTTTCCTGCTTTCTCTCTTGTCTTTTTCTTGTTATCATACAGAGATCTCCAAACCTGAGGCCCAGACGAAGGCGTTCCATTCTTCAGCCGAAACGCCCCAAGGCCAAGCACAATCTGTGCACCGTTGACCTGTACAACCTGATAGGGGGCCCCTCCCCCTGGCGTAGACCGATGGTCTTGGTCCTCTGACTTTTCAATTGATTTGTATACCTTGATTTGACCATTTGCACCTTCTTGAATGCAGTGGGGTAATTTTAGCACCTGGCTGCATTGAGGGATGATGCAATCGGTGTTCCTTTTCCTATCTCCCTGGTTGACTGTGTATGAATCACGAGCAATTGTTTTTATCATACCGATTGGGTACCGCTCTGTTTGAATTTATTTCTTTACACCTGTGGGTTACCCATCTTTAGGTTAGACTTATTGACTAGCCTCTGTTCAAACATGGGGACCAAGTAATTGGTCAGTACACTTATCGCAATTGTGTCAAAGAATGATGAAACCATTTTTTGAAATATATCAAAAAGCAAAACCGTATCTGTTTTTTGTTCAGTATGCATCAGTTTACTATTTCCTTTTCTTTACTGCACTATTAGATGTTACTAACCCCACCTACTGTGCGAACAATTAATAGTGTTGTATTCATGCCTTATTTCTCTGTTTAGGAATGAGACAGTTTTGGAGTGTATATTTATTTCGTTGTTGGTGAATTTGAAAAAAACAATAAATTGTATTTAAGTACTACTGAGCAGAAGTTATTTCCTAGCCTCTCAGCTTTGTTTTGGTTTGATGATTTAACAAAATATTTAAAGGTTATTGAGCTTACGTTTTGAAGCTCTGTGTCCAAGTTTCCTTAAAATAGTATAATTAAGACACTCCAACATTAGGAGAGTGTTGATAAATATATCTGTGGTTGGAGCTCTTCTTTGTTCCATATTGTTTCTTAGCCCTTTTTTCCTTCCACAGTAGGGGCTATCCCTTCAGTTATAAAAGGTGGCGGTAATGATGGCTTTTATTGCCGATAGGGCACCTGGCTAACCTCCAGATTTTAGCTGAATGTGACCCAGGCAGCCCACCGGCAAACCCATAGTCGGTCGGTCTGGTAAAAGGCTGGTATCCATGAATACCAGCACTTTTTTACCAAACCGCCAGACTCGGAATGAGACCCAATAAATACTTTATCTTTGCTAACAATAATTCTAATTTTCAATTTTTTTTATTTGGGACTTCACGGGCAGGAATTATTTTGTCTAGCTACACAAAGGTAGTGCACTGAGTTATAGACTCTCCTGCTTCCAATTAAGTATTCAACTTTTAACGTAAAACATGCTTTATCTAATTATTAAAAATTACATAGTAAGTTACCGTCAGTTAAGTAACGAAATCAGTATTCCTACCTCCAAAGAATTAAAAGACGATTCCTGTACAATTTTCAACAATTGTCTCTCTCTGCAAATAGATGGAGCTCTAAGTTACAGACACTGAACTTTTGCATTTATCGACTATTTTCTGTGGCCACAAAAAGTGCACTCTTCTTCCTGCCTCCAAACAATTTGGGCATGTGCTTTCCCTACCTAAGAACAATTACATGTGTTTATTGAATTCAAGGTGGTCAGTGGGATGCATTAACAGTAGTTAAAATACGTTGGTCTATCACATTTCAAATGTCTTGCTTTCCCTCAACTAAATCCCATATTGATTACTGTGAGTGAAGTATATTTTAATGTTCTGCCTCTCCCTCATAACAGTCCAATCCATTTCCTGCCCCACGTTCCCCAACAGAAAGCTATTCCCTCAAACTAACTCAGCAGCTCTTGCCATTCCCTGCGTCTGTCTCCCCAAAGACTGAATCTGAAATCGAAACTGAATTCCCTAATTATATTATGTTGGTCTGAACCACTAGAAACATTTGCCCACCCTGCTACTGTCCAGTATAGCTGTATTCTTGAAATACACTCAGTATTGAAATGTGTTGGTTTATGACCAAGCAAGTTCACTCATTCTGAGTATTATTGTTTTAAAGTTCACATTGTTTCTATAGGTAACATTGCTCACCTCATGTTTAAGCTGTACATTATTTTTCATCACTCATTTCAAAGACTGGTCTGTTTGTCCTACATGAATTGTATGCATCACCTCTGTATACTAGATAAAAATGCTGTGATTTTGGCATGGTTAGTAGGCAGATGTGGGTCAATGATACGTATTGGTCATGTTCATTTATAAAGCACCTATACACAAGCCAAGTGTTTCAAGGCGCTCAAGGAGGGAGGGAACAGGGGGGAATAACAACAGTCATTCAGAGTCCTTGAGTTTCTGAACGATAACCAGTTTTCCAAGGCAGAGTAAGTGCATATAATAGAAAATGGAACTGTCAGATATACTTTTCACAGAATAGGTCATCAGCCAGGGCGGCATCATCAATCACAGCCTCTGCGATGGCCTTCTTGGTGACTTCATTCCTACACATTATTAAATATAAGCCGATGATGGAATAGCCATGACATTTAAACAGAAGGAAAGAAGAAAACAGGTTCCTCCAATTTAACATACAGGTCGCTCCGGGGTGCTTCAACACAGTCGGGAGTTTAGTAATTATCTAGAAAAATACTATTGAAAAATGCAATACATTTTCCTTTTTATGACACATTGCCAATGCTACTTAATACACATCGTATCACTATTTACAAATAAAAATATGAATTTGGGTAGCACTGATGTATTGAAATCTCTTTCTTCAAACATCTAAATCTTCAAACTGAACAGTTAGAAAATGCCAGTTAAAAAAATAAAAGTAAGAGGCACAGCCTTTGTAAAGTTACATTCTATGTGATTTGTAGTCCTTGCAAATAATAAGCAATTTGCACATTTTGCATTAATATTGTCTCAGAAAAGGACAAAAATTGTTGTTTCTTTACTTATGTTGTCAATACTTGCATAGGTAAATGTGCAGGGTGAGTGTGTCTTCTGCCCAGAAGGCGGTTTCAAATTAGAGTCATAAAATGTATTTTTACACATTTAAATGTTTATTGCACTCAATTCAAATATGCTGCCCACCACAGAAAAACTAGAGCAAGCTGTCCATAACAATCCTTGAACATTAGTTACTGCACGAATGAGCCCACTGGCAGTTGTAGCATGTACTGCAAAAACAGGTTCATTGCAGCCTCTTCCACTTTTCATATCTGTATGTACAGTAAATGCTTGAGATTAATCTCGTAAAAACCCTTCAATTATTGTTAAATTACAAGTTTAAAATGAGTTTTTTTCAATGCACCTTGGATTGTTTCCCCATGACCCAATAATTACAATATGGTAATACAGCAACAGTTTATCACACACAAATGTTGTAGAACACATAGTACATACAATGTGCTACTTATGAGGGTCCAAAAAAATGTATGTGTCAAACCTTAAGTAGGTATATCTTCCAAACCATGTTCTACAACTAACTATATTTTCTTTTCTTTACTGACAAACACAGATGTTCCCTTATTACCATGTAAAACTAAGCACACTATTTTAGCCATGGCCAGCAGCCATATTGTTGCAGGATTTTAACCAAAAGCAAAATGCAATTGTGGCCATGGCCATTGGCCAGTTTGTTTGGGCCATGCCCCAAACAATCTGGTCAATGGCCATGGCCACAACAATATGTATTGTTATTACTACTTAAGCAATAAGCCCTGAGTCGGGGCAGCATTATCTGAAGTGGTAATGCCCACCTGCGAGGGCCGTATTGCTATTAGTTCCCCGGCCTGTAAAACAGGGGTACTAAAAGAAGTTATGGCATTTTGGAACAGAAAAAAAAGAACATTAAAAAATGGCACCGGGGAAGGGAAAATGTAGTCTGTTTTCCCTTTCCATGGTGGCCATTGAAAATAAATGTTAAAAGTAAACAAAAAAAAAGGCTGCCATGGAAAGGAAGAAGGGACTATCTTTAGTCCCTTCTTTCCCTTCTTCCTTTCCATGACGGCCTCGCGCTGGGGACAGAAGTGTTCCCAGCGTGTCCGCTCCCGAAATGGACAGAAAAGAAGGTAAGTGGGGGTGGGCGCGGAGGAAATTCTGCAGATGGGGGACGAGGGATGGAAAGACTTACGCGAGGGGAGATGGCGGCCGCCAGCCCTGAGGAGGTTCAGGGCAGCAGGATTACTGTCTGGTAATGCCTGTGTTTATGAGCCTCCTCATTGGTTGGGAGGGAACAATATTCCCTTGTTACTATGTTCAACTAAGTGCACTATTGTAGATATGACCATCATTCACTCCTTAGACTGCCTCACCTACCTTACACTGCATCACCTAAACACCCCACCACTATTTTACGTACACTCACGACACAGTGCAATTGACACTCACTAACCAAAACCTCACATTCTCCAGAAATGGCCTTCACAATTTGCTGCTCCTACCTTCCTCCTACTGGTCTATTGGTCTATCATCTCCTCTTCCTCTGGCCTCACCCAACCAACCCACAGCTTCCATTTACCTGTTCCTTTTTGTATGCTTCCCCTCTGCTTGCCATTGTTTTACACACCCTTTCAAATCTGACCCTGTTTTCCCAGCCTGAGCGGTGACACAATTAGGAACATTTTTTACATAGTGGGCTAGGTCACACCCCTTTTCTCCACGTGGACCCATTGCAGAATAATGATGGTCTCCGATGGTGTTCAATACCCATGTTCATGTTAGAGGCTTGCCCAAATGCTGGTTCTATATCTTTCCTCTGGCTCTCAGACGCTGGCTTCAGAACTCTGACAGAGAGGTATTTTGGAGGGTTGCTTTGGTTTTTTTGTGTCCCAGCCTCTGCTGACATGATTCAGACTGCATGAGGAACTGGAGGAATGCACTCTCTATGGGACTGAACAACTGGGAAATATATTTATTTGGTACATTGATCACACTATCACCCTGCTGCTTCTGCTAAAATCTCAACATTGCTGAACAAAGAGGAGGGATCTTCCCTGGTGGGTAATGGATAATGCTTCTTTGTAAAGCACCTATACATAAGGCAAGTGTTTCGAAGCGCTCAAGGGTGGAGGGAACAAGGGGAAAAATATCAGTCATTTAGTGCCCTTGAATTTCTGAACGATACAAGTCTGCACAGGCAGAGAAAGTACATATAGTACAGTTAATGGTGTAAATGAAAGCACATAGGTCTGATGATGATTCTGCAGTAGTTTTCCAAGTGCATTTAGGCACCAGCATGCAAGGAGGGGAGACAGGTAAGACTAGATATACGATTTTCAAAGGCATGGCACATTCAGATCGTGCAAGTACGCAGATGGTGCAGGAGAGGGAGGGGGCAGGGGGGAGTCAAGTGCAGACTGTCACTAAGAAACTGGGGTAAGTGCTGAGAGATGCCACTCTCATGGGTCATAAACCAAGTGCAGCAGTGATGAAGCAAGTGCAGGCCCAGAGGCAATTACGAGGGGACAGGTGAGGGTACTGGGGACCTGTGAGACTCTGAGGTACACCCGGCGGCCAGTCAGCAAGCCATGTGGAAAAGGAGTGGGGAGGGATAGAGTGGAGAGAGAGGTTAACAGGGTAGAGGGAGAGAGAAGGAAGAGGAGAAAAGGAATGTCTTAAGGAGTTTCCTTAACCTAAGGAGATCAGGCTTATGACAGAGGGCTGCAGAGAGGCTGTTCCAGAGGGAGGCCCCTGCTGAAGATAAAGATCTCCCTCCAAAACTCTGCTTGGGGAACCGGCTCACTCGCAGAAGGTTGGAGGTAGGTGAGCGGAGGGTTCGGGAAGGAAATTATTTAGGTAGGCATCATTGCAGATAGGTGGGTCCCAGGCCCCAGAAAACCTTGTGGACAATGCAGCGGATCTTGAACTTGAAACTTGAACTTGATCTTGAACTGGTGCCAAGCTTTTGTAGAATTGTCAGGATATGGCTGGTTGTGCTCTTTTCTCAGCAATCACACCTTGTGGAACTAATGGTGGGACTCTATTCTCTTACTCATCCAAACAGCTCTGAATCATTAGGCTTCTTCAATCACCCACTGCTTTCCCAGGCAAACATGACCCTTTAGTGGGAATTTCCAGTTTGTATGGCCTTCACCAATGTGGGTTTATAGAGCTGCCAGAGGACCTTGTGTAGATATGGGGGCAGGGAGCTTATAAACTGCTCCAATACCAAGATGCCCTTCACCATTTCCTAGGTCTTATCCAAGAGCCACTTGTCGAGTAGGTCCTTTACTCGTCAGGACAGCTGTTGCAGAGCTTCACCTTGATGCAGGCATAAGCGAGGAAGGCAAAATCAATAATGCTTCTGGTCTTGCTCAAACTGTTGAAGATGCCTCTTTTCAAATCCTCTTATGGGGTTTTCCCATCAGGAATTAGTGCTTGAAAGGTTTGTTGGGCTTCCCCAGTCAACAGCAGGAAAATATATTTGGTACAACGATCATGGTGCTTCCACAATCCTCTCAAAGTTGTTGAAAAATGAGGCAGGATCTTCTCTGCTGTCAAGCTTTTTTAGAACCATCAGGGAATGTCTGGTTGTTCTCTTTTCTCAGCAGTCACACCTTGTAGAGCTGTCAAGATCTCCTGGTGGTGGCAACTAATGGTGAGTTGGCATTTACTAGAGCCCATATAATGTCCTCCATGGGAATTGTGGGGCATCCACTGTCATGACAAATATGATCTGTTCCAGCA
The DNA here is from genome assembly GCF_040938575.1 of Ambystoma mexicanum. NCBI lineage: Eukaryota > Metazoa > Chordata > Amphibia > Caudata > Ambystomatidae > Ambystoma > Ambystoma mexicanum. Next base: position 912,213,546 of record NC_090930.1, on the reverse strand, counting down.
CCTGGGGACTCCACTTTCTCTCTGTGATATGTTTTGTTCTTGTGCATTTATATAGCACCTTATATACCATTGGTATGATTTCAAAGGGTTGAACGCCCTTGGGGAACGTGGTCCAGGTCAAAGGAGAAAGGAGGGTAGTATAAGTGCTTGTGTGCACTCAGTATGTATGCAGCCAGTGCGTTGCGTAGCTGCATTCTAATGAGAGGCCTGGTGTAGTGGCTGTGTGAGGTCAGTAGAATGTGTGCAGCAAGGCCATTGACCTCATGTCTGCATTCTGGCGGTGGTGGCGCTTCTGTCTGATATTATGTGTGCATCTAGGCCAATTTGTTTGTGGTGTATAGCTGCGTTCTAAAGACTGTTAAGGTGTTCATGGAGGTGAGTAGGTATGTGTGTAGTTAGGCCAAATTGATCTAGGGGTATAGATGAATTCTATTGTTTGTTAGTGTAGAGGAGAGAGTGAGCCTATTGGTATGTGCGAGTGTCTGTGCGGATTGATTGGAGGCCCCTGTTTTTGATTTCCTTCCAGTGTTTGCTGAGTTGACCATGGGCCTCATTACGACTCTGGCGTTAAGGGTTTAACGGCGCCGTAAAAGGTGTCGGCGCCGTTAAACCCTTAACACCTGATTACGAGGTCCCTTTGCGGGACCCGACCTTAACGGCTGGTTTTTCCAGCCGTTAAAGTAGGGACCCGCAAAGGGACTTTGGTGCTAATAACGGTTCCGCAATTTGCGGTACTGTTATTAGCGCCTTCCCCATTCCCATTGAGCCCTATGGGGAAAAAATGGGAATGGGGAAGGACCATGGCGGCATGGGGAATTACCGCCCCACCAACCTCGGAATGGGGTGGTAATTCCCCATTCCGCCATGGCGGACACCGGCTATTAGCACCATGGTCCTCCGCCTGGGTCGTAATGAGGCCGCATGTGTTTTCTGGAGGAGCATTGGTTCTCCAAGAGAAATACTTTGTCCCCCTCCAAGGAAGAGGGTTTACTCTACTGGTGGAACGTGGGACTACTTTCCGGACATGTCAATGTGCTCCCCCTGGCTTTCGCATGCTTTATCTGACAGGACTTTTACCTCGCCTATTTATTTGGTCAAATAGGATCGTATTTTTCTCCTTGGCCAGGGTGATGTCTTTGTCGATCTTGTAAAGCGCTGTTGGATAGCTGTCTGAACCAGCTCACTCAAAGGAACCTTCTGGTTGCTCTGGTACCGGGTTGTGAGATTTAAAAATTCCAATTGTATTCCTCACTCCCAGTGGTCTCTGTCCCAGGGCTCAGTACTGGTGGTTTTGCAGGAGTCTCCTGTTATAGAATGTTTGTCCATTTTCCTTTGATGTTGGGCCACCTCTGTTTCAGGGTCTACAGCATCCCACTTCTAACAACACGTGCCACGAAACTCAATGAGGGACTTCATAGCTTTACCTACTCCACCAGGTTGTTAGTGTACTGAAAGGGTATGGGATTGTGCCCTGCAGATGCGATGCTTGATTCAGTCTTTCTTCTTTCTTGATCACTTTTTTCCTTTGTCTCTATCGTTACCTGTGCCTACACTCCCTTTCCAGTTTCAAATGTACCTACTCTATCCCCCCTTCTGTTCTGTCCCTCGGATGTCTCTCATACCTTCAAGGGCTTGCCACCACCCTTTGAGGTTACTCCTCCATCCTCCTTGCTACTACTGCTTCTGCCTTGCTACTACTCCCTACTTCACACTACTACTCCCCCTTCACTCTACTACTACAACTCTGCCCACCACATACTTAATCACTCTCCTTTAACACAGCCCCAAAACTTAACATTTACACCTAACTCTAACTCACCCACCACTCTTCCACACACACTCACAAAACAGTACCACTTTTACTCACTAACCAATTCCTCATCTTCTCCAGAATTAAACTCCACAGTGTGCTGCTCGTACATTCCTCCTACTTTTCTCTTAGCCTGCCATCCCCTCTTTATTTGACATTACTGCAACAACCCACAACTTCCACCTTCCTGACCCACTTGTTATGCACCCCTCAACATGCCATATGGTTACGACCTGTCCAATCTTGCCAGGTCTTCCCCACCCGGATGATGACACAATCAGTTAAATCTTTAAATAGCGGGCTCGGCCCCACCTGTTTTCTCCACTTGGGGTCATCATAGAACAATGTTACTGGCCTGAGGTGTTCAATGTCCATGTTAATGTTATGGGGCTTGGTCCTGGGCTCTCCTCTGGTTCATGCAGTTTAATTGGGGTTTTTATTCCCGTGGCTTTGTCCCCGGTGGTCCAGGGAGTGTAGTGCTGGCTGTGTTGAGATGCCACCAGAGATGGGGAGCATGGCCTGTCTGCTCTCCCAGCCGCTTAGTTGATGAAATGCTGGTTTTCTCTCTCTTGGCTGTGTCTCGCACTCTGGTATCAGACAGCTGCCAGTGTGGGATGTTGGAGGGTTTGTTTCATTTATTCGGGTCCCAGCCTCTGCTGACATTAGGCATACAAAATGTAGCTCTGGTGGGATGCTCTCTCTTTGGTACTGTTTGCCTTGGCTCTGAACACATAGGTTTCACTCTAGAAAGGCCAACACGAGTATGTCAAGCATTTATTTACATGCATGTTGTGTGACATAGGGTAATGCCTAGTAGCATGCTGGCACGAGCATAACTAAGAACTCGGGCTCGCTCAACTGCCACTGTTATCCTCAGGGCTGGGGCATGCTCTGGATTGCTCTCTGTTAGCACTCCCACGCCTTGCTGAGAGGGGGTGCCAATCCTCTCTTACTGGCTTTGTCACATGTGCAAATTGCACGTGCACTGGTGAAACGTGTTTTACTAAGGACTGGGTGGCTGAAGGAACTGTTGGAATATCTTTGCATGTATCTATGCATGAACAATTGCCTTGCCGTCAATGCAGTTGACATCAGCACTCCGTTGTGCTATGCAACCTACACGGTTAGACACTGTTTGCACCACCTCGTTTAATTAGTAATTCCATATTATATGTGCCAACTAAATATATACCTGTATATCAATCTGTTTCCTTTCTTTTAGACAGACCAAAGGTTATTGTTCATTAAATCCCTTTAGATACAAAATATCGCAAAGGTTTTTGAGCGTCTCTCTTTTACTTCCTCAAAGTTACTTCAGTATGTTTTAAAACCCCCAAATCATACATGTGCAATTGAGCAACCAAATGAATTGAAGGCTAGACAATTAATTGGCTTCATGCATACAATATATTTATTAGGCTCAACAGTACACATTCTGATTTATCTAGTGGTTTTGTAACTCCAAACTGGCCACATGAACACTTTAGCATATACAATACTTTGACGATTCTGCACACTGCACGGGCCCCTGTTACAGAACCTTTTCACTAGTGCAAGTGCAATTGTGCAGGTAATTAGTACTTGTGCAAACATTGTTGTAGTGCAACACAAAAACATGTATGTATCCATTTTTCAATGAGGGCAATGTTTTCTTTAGTGATAATAGAGTTCTCTTTAAGTGCTGTGAAACATTCCATGGTGCGGGAATATGTGTTTTTACACTAGGGCAATATTTGCCCAAGTGCTTGTACCTTGAAAAACTGCCATGCTGTTTACACCAGGGACCAGATTACATAAATTGCCCATGCCACATTCCTATTTAGCATGCACATTTTCTCTGAATTAGCACCATTCCGTACTTAATTTTAGGCATTGCTGATTTTTCACTTCTGTGCTTTTTACTCTCCTCGTGTTTAAACAACTGTTCTTTTAAGATGTTAGAAATGTTTCATTGCTGTCCATACAGTTTCATTATCGTTAATTTGTATACAGAACCTGCATCACAGATTTAGTCCAGACCCCTTAACTTGCGCCCACTCTAACCATGTGCAAGTGGCATAACCGGTATGCATATAGTGTGTTTGAGCATAGAGTTTGAGAATGTTAGTGCTGGGAGATTAGTAAAGGGTCCAGCAATCAACTTGGAACATCCATCAGTTTGGCCAGGGCAAAGTCTCGGAAACGGGGGCAAATCGGAGACATCTGTGTAGTGTTGCCTTTAAGGTAAGGCTGGTGAGAAGATGTCCTAAGGCATCCTGGAGTGGACCGTTATCACTGTGCAGCAACTGGATCTGGTGAGAGTGGGGAACATGTGAAGGTAGGTGTGGAAGACATAGGGAGCAAGCTGCAGTGGGAACACGTAGACATTGGGTGTCAATCATTTCATAGGTGAGTTCAGAGTAGGGATTCCAGAGGGAGCAAAGTCCTAGTGGGGTCCTAGGAACAACTCAGCATGCTGCAGTGGGAAAGTGCAATATCTAGGTGACAGTCATATATATTTATTTATTTGTACATGTATAAAGCGTGTAAAACCCACAGGCATCAAGGTTCTGGTTGCATGGGGGAAAGAGGAGGGAACGGGAGTGCGAGCAGGGAAAGTGAATTACATTGGGCATTGGATATTAATTTCATTAGGCACCAAGGGACATAATCATTCTACCACAACAGGGTGCAAAACATCAGAAAAGCAAAAAATAATTTGGAAACACAGAAGCACAATTCCATTGGGACTCCTCGTAGCATATCTCAATGAGCAGTATGATGTAAAGTAGAAAGCAAAATAGTGAGCAGGTAAGCAAACAAACAAAAGTGATGCAATCAATCTAGTCACATAAAGAAAGGCATAACGTTTCCTAGTTAGGCATTGTACGTGTATAGCGAGGCATAACATGGCATTAGAAATCATATTAAAGCAAGAAAATGCTTATCAAGACAAAACAGTCTGTCTCATTTCCACACTCCTACCACTGGACTCTGCAGATAGCTCCCACCTCACTCTCAATTTGAGACTGTAAACCCCTGTATCTTTCTCTCTCCCACTCTTTCAATCTCTCAAAGGACCTTGAAGTTAGCAGATGATGCTGGTGACTTCACTCAATATCATAAGCGGAGTGCAAAGAGTTATTGGAAGAATGAACATTTACTTAAAAGAAGTCTGTGGGAGCCAGGAAAAACCCAGGTTTTCCCATCACCTCCCTGAGACTGTGGGTGGTCAGAATGTGCAGCAGCGCAAACTTTACTCTAACCTGCTCAGGTGCCGTGCAGAATGGGCCCTTCTGTGACTTTTGCTCATCAGGGTAACACATTATTGAGGCTAAGGCCAGGGTCTGTGGTTGCTCCAAGTAGTGCTCCAAGTAGTAGCATAGACAAGTCTCTACAAAAGGCCCCAAGCCCCAAGTCACTCTCCCACAGTGCAGAAAGCCAGAGGTCAAAACTTAATCATAGCACTAACTCACTCGCTCATGAGCCACCTCTGTAACCTCAGTTTCAGAATAACACTGCAACCTCGCAGGCTGTTCTTTCCTGATTAGATATATATCACCAACAAATACACATTTGTTTGTCAAATGGTATTGTTTGCAATCCATTATTTCCCAAAATCGGTCAAAAAGATCCCGGAATAACTTGGAGCCACAATACAACCCAGCAAATGGCTTCACCCCACTTTTCAAGATAATATCCAACTTAAATAAAATGATTTGCATTTTAGCACATATTTCGAGAGTAAAAATATGACATGATAGTTCATCCACTTCATATTATGATTGTTCAGTATTATTTTGACATTCAAAGCTATTATTCTAATTGGGTCTGCCAGTGTAGGGGGTGAATCTATTTTCTTTCTGACTGCTTCTGTATCATCTGTACGAAATGTGCGCATCTTCACTATTGCTTGAAGAAGCAATTCAGAATACTTAGCCAACTATTGGAAGATACTGTCAATTCCTGTTAAAACAGTCTCCCAGCTGGTTGATGGCCATCTTGGTGTATCTTTGAAATTCTGGACAAAACAGACTACTAAAAGGGGACTTTTCAAATTCTGACTAAACCCCCTTTCTTTAACTAAATATTTTTACCACACATGAGGAGTAACTCATTTGAATGGCAACATGTATCCATCATTCCTTCCTCCACTATGAAGCAATATGTTCACCCTTCTTAGAAAGGACTAACCCAAAAGTGTGATGGTGTGTTTCACCACCTTGAACAGTTATTGGTATGACACACTTCACTCAAAAGTCTGGAAACTGATAAATAACAGACTTTCCCCACAAGAGCACGGCCTGCAGGAATATAAATCACCTGACAGGCCAGGGGCTTGAGTAAAAAGGCGGGAGCGGCAACAACAGAGCTAGAGGAAAGAACAATAACAATAGTTCAGTACAGCAGTCAAATATGCCAACCTTGGTAAGAACCACCCTCACCTTCCCACTCTTACCTGCTCCGAGAAAGAAGAGACCAGAAACCTACTTAGTGCCAAAAGAGTCAGTAAGTTGTGAGAGAGTTCAGAAATCCAGAGAGTATGTGTTGACAGTCCACAATCCCAGAGAGTCAGTGTGCATTCACCTAACCTGGGCGGCACGAGGGCGCAAGCTAAAGCAAGGGGTCCCAAGAATAATCCTCTGGAGTTCAGCAGAGCGTCCACAGACAAGTGATGGATAGGTGACCAGTGGTGATGTCAGGAGAGCGTCCAAAAGGTCACCTGCTTTCCAGAATAGGAATCCTTAATGATTTACCAAAGCGTCCAGGGTGTTGCCAAAAAATAAAATAAATAAACCACAAAAATGTGACAGGGAAGGGAGTCTTAGGAAGTTTGCGTGTGACAAGGAAGGCTGGTATGAAAGTAAACAGGGAGATGCAATGTGTGAAAGGTGGCTGTTAAAGACGTGGAAACTGCATAAAGAATAAGCGCTGGTACATGAACAGAATCCGGGATCTGAGTAATGTTAATACGGGGCGAGGCAGGCAAGACAGTCCATATATGCAAAAAACAGTGTCCGGTAACCGAGGGATCAATCAGAGGGAGCCGGGGCCGGAGATCAAAGTGACTTCCAGGGACAGTAATCCATAGTAGCAGGCAGGGTCAAAGAAATCCAGAGTCACGTTGAACAAACAAACAGAAACAAGCGCACTCGAAACTGGCACAAATCACAGTTTAGGAGCACCTGAGCCACGGTTCAGGTAACCATAAATAGATGATGCGCGTAAGGACGTGGAAACCACGTTGTGCATGCCTCACATGACTGCAATGATTATGACTTGTTCCTGGCGGAGCATATGGGAGATGTAGTCCGCGTAGGACCGCAGAACCTGCAACGGTGATGGAGGTTCCAGGGCAAACTCCAGATGGCATGAGATGTGTCCAAATGCTGCTGCCGTCGCACAGGGACCCAGGGAATGACAGTATCCCCCCCGCAAAGGATGCCGTCTCCTGCCGTCCTGCAGGCGTTCCTGCCAGAAGGTGCGTAGGAGCAGAGGAGCATGCAGGTTGGAGGCCGGCTCCTAGGTCCTATCCTCAGGGCCATAGCCCTTCCAATCAATTAGATAAGAAAGCACCCCACTTCGCAGTCGGGTGTCCAGAATAGCGTGCACCTCACCCTTGCACAGAGAGCGGAGCCGTGGCAACCGGAATCCTGGTGCCGGGTACAAAAGGACGAAGCAGGGAGACATGGAACACAGGATGAACTCACCAATAAGATGGAATTTTCAAACGAACAGCAGCAGGATTGAGACAGTTTAAAACTTCATAAGGACCCACATAACAGGGCAATAGCTTCCGCTTACCCCGAATGGCGAGGTGTTTCGTGGCGAGCCATACACGATCCCCTCAGGCATACAAAGGAGCCGGCGCGCAATGTTTGTCCACCTGTTCCTTTGTTCGAGACTGTGCAGCCCGTAGGTGACAAAGAACTGAGATACGTACGGCAAGAAGGGAATCTCTCGTGGTCTTAGCCGCAGGTATTTGGTCCAAGGAAGGCAGACCGGTGGCAGGACCCTTGAATGTAAACCGTGTAGGGTTTAAAATGGGGAACAACCCACTGACGAGTGTCTGGAGTTGTTATACGCAAATTCAGCAATCCCCAAAACAGACAACCAAATTGACTGATGTTGTAGGCATAGGCAATGGAGGTACGGTTCCATGGTAGCGTTAGTTCGCTCGGTTTGTCCATCCATCTGCGGATGATAAGCAAAGGATAGTCGAGCATCAATGCCTAATGCATTGGTTAGGGCGCGCCAAAAGCGCGATGTAAACTGTGAGCCATGGTCAGATATCATTACTGTAGGAAGCCCAAAAAATCGGCCCACATGATCGAAAAACAGGGTTGCCAACAAGGGGGGCTGTCAGAACACCAGGACATGGTATAAACATGCCATTTTGGTAAACCTGTCGACTACCACAAGTATTGCCGACATACCCTTGACTACGGGAAGATCCACCACAAAGTCCAGAGTAACGATATACCAAGGGTACGGATGTAAGGGCATGTTCATCAGAAGGCCCATGGGTTTCCACGGTTGTTGCGTGCATTGAGTACAGTTCGCACACATGGAGACCTATAGGTCGGTTTCTTTTTTCATTCCAGGCCACTAACACCATCAGTGTAACAGTTCATTTGTTTTAGTCCGACCTGTATGTGCTGCCAGCTTGGAGATATGCAACGATTTGAGAGCCATTCTCCTGGACCTATTGTCCGGAAGATACAATAGTCCCTGAAACAAGCATAGCTCCCAACCCATCAAGAGATGAGGCGTGGTCCCTGGCCCATTGCCGTACCACGTCCAAGAGAGATGGAGAAGCCGAACAGACACAAACCACCGAACCAGTGGGTAGAATCCGCGTCGGTAGTTTCTGGGTGTCGAAATCAGTACCTATACGGGATAGGGTGTCAGCCTTCCCGTGCAGAGGGCCAGGGTGGTAGGTAACTGTGAAGTCAAACAGCGTGAAAAACAGATGTCAACGTATTTGCCGGGCGTTGGTGCATTTTGCATGGGACAGGGCTTGAAGATTCTGATGATCAGTATACACCGTTACTGGGTGTCTCACCCCCAAAAGGTGATGCCTCCATTCCTTAAACGCAGCTCGGATGGCCAAGAGTTCTCTGACCATTATTGTCATGAACAGCCGACCCTGGCGGGTATGGAGAAGGTGGAAATGGTAGACGGACACCGCCTTTGTAAACTTCAGGCGCATTCTAGTCTTTCAGCCTATAAATACCCGGAAGAAGCTAACGCGCATGCGTTGCAACTTTCCAGTGCTACGGGAAGGTTTTTCCTAACGCTCTGTGTGTTTTCCTTTCTACCCGTTTTCAGACGGGATCCCTTCCTTCTCCTTTCCGGCTTTCATGCCCTTCCCTCCTTTTGACTTCTTCCCAGTACGTTGTTCCCTGTATCTCGTACTTTCTACCTGTTCCGTGCTTCCCTGTTCATTTACCCGTGTGCTATGCTTACCTTCGTCTGACCACTCCTCTGTTGGATTCCCCACCTGGCAATCTTTGTTGTACTGTTGCTGTTCCATTTCGCCGAACTCCTGCTAATGCTCGCATTCGCATCACAGTGCATCCTGGGAATTGAAGTCTTCAGCTGGTATACGCCGTCACAATTTATCAGGGTTTTTTCGACAAGCTTTTTCCCTGGTCTGGGGTGGGCTCCCTAGGGTCCCCGCTGCCAGATTTACCCACATTTCTGGCAGAGTGGCTTCCGGTGGAGCCCATACCTGCAACTACAAGCAGAAGGGAAGGATTTACCAGAAGGAGACCAGCGAAACTTGGCGACAAAGAAGGAAAGGACTCTCCTCAGGCGAGACGGAAGAATCCTCTACGGCTCATACCAATTCAGGTGAGGAGAGGGTCGGGGAACCTGGTGTTACCACACAGTCCATACCTGAGAGATTGCAACGCCCAAAAATGGCCTCCCTTGAACAGTTTCAGGAAATGGTAAATGCCATTCAGGCTCTGACCACAGAAGTGCAGTCCCTGAGAGCGGATAATTCCGCACTCAGACAAACAGTCCAACAAATCCAACAAGCAGGGCAGCATGCCCTACAACAAGATAACTATCGTGGAGAATTGCCTCCCATTCCATTACCTTGTGGGAAATATGACGGTAATCCCAAAAAGATTAAAGAATTCTTGGACGCTTGTATTATCCAGTTTACCTTTCGGCCTAGAACCTATGATTTAGATAAAACAAGGGTGGGATTTCTGGTTTCCAATTTGACAGGAAATGCCCTTGCATGGGCCACTCCTCTGGTGACAAGTGCAGATCCAATTCTCACTGATTATTCCGGTTTTGTCCAAAGATTCCGGAACAGATTCGAAAGACCCGAAGTAGGGTATTCGGCATATGAAAATCTGTTGGACATCCGCCAAGGTTCTTTTGATGTCCAGACATACGTCACGGGTTTTCAAAGGATAGCTGCCGAAGCTGGATGGCCAGAGACGGCCCAACAAACCATCTTCAGAAGAGGACTCCGTGAGGATATCAAGGATGAACTGGCGAGAGTAGCCAGACCGAATACCTTTCAAGAATTGATTTCACTAGCTCTACAAATAGAGTTTCGCATGGCCGAAAGGAAAGCAGAAAGAAGAAGACCAAGAACCTTCGTTCCAGGTCCAAACCCCTCCTCAATACCTGAAAAAGGATCCATGGAAGAGCCGATGCAAATCGGATTCACCACAAGAGGACCGCTTTCCACCAGTGAACGCAAGAGACGGAAGGACCTTGGGTTATGCATGTACTGTGGTTCAAATGGTCATCTGTTACGGGATTGTACTGAAATCCCTCTCAGAAGACAGGGAAACGAAAGACCCCAACCTTAAACAGGGAAAGGGAAGGGGTGAATAACGTAAATCCCTGTCACCCAGCACAGCCTCCGGTTTTGAATAATAACTGTTTGCTGGTTATCAAGGTCCAGATCGAGTGGGTCGAACATGAACCGGTGACATGTCTAGCCATGGTTGATTGCGGAGCTGCCGGCAACTTCGTGGACGATAAATGGGCTCTGGACCAACAGATTCCTAGACACCCCAAGATACGACCTATAACCGTAGAAGGGGTAGATGGTAGCCCGTTAACCTCCGGTCCCATCAGTCATGAAACTCAGGATCTTAAGATCACAATGGCTTCCCATCAAGAATATCTAACTTTCGATTTGATCAGGGCGGCACATTTTCCAGTGATACTAGGCATACCCTGGTTGAGGAAACATAACCCGTATATCGATTGGAGTCTTAACACAGTGGACTTCAGATCCCAGTATTGTGAACAACATTGTCTTACTGCAGAAAGTACAAGGTGCGTACAAGCAGCACTACACCCTTCTAATAGTATTCACATGATCCCAGCACCCTACCAAGAGTTTGTAGATGTGTTCACTGACACACAACCCCGCCTACTACCTCCTCATCGCAAGGAAGATTGCAAGATCGACCTGATTCCAGACGCAGTCGTTCCTTTCAGAAGAATGTTTCCTTTGTCCTTACCTGAGAAATAAGCCCTAAAGGAGTATCTTGCAACCAATTTAAAGAATGGTCTCATCAGCGAGTCGTCATCATCAGCTGGAGCTTCACTTTTTTTGTGTCCAAAAAAGGGACGACTGAGTTAAGACCCTGTATAGACTACAGAGGCTTGAACAGTCTTACGGTGCGGGACAGATACCCTATGCCCCTAATTAAGGACATCTTAGAAGCGGTTCAGGGAGCTCGAATATTCACGAAACTAGACCTAAGAGGGGCTTACCACCTCTTACGTCTCCGTGAAGGGGACGAGTGGAAGACTGCTTTCCGGACACCACTAGGTCATTATGAATATAGGGTTATGCCATTTGGCTTAGTCAATGCACCTGCTCAATTCCAGCGTTTTATGGACAATGTTTTTGCGGATATGCTATTCTCTTCAGTAGTAGTCTACCTAGACGATATATTGGTGTATTCTACAAACCTGGACGAACATCGCACATTGGTTATAGAGGTTCTACACAGATTAAGAAGACACAGTCTATTAGCTAAGCCCGAAAAGTGCGTCTTTGAAGCAACCACGGTCCCTTATTTGGGTTTTGTTTTATCCGCTGACAATGTACAGATGGACCCAGCTAAGACTAAAGCAATCACCCAGTGGTCCATACCCTCCAACGTGAAGGAAGTTCAAAGATTCCTAGGACTTGCAAACTTCTATAGAAAATTCATACCGAACTTCTCAATGATTATTCTACCCATAACGAATTTGCTAAAGAAAGGAGTCAAATTTATTTGGGACACAAGCACCGAACAAGCCTTCCAAGTATTGAAAGAGGCATTTGTAAGTGCCCCTATTTTGAGACAACCGGACCAGACCAGACCGTTTATCGTGGAGACCGATGCATCCCAAGGTGCGATTGGGGCTGCTCTTCTACAGAAGGAAGAAGATGATTTGGAACACCCTGTCTCCTATTACTCACGGACGTTAAGTCCAAGTGAAAGGAACTATTCAGTCCTAGAAAAGGAGCTTCTAGCTATTCGTCAGGCCTGCAAAGAATGGAGACATCTCCTCCAAGGTTCCGTGGTCCCCTTCCTAGTTCGCACAGATCATCGAAACCTTAAGGTCTTACAACAGATGGAGTGTCGTAATTCAAGACATGCCAGATGGGCCTACTACTTTTCACAGTTTGATTTTTCTATCACCTATCTTCCAGGGAAAGAGAATACTCTAGCAGATGCCCTTTCTCGCAGCTTTTGCGAAGAAGCAGAAGAGCCACACGAACAGGAACTCATACTAGCAGGAAAGACATTCATCCACACAATTAACTCTTTTCTGCAGAAGGTACAGGCAGGACAACAAAGAAACCCCAGTACGGAAACGAGTCTTAACGAGAAAGGTGGTTTTCTCTTCAAAAACGATGCCCTGTTTTTACCTACCCGAGACCTACAAACACAGGCGGTATCATGGTGCCATGATATTCCGTCAGCAGGACATAAGGGTCAGAGGGCCACGATAGAACTTACATCCCGTCATTTTTGGTGGCCTTCTCTGATCAAAGACGTAAAAGAATATGTAGCGACTTGTCCAGTGTGCGCTCAGAGTAAATACTCCTGCCATAAACCTTTGGGTCTTCTTCAACAAGAAGCACCTCCAGGTGGTCCATGGCAACATATTTCTACGGATTTCATTGTGGATTTACCAGACTCATGTGGAAACACCGCCATAAGGGTCACAGTGGACTCCTTTAGTAAACTGGCCCACTTTTCTCCACTTAAAGGACTCCCTACTGCCAGTGTTACCGCAGAAGTTTTCTTGAAGGACATAGTGAGGCTGCATGGACTCCCCAACATTATCGTCTCCGACAGAGGGACACAATTTACATCCAAGTTCTGGACCGTTCTGTGCAACATGTTAGGTATAACGAGAGCACTTTCTTCAGGATTCCATCCAGAAAGCAACGGACAAACAGAACGTCTAAACGCCACCTTAGAACAGTATGTTAGATGTTTTTGTAACCAGGAACAGGATAACTGGCTCCATCTCTTGCCGCTGGCTGAATTCTCATATAACAATGCCATCCATACATCCATTGGAATGAGTCCCTTTAAGTGCACCTACGGATACGAACCCAAGCATATACCACTGTCTGGTTTGCCTCCTACCAATACACCTTCAGTAGATCAATTACTGGACACGATACAAAGATTGCAGCGGGAGACGTCCACTAATCTCAAGAAGGCCCGACAAGACTGCAAGAGATGGGCGGATCCCAAAAGGAGCCCGAACCCTCAGTGGGAAATAGGAGACCGCGTATGGTTGTCTAGTAAATACTTACCCAGATGGGTTCGTCCAGGAAAGTTTGCACCCAGATTTCTGGGTCCCTTCCGGATAACAGCTAAGATCAATCCAGTAGCATTCAAGCTAAATCTCCCATCTAGTCTCAAGAGGGTTCATCCAGTCTTCCATACGTCGCTTCTTAAAGCCTACCGTGAAGATCCCCATTCTAGAAAGATACAAAGACCACCGCAGAAGACCCCAGATTCTACAAAGGAATATGAAGTATCCGGCATTCTCGATTCCAGATACAAGAAGGGAGTTCTGCAGTACCTGGTCTTTTGGAAAGGGTATCCAAAGACCGAATGCACATGGGAACCACTTAGGAACATTTCTGCTCCTAAATTGCTTCGAATGTTCCATTATCTCCATCCCGGAAAACCGGGAGGGAGAGCACTGAAGAGGGGTCATACTGTCATGAACAGCCGACCCTGGCGGGTATGGAGAAGGTGGAAATGGTAGACGGACACCGCCTTTGTAAACTTCAGGCGCATTCTAGTCTTTCAGCCTATAAATACCCGGAAGAAGCTAACGCGCATGCGTTGCAACTTTCCAGTGCTACGGGAAGGTTTTTCCTAACGCTCCGTGTGTTTTCCTTTCTACCCGTTTTCAGACGGGATCCCTTCCTTCTCCTTTCCGGCTTTCATGCCCTTCCCTCCTTTTGACTTCTTCCCAGTACGTTGTTCCCTGTGTCTCGTACTTTCTACCTGTTCCGTGCTTCCCTGTTCATTTACCCGTGTGCTATGCTTACCTTCGTCTGACCACTCCTCTGTTGGATTCCCCACCTGGAAATCTTTGTTGTACTGTTGCTGTTCCATTTCGCCGAACTCCTGCTAATGCTCGCATTCGCATCACAGTGCATCCTGGGAATTGAAGTCTTCAGCTGGTATACGCCGTCACAATTTACCAGGGTTTTTTCGACAAGCTTTTTCCCTGGTCTGGGGTGGGCTCCCTAGGGTCCCCGCTGCCAGATTTACCCACATTTCTGGCAGAGTGGCTTCCGGTGGAGCCCATACCTGCAACTACAAGCAGAAAGGAAGGATTTACCAGAAGGAGACCAGCGAAACTTGGCGACAAAGAAGGAAAGGACTCTCCTCAGGCGAGACGGAAGAATCCTCTACGGCTCATACCAATTCAGGTGAGGAGAGGGTCGGGGAACCTGGTGTTACCACACAGTCCATACCTGAGAATTATAGTATAATTGTGTTCTGCTGGCGACAGCTTCGGGGAGTAGTATGCTACTGGATGCAGCTGCTGCGTAGAGGGACAGACCTGTGAAAGGATAGCCCCCACTGCAATAGCAGAGGCATCGGCTTTGCCAATAAAAGGGAGAGACGTGTTGGGATGCTGCAGAAGAGGGGCGGTAGTAAAGGCTTCTTTCAGGGCGTGGAAAGCAGATTGTGCATTAGAATCCCAAAGGAACGGGACATTAGGGCTGGTAAGGCGAGTAAGAGAGGCCGCAATTTCAGAAAACGAGACTATGAATCGCCTGTAAAAGTTTGAAAAACCCAAGAAGGACTGCAGTGCTTTCACTGAGGTCAGAACAGGCCAGTCCAACACCACCTGGACTTTAGAAGCACACATGTGCACTCCTTTTGCGGATATTTGAAACCCCAAGAACTCAAATGAGGATGCGTGGAAAACACATTTCTCCAGTTTTGCATATAAGGAGTGCTCCCAGAGGCGTTGTAGAACAGAGCAGACATGCCGGACATGCTGTTGTAGAGAGTTCGAAACAACCAATTTATCATCCAGATATATCACTACATAGCAGTCTAACATGTCTCTGAATATATCATTAACAAAGTGCTGGAAAGTGGCTGGGGCGTTGCAAAGCCCAAAGGGAATAACACAGTATTCATATAGGCCAAATTTAGTCTTGAACGCAGTTTTCCACTCGTCCCCGCTTCGCATTCTGACCAGATTATAAGCCCCTCTTAAATCAAGCTTAGTGAAAATGGTGGACGAGGTCAATTTGTCAGCCAGTTCTCATCTGAGAGGCAGTGGGTATTGGTTTTTAACACTGATCTTATTAAGGGCCCTATAGTCCACACAAGGTCGTAGGTCCCCCTCTTTCCTGGGTACAAAGAAAATCGGGGAAACCGCAGGGGACCGAGATGGCCGTATGTGTCCCAAATGCAAAGCGCTGTCCACGTATTCTCGCAGATAGTCTTCTTCTTTTTGTGTCAAAGAATAGACACGACTATGCGGGATGACTGCCCCAGGTACCAAATCAATGGGGCAGTCGTAACTCCGATGTGCAGGGAGTTTTTCGGAAAGCCCTTTGTCAAAAACATCAGTATATTCCCTATACACCGAGGGGAGTTCCGAAGTAAGGTTTCGCAATATGGCACTGACTGAAGGAACATTAGCGACCATTGCCAAGCAAGGTGACAGAATCGGTACATCTTAAGGGCACAGATGCTACTTGCTACAATATGCAGAAGAGAAATGCACTGTCTGCTGGATCCAGTCGATAGCAGGGTTATGGGTTTGTAGCCAAGATAGACCTAGTATGATCCCAAACTGGGGAGCAGAGATAAGATCAAACACAATATGCTTAGAATGGCCTTCTGGAGTAGACATCCGAAGGGGCCCTGTCTTTTCTGTTACTTGTCCTGAAATTAGATGAGAGCCATCTACTGCATGTACTTCCTCAGGTCTCCTTGGACAATATAGGTAACCCATGGCTGTTGGCCAACTGTACGTCCATGTAGTTACTGCTGGCACCTGAGTCAATCATGACTGGGCTAGAAAAGGACACAGAACCTGGGGCTGTGAAACACATGGAAAGGAACATATGAGAGGTGAAATGGTGCTCCCCCGAGCCATCTGTTAACTGACTCGTCCTGCAGGCCCGGGTTAAGGACGAGTCTTGGCATTTCCTGCCATTCTAATTGGTCTCTTGGGGAATATCCAAATGAAATGACCTGCTTGGCCACAATAGAAGCATAAATTGTTGGTCAAGCGCCTCTCCCGTTCCGCCTTCGTTAACGGGCCTCTGGTTGCCCCTATTTGCATAGGTTCCACTTCTCCCGACAAAGCAAGAGAACTTGCCTCAGACTTGGACAAGGTGCGGAGATCAGGGATCAGGCGTTCTCCACGTCTCTGCAGAAGCTGGGCGTCAACCTGCAAGACTAGATCCAACAATTCCAGAAAACCAGATGGTACTGCTGGTACCACTGATAAGGCATCTTTAAGTTCGTCAGAGAGCCCTCTGTAGAAGACGGCTGCTTTCCTCTGTTCTGGCCACATAGTCTCGGCCGCTAATTGGTTAAAGCGAGCGAGATAGGTTAAGAGATCAGCCTTGCCCTGAGTAATGGCAACAAACTCAAGGTCAGAAGCCTGTGCCTTATGTCGCAAATCAAAAACAGCGTTCATGGCTTGGATGAGGGCATCGAAATCATACAGAGCCGGGTTGTTTGCTTCTTACAGAGGGTTAGCGTAGGCTGCTGCAGTCCCACCCAAATGGGACAGAACAAAAGCCGTCTTAGTCATGGCGTCCGGAAACGCTAATGGACGACAAAGAAAATGCAGATGCCATTGATTCACAAAAGTCTGGTAGGTATTAGGGTCACCCATAAAGCGTTCCGGTGGAGCCAAAGGAAAAGGCCCAGGCAAAACAAAAGGGGTTGGAGCAGGTGGTTGGACTTGAGGTACTGGAGGGTTTATGGCTGCTGCGGCCTCACTGAATTCCTCATTGGGAGGTAGTGGTTGTACAAAGCTCTGTAATACGTCCATACGCTGATGTAAGGTTGCATGGGCAGATGCCATGTCATTGCGCAAAGCAGAAAAAGCCTGCATGAGTGCCGCCATTGGATCCGCTCCTAGATCCATGTCCGACAGGCATTAATAGGCTCCTAAATCTGTCACCACCTTGAACAGTTATTGGTATGACACACTTCACTCAAAAGTCTGGAAACTGATGAATAACAGACTTTCCTCACAATAGCGCAGCATGCAGGAGTGTAAATCACCTTACAGGCCAGGGGCTTGAGTGAAAAGGCGGGAGCAGCAACAACAGAGCTAGAGGAAAGAACAATAAAAATAGTTCAGTACAGCAGTCAAATATGCGAACCTTGGTAAGAACCACCCTCACCTTCCCACTCTTACCTGCTCAGAGAAAGAAGAGACCAGATACCTACTTGGTGCCAAAAGAGTCAGTCAGTTGTGTGAGAGTTCAGAAATCCAGAGAGTACTTGTTGACAGTCCACAATCCCAGAGAGTCAATGTGCATTCACCTAACCCGGGCGGCACGAGGGCGTAAGCTAAAGCAAGGGGTCCCAAGAATAATCCTCTAGAGTTCAGCAGAGCATCCACAGATAAGCAATGGATAGGTGACCAGTGGTGATGTCAGGAGAGCGTCCAAAAGGTCACCTGCTTTCCAGAATAGGAATCCTTAATGATTCAGCAAAGCGTCCAGGGTGTTGCCAAAAATAAAATAAATAAACCACAAAAAAGTGACAGGGAAGGTAGTGTTAGGAAGTTTGCGTGTGACAAGGAAGGCTGGTATGAAAGTAAACAGGGAGATGCAATGTGTGAAAGGTGGCTGTTAAAGACGTGGAAACTGCATAAAGAATAAGCGCTGGTACATGAACAGAATCCGGGATCTGAGTAATGTTAATACGGGGCGAGGCAGGCAAGACAGTCCATATATGCAAAAAACAGTGTCCGATAACCGAGGGATCAATCAGAGGGAGCCGGGGCAGGAGATCAAAGTGACTTCCAGGGACAGTAATCCGTAGTAGCAGGCAGGGTCAAAGAAATCCAGAGTCACGTTGAACAAACAAACAGAAACAAGCGCACTCGAAACTGGCACAAAACACAGTTTAGAAGCACCTGAGCCACGGTTCAGGTTACCATAAATAGATGATGCGCGTAAGGACGTGGAAACCACGTTGTGCATGCTTCACGTGACTGCAATGATTATGACTTGTTCCTGGCGGAGCATATGGGAGATGTAGTCCGCGTAGGACCGCAGAACCTGCAACGGTGATGGAGGCGCCAGGGCAAACTCCAGATGGCATGAGGTGTGTCGAAATGCTGCTGCCGTCGCACAGGGACCCAGGGAATGACAGTATCCCCCCGCAAAGGATGCCGTCTCCTGCCGTCCTGCAGCCATTCCTGCCAGAAGGTGCATAGGAGCAGAGGAGCATGCAGGTTGGAGGCCGGCTCCCAGGTCTTATCCTCAGGGCCATAGCCCTTCCAATCAATTAGATAAGAAAGCACCCCACTTAGCAGTCGGGTGTTCAGAATAGCGTGCACCTCACCCTTGCACAGAGAGCGGAGCCGGGGCAACCGGAATCCTGGTGCCGGGTACAAAAGGACGAAGCAGGGAGACATGGAACACAGGATGAACTCGCCAATAAAATGGAATTTTCAAACGAACAGCAGCAGGATTGAGACAGTGTAAAACTTCATAAGGACCCACATAACAGGGCAATAGCTTCCGCTTACCCCGAATGGCGAGGTGTTTCGTGGCGAGCCATACACGATCCCCTCGGGCATACAAAGGAGCCGGCGCGCAATGTTTGTCCACCTGTTCCTTTGTTCGAGACTGTGCAGCCCGTAGGTGACAAAGAACTGAGATACGTACGGCAAGAAGGGAATCTCTCGTGGTCTTAGCCGCAGGTATTTGGTCCAAGGAAGGCAGACCGGTGGCAGGACCCTTGAATGTAAACCGTGTAGGGTATAAAATGGGGAACAACCCACTGACGAGTGTCTGGAGTTGTTATACGCAAATTCAGCAATCCCCAAAACAGACAATCAAATTGACTGATGTTGTAGGCATAGGCAATGGAGGTACGGTTCCATGGTAGCGTTAGTTCGCTCGGTTTGTCCATCCATCTGCGGATGATAAGCAAAGGATAGTCGAGCATCAATGCCTAATGCATTGGTTAGGGCGCGCCAAAAGCGCGATGTAAACTGTGAGCCATGGTCAGATATCATTACTGTAGGAAGCCCAAAAAATCGGCCCACATGATCGAAAAACAGGGTTGCCAACAAGGGGGGCTGTCAGAACACCAGGACATGGTATAAACATGCCATTTTGGTAAACCTGTCGACTACCACAAGTATTGCCGACATACCCTTGACTACGGGAAGATCCACCACAAAGTCCAGAGTAACGATATACCAAGGGTACGGATGTAAGGGCATGTTCATCAGAAGGCCCATGGGTTTCCACGGTTGTTGCGTGCATTGAGTACAGTTCGCACACATGGAGACCTATAGGTCGGTTTCTTTTTTCATTCCAGGCCACTAACACCATCACTGTAACAGTTCATTTGTTTTAGTCCGACCTGTATGTGCTGCCAGCTTGGAGTTATGCAACGATTTGAGAGCCATTCTCCTGGACCTATTGTCCGGAAGATACAATAGTCCCTGGACATAAGGAAGACCTGAAACAAGCATAGCTCCCAACCCATCAAGAGATGAGGCGTGATCCCTGGCCCGTTGCCGTACCACGTCCAAGAGAGATGGAGAAGCCGAACAGACACAAACCACCGAACCAGTGGGTAGAATCCGCGTCGCTAGTTTCTGGGTGTCGAAATCAGTACCTATACGGGATAGGGTGTCAGCCTTCCCGTGCAGAGGGCCAGGGTGGTAGGTAACTGTGAAGTCAAACAGCGTGAAAAACAGGTGCCAACGTATTTGCCGGGCGTTGGTGCATTTTGCATGGGACAGGGCTTGAAGATTCTGATGATCAGTATACACCGTTACCGGGTGTCTCACCCCCAAAAGGTGATGCCTCCATTCCTTAAACGCAGCTCGGATGGCCAAGAGTTCTCTGACCATTATAGTATAATTGTGTTCTGCTGGCCACAGCTTCGGGGAGTAGTATGCTACTGGATGCAGCTGCTGCGTAGAGGGACAGACCTTTGAAAGGAGAGCCCCCACTGCAATAGCAGAGGCATCGGCTTTGCCAATAAAAGGGAGAGACGTGTTGGGATGCTGCAGAAGAGGGGCGGTAGTAAAGGCTTCTTTCAGGGCGTGGAAAGCAGATTGTGCATTAGAATCCCAAAGGAACGGGACATTAGGGCTGGTAAGGCGAGTAAGAGAGGCCGCAATTTCAGAAAACGAGACTATGAATCGCCTGTAAAAGTTTGAAAAACCCAAGAAGGACTGCAGTGCTTTCACTGTGGTCAGAACAGGCCAGTCCAACACCACCTGGACTTTAGAAGCACACATGTGCACTCCTTTTGCGGATATTTGAAACCCCAAGAACTCAAATGAGGATGCGTGGAAAACACATTTCTCCAGTTTTGCATATAAGGAGTGCTCCCAGAGGCGTTGTAGAACAGAGCAGACATGCCGGACATGCTGTTGTAGAGAGTTCGAAACAACGAATTTATCATCCAGATATATCACTACATAGCAGTCTAACATGTCTCTGAATATATCATTAACAAAGTGCTGGAAAGTGGCTGGGGCGTTGCAAAGCCCAAAGGGAATAACACAGTATTCATGTAGGCCAAATTTAGTCTTGAACGCAGTTTTCCACTCGTCCCCGCTTCGCATTCTGACCAGATTATAAGCCCCTCTTAAATCAAGCTTAGTGAAAATGGTGGACGAGGTCAATTTGTCAGCCAGTTCTGATCTGAGAGGCAGTGGGTATTGGTTTTTAACACTGATCTTATTAAGGGCCCTATAGTCCACACAAGGTCGTAGGTCCCCCTCTTTCCTGGGTACAAAGAAAATCGGGGAAACCGCAGGGGACCGAGATGGCCGTATGTGTCCCAAATGCAAAGCGCTGTCCACGTATTCTCGCAGATAGTCTTCTTCTTTTTGTGTCAAAGAATAGACACGACCATGCGGGATGACTGCCCCAGGTACCAAATCAATGGGGCAGTCGTAACTCCGATGTGCAGGGAGTTTTTCGGAAAGCCCTTTGTCAAAAACATCAGTATATTCCCTATACACCGAGGGGAGTTCCGAAGTAAGGTTTCGCAATATGGCACTGACTGAAGGAACATTAGCGACCATTGCCAAGCAAGGTGACAGAATCGGTACATCTTAAGGGCACAGATGCTACTTGCTACAATATGCAGAAGAGAAATGCACTGTCTGCTGGATCCAGTCGATAGCAGGGAATGGGTTTGTAGCCAAGATAGACCTAGTATGATCCCAAACTGGGGAGCAGAGATAAGATCAAACACAATATGCTTAGAATGGCCTTCTGGAGTAGACATCCAAAGGGGCCCTGTCTTTTCTGTTACTTGTCCTGAAATTAGATGAGAGCCATCTACTGCATGTACTTCCTCAGGTCTCCTTGGACAATATAGGTAACCCATGGCTGTTGGCCAACTGTACGTCCATGTAGTTACCGCTGGCACCTGAGTCAATCATGACTGGGCTAGAAAAGGACACAGAACCTGGGGCTGTGAAACACATGGAAAGGAACATATGAGAGGTGAAATGGTGCTCCCCCGAGCCATCTGTAAACTGACTCGTCCTGCAGGCCCGGGTTAAGGACGAGTCTTGGCATTTCCTGCCATTCTAATTGGTCTCTTGGGGCATATCCAAATGAAATGACCTGCTTGGCCACAATAGAAGCATAAATTGTTGGTCAAGCGCCTCTCCCGTTCCGCCTTGGTTAACGGGCCTCTGGTTGCCCCTATTTGCATAGGTTCCACTTCTCCCGACAAAGCAAGAGAACTTGCCTCAGACTTGGACAAGGTGTGGAGATCAGGGATCAGGCATTCTCCACGTCTCTGCAGAAGCTGGGCGTCAACCTGCAAGACTAGATCCAACAATTCCAGAAAACCAGATGGTACTGCTGGTACCACTGATAAGGCATCCTTAAGTTCGTCAGAGAGCCCTCTGTAGAAGACGGCTGCTTTCCTCTGTTCTGGCCACATAGTCTCGGCCGCTAATTGGTTAAAGCGAGCGAGATAGGTTAAGAGATCAGCCTTGCCCTGAGTAATGGCAACAAACTCAAGGTCAGAAGCCTGTGCCTTATGTCGCAAATCAAAAACAGCGTTCATGGCTTGGATGAGGGCATCGAAATCATAAAGAGCCGGGTTGTTTGCTTCTAACAGAGGGTTAGCCTAGGCTGCTGCAGTCCCACCCAAATGGGACAGAACAAAAGCCGTCTTAGTCATGGCGTCCGGAAACGCTAATGGACGACAAAGAAAATGCAGATGCCATTGATTCACAAAAGTCCGGTAGGTATTAGGGTCACCCATAAAGCGTTCCGGTGGAGCCAAAGGAAAAGGCCCAGGCAAAACAAAAGGGGTTGGAGCAGGTGGTTGGACTTGAGGTACTGGAGGGTTTATGGCTGCTGCGGCCTCACTGAATTCCTCATTGGGAGGTAGTGGTTGTACAAAGCTCTGTAATACGTCCATACGCTGATGTAAGGTTGCATGGGCAGATGCCATGTCATTGCGCAAAGCAGAAAAAGCCTGCATGAGTGCCGCCATTGGATCCGCTCCTAGATCCATGTCCGACAGGCATTAATAGGCTCCTAAATCTGTCACCACCTTGAACAGTTATTGGTATGACACACTTCACTCAAAAGTCTGGAAACTGATGAATAACAGACTTTCCTCACAATAGCGCAGCATGCAGGAGTGTAAATCACCTTACAGGCCAGGGGCTTGAGTGAAAAGGCAGGAGCAGCAACAACAGAGCTAGAGGAAAGAACAATAAAAATAGTTCAGTACAGCAGTCAAATATGCCAACCTTGGTAAGAACCACCCTCACCTTCCCACTCTTACCTGCTCAGAGAAAGAAGAGACCAGATACCTACCTGGTGCCAAAAGAGTCAGTCAGTTGTGTGAGAGTTCAGAAATCCAGAGAGTACTTGTTGACAGTCCACAATCCCAGAGAGTCAATGTGCATTCACCTAACCCGGGCGGCACGAGGGCGTAAGCTAAAGCAAGGGGTCCCAAGAATAATCCTCTAGAGTTCAGCAGAGCATCCACAGATAAGCAATGGATAGGTGACCAGTGGTGATGTCAGGAGAGCGTCCAAAAGGTCACCTGCTTTCCAGAATAGGAATCCTTAATGATTCAGCAAAGCGTCCAGGGTGTTGCCAAAAATAAAATAAATAAACCACAAAAAAGTGACAGGGAAGGTAGTGTTAGGAAGTTTGCGTGTGACAAGGAAGGCTGGTATGAAAGTAAACAGGGAGATGCAATGTGTGAAAGGTGGCTGTTAAAGACGTGGAAACTGCATAAAGAATAAGCGCTGGTACATGAACAGAATCCGGGATCTGAGTAATGTTAATACGGGGCGAGGCAGGCAAGACAGTCCATATATGCAAAAAACAGTGTCCGATAACCGAGGGATCAATCAGAGGGAGCCGGGGCAGGAGATCAAAGTGACTTCCAGGGACAGTAATCCGTAGTAGCAGGCAGGGTCAAAGAAATCCAGAGTCACGTTGAACAAACAAACAGAAACAAGCGCACTCGAAACTGGCACAAAACACAGTTTAGAAGCACCTGAGCCACGGTTCAGGTTACCATAAATAGATGATGCGCGTAAGGACGTGGAAACCAGGTTGTGCATGCTTCACGTGACTGCAATGATTATGACTTGTTCCTGGCGGAGCATATGGGAGATGTAGTCCGCGTAGGACCGCAGAACCTGCAACGGTGATGGAGGCGCCAGGGCAAACTCCAGATGGCATGAGGTGTGTCGAAATGCTGCTGCCGTCGCACAGGGACCCAGGGAATGACAGTATCCCCCCGCAAAGGATGCCGTCTCCTGCCGTCCTGCAGGCATTCCTGCCAGAAGGTGCGTAGGAGCAGAGGAGCATGCAGGTTGGAGGCCGGCTCCCAGGTCCTATCCTCAGGGCCATAGCCCTTCCAATCAATTAGATAAGAAAGCACCCCACTTAGCAGTCGGGTGTCCAGAATAGCGTGCACCTCACCCTTGCACAGAGAGCGGAGCCGGGGCAACCGGAATCCTGGTGCCGGGTACAAAAGGACGAAGCAGGGAGACATGGAACACAGGATGAACTCGCCAATAAAATGGAATTTTCAAACGAACAGCAGCAGGATTGAGACAGTGTAAAACTTCATAAGGACCCACATAACAGGGCAATAGCTTCCGCTTACCCCGAATGGCAAGGTGTTTCGTGGCGAGCCATACACGATCCCCTCGGGCATACAAAGGAGCCGGCGCGCAATGTTTGTCCACCTGTTCCTTTGTTCGAGACTGTGCAGCCCGTAGGTGACAAAGAACTGAGATACGTACGGCAAGAAGGGAATCTCTCGTGGTCTTAGCCGCAGGTATTTGGTCCAAGGAAGGCAGACCGGTGGCAGGACCCTTGAATGTAAACCGTGTAGGGTGTAAAATGGGGAACAACCCACTGACGAGTGTCTGGAGTTGTTATACGCAAATTCAGCAATCCCCAAAACAGACAACCAAATTGACTGATGTTGTAGGCATAGGCAATGGAGGTACGGTTCCATGGTAGCGTTAGTTCGCTCGGTTTGTCCATCCATCTGCGGATGATAAGCAAAGGATAGTCGAGCATCAATGCCTAATGCATTGGTTAGGGCGCGCCAAAAGCGCGATGTAAACTGTGAGCCATGGTCAGATATCATTACTGTAGGAAGCCCAAAAAATCGGCCCACATGATCGAAAAACAGGGTTGCCAACAAGGGGGGCTGTCAGAACACCAGGACATGGTATAAACATGCCATTTTGGTAAACCTGTCGACTACCACAAGTATTGCCGACATACCCTTGACTACGGGAAGATCCACCACAAAGTCCAGAGTAACGATATACCAAGGGTACGGATGTAAGGGCATGTTCATCAGAAGGCCCATGGGTTTCCACGGTGTTGTGTGCATTGAGTACAGTTCGCACACATGGAGACCTATAGGTCGGTTTCTTTTTTCATTCCAGGCCACTAACACCATCAGTGTAACAGTTCATTTGTTTTAGTCCGACCTGTATGTGCTGCCAGCTTGGAGTTATGCAACGATTTGAGAGCCATTCTCCTGGACCTATTGTCCAGAAGATACAATAGTCCCTGGACATAAGGAAGACCTGAAACAAGCATAGCTCCCAACCCATCAAGAGATGAGGCGTGATCCCTGGCCCGTTGCCGTACCACGTCCAAGAGAGATGGAGAAGCCGAACAGACACAAACCACCGAACCAGTGGGTAGAATCCGCGTTGCTAGTTTCTGGGTGTCGAAATCAGTACCTATATGGGATAGGGTGTCAGCCTTCCCATGCAGAGGGCCAGGGTGGTAGGTAACTGTGAAGTCAAACAGCGTGAAAAACAGGTGCCAACGTATTTGCCGGGCGTTGGTGCATTTTGCATGGGACAGGGCTTGAAGATTCTGATGATCAGTATACACCGTTACCGGGTGTCTCACCCCCAAAAGGTGATGCCTCCATTCCTTAAACGCAGCTCGGATGGCCAAGAGTTCTCTGACCATTATAGTATAATTGTGTTCTGCTGGCCACAGCTTCGGGGAGTAGTATGCTACTGGATGCAGCTGCTGCGTAGAGGGACAGACCTTTGAAAGGAGAGCCCCCACTGCAATAGCAGAGGCATCGGCTTTGCCAATAAAAGGGAGAGACGTGTTGGGATGCTGTAGAAGAGGGGCGGTAGTAAAGGCTTCTTTCAGGGCGTGGAAAGCAGATTGTGCATTAGAATCCCAAAGGAACGGGACACTAGGGCTGGTAAGGCGAGTAAGAGAGGCCGCAATTTCAGAAAACGAGACTATGAATCGCCTGTAAAAGTTTGAAAAACCCAAGAAGGACTGCAGTGCTTTCACTGTGGTCAGAACAGGCCAGTCCAACACCACCTGGACTTTAGAAGCACACATGTGCACTCCTTTTGCGGATATTTGAAACCCCAAGAACTCAAATGAGGATGCGTGGAAAACACATTTCTCCAGTTTTGCATATAAGGAGTGCTCCCAGAGGCGTTGTAGAACAGAGCAGACATGCCGGACATGCTGTTGTAGAGAGTTCGAAACAACCAATTTATCATCCAGATATATCACTACATAGCAGTCTAACATGTCTCTGAATATATCATTAACAAAGTGCTGGAAAGTGGCTGGGGCGTTGCAAAGCCCAAAGGGAATAACACAGTATTCATGTAGGCCAAATTTAGTCTTGAACGCAGTTTTCCACTCGTCCCCGCTTCGCATTCTGACCAGATTATAAGCCCCTCTTAAATCAAGCTTAGTGAAAATGGTGGACGAGGTCAATTTGTCAGCCAGTTCTGATCTGAGAGGCAGTGGGTATTGGTTTTTAACACTGATCTTATTAAGGGCCCTGTAGTCCACACAAGGTCGTAGGTCCCCCTCTTTCCTGGGTACAAAGAAAATCGGGGAAACCGCAGGGGACCGAGATGGCCGTATGTGTCCCAAATGCAAAGCGCTGTCCACGTATTCTCGCAGATAGTCTTCTTCTTTTTGTGTCAAAGAATAGACACGACCATGCGGGATGACTGCCCCAGGTACCAAATCAATGGGGCAGTCGTAACTCCGATGTGCAGGGAGTTTTTCGGAAAGCCCTTTGTCAAAAACATCAGTATATTCCCTATACACCGAGGGGAGTTCCGAAGTAAGGTTTCGCAATATGGCACTGACTGAAGGAACATTAGCCACCATTGCCAAGCAAGGTGACAGAATCGGTACATCTTAAGGGCACAGATGCTACTTGCTACAATATGCAGAAGAGAAATGCACTGTCTGCTGGATCCAGTCGATAGCAGGGAATGGGTTTGTAGCCAAGATAGACCTAGTATGATCCCAAACTGGGGAGCAGAGATAAGATCAAACACAATATGCTTAGAATGGTCTTCTGGAGTAGACATCCAAAGGGGCCCTGTCTTTTCTGTTACTTGTCCTGAAATTAGATGAGAGCCATCTACTGCATGTACTTCCTCAGGTCTCCTTAGACAATATAGGTAACCCATGGCTGTTGGCCAACTGTACGTCCATGTAGTTACCGCTGGCACCTGAGTCAATCATGACTGGGCTAGAAAAGGACACAGAACCTGGGGCTGTGAAACACATGGAAAGGAACATATGAGAGGTGAAATGGTGCTCCCCCGAGCCATCTGTAAACTGACTCGTCCTGCAGGCCCGGGTTAAGGACGAGTCTTGGCATTTCCTGCCATTCTAATTGGTCTCTTGGGGCATATCCAAATGAAATGACCTGCTTGGCCACAATAGAAGCATAAATTGTTGGTCAAGCGCCTCTCCCGTTCCGCCTTGGTTAACGGGCCTCTGGTTGCCCCTATTTGCATAGGTTCCACTTCTCCCGACAAAGCAAGAGAACTTGCCTCAGACTTGGACAAGGTGTGGAGATCAGGGATCAGGCGTTCTCCACGTCTCTGCAGAAGCTGGGCGTCAACCTGCAAGACTAGATCCAACAATTCCAGAAAACCAGATGGTACTGCTGGTACCACTGATAAGGCATCTTTAAGTTCGTCAGAGAGCCCTCTGTAGAAGACGGCTGCTTTCCTCTGTTCTGGCCACATAGTCTCGGCCGCTAATTGGTTAAAGCGAGCGAGATAGGTTAAGAGATCAGCCTTGCCCTGAGTAATGGCAACAAACTCAAGGTCAGAAGCCTGTGCCTTATGTCGCAAATCAAAAACAGCGTTCATGGCTTGGATGAGGGCATCGAAATCATAAAGAGCCGGGTTGTTTGCTTCTAACAGAGGGTTAGCCTAGGCTGCTGCAGTCCCACCCAAATGGGACAGAACAAAAGCCGTCTTAGTCATGGCGTCCGGAAACGATAATGGACGACAAAGAAAATGCAGATGCCATTGATTCACAAAAGTCTGGTAGGTATTAGGGTCACCCATAAAGCGTTCCGGTGGAGCCAAAGGAAAAGGCCCAGGCAAAACAAAAGGGGTTGGAGCAGGTGGTTGGACTTGAGGTACTGGAGGGTTTATGGCTGCTGCGGCCTCACTGAATTCCTCATTGGGAGGTAGTGGTTGTACAAAGCTCTGTAATACGTCCATACGCTGATGTAAGGTTGCATGGGCAGATGCCATGTCATTGCGCAAAGCAGAAAAAGCCTGCATGAGTGCCGCCATTGGATCCGCTCCTAGATCCATGTCCGACAGGCATTAATAGGCTCCTAAATCTGTCACCACCTTGAACAGTTATTGGTATGACACACTTCACTCAAAAGTCTGGAAACTGATGAATAACAGACTTTCCTCACAATAGCGCAGCATGCAGGAGTGTAAATCACCTTACAGGCCAGGGGCTTGAGTGAAAAGGCGGGAGCAGCAACAACAGAGCTAGAGGAAAGAACAATAAAAATAGTTCAGTACAGCAGTCAAATATGCCAACCTTGGTAAGAACCACCCTCACCTTCCCACTCTTACCTGCTCAGAGAAAGAAGAGACCAGATACCTACTTGGTGCCAAAAGAGTCAGTCAGTTGTGTGAGAGTTCAGAAATCCAGAGAGTACTTGTTGACAGTCCACAATCCCAGAGAGTCAATGTGCATTCACGAGGGCGTAAGCTAAAGCAAGGGGTCCCAAGAATAATCCTCTAGAGTTCAGCAGAGCATCCACAGATAAGCAATGGATAGGTGACCAGTGGTGATGTCAGGAGAGCGTCCAAAAGGTCACCTGCTTTCCAGAATAGGAATCCTTAATGATTCAGCAAAGCGTCCAGGGTGTTGCCAAAAATAAAATAAATAAACCACAAAAAAGTGACAGGGAAGGGAGTGTTAGGAAGTTTGCGTGTGACAAGGAAGGCTGGTATGAAAGTAAACAGGGAGATGCAATGTGTGAAAGGTGGCTGTTAAAGACGTGGAAACTGCATAAAGAATAAGCGCTGGTACATGAACAGAATCCGGGATCCAAGTAATGTTAATACGGGGCGAGGCAGGCAAGACAGTCCATATATGCAAAAAACAGTGTCCGGTAACCGAGGGATCAATCAGAGGGAGCCGGGTTTAGGAGATCAAAGGGACTTCCAGGGGCAGTAATACGTAGTAGCAGGCAGGGTCTTTCTCAAGGTCTATACCTCCCCCATGTCTGCAGCATTAATCATGTTTATCTCCTCAGACTCATTTAGAAAAAACAGTTTTCCAAATGATTTACCACTTAATTCACCCACTCCAAAGCCAAACTGGAATACCTCAAATACAAAGTTGGGTACATTACACTAAGCCGAACTTTGATACCTTGTATATGTAAATGACCCAAAACAGCGTTCTACCAAACAACCAAATGCTCTTATTCCTCTACCAGAGTCTCTGATCCCCCTTCAACACTTTCAAATAACTGTTGAGCATCCTCATGTGACACCACACTCCACATGCCCTTACATGATCCACTCCCTCCCCAACAGCTGATACTCTGCCTGCATCGCTTTTAGGCCTTGGTATCTCTCTCTTCTGTGGCATACCACACAGCTCTGCCTATTTTCCCATCACTTTAAAGTCTACATATACTCATTGCATCTCATCAGTTCCTTTAAAATCCAAATACGTATCTTGCTGGACAGTAGTGACCACTCTAATTCTCTCCCATTTTCCAATTGATTGGATACTATCCATGCATGCATGCAAGCCATCTCGGATAACCTGAATGGGGATGACACCAACATGCTGCTTTGATCTCTACAATTCCTCTATCAGGGACCAATGTCTTCCCACCACCCCACAAAAGGCACTTTAATGATGCCAAGATACTTGCTTTCTACCTGATACCACCTTCTTTCTAATCCTGCGAGTTGAATTTGTTGTGAGCGTGTGCCTTTCCTACTTGTGGACGCTAAAGACAGTATCTGATATTAATTTCACAGGTTCACTGCAATCAAAGTATTCAGGGCATTTCACTTAACTATGACAATAGCTTTTATCTTGATCTACCCTACTCTACTTCCTTTACTACACAGTGTGTTGGAAATTCCTTTAGTAATTTTTGTCTGTGAACTGTCTACCTGTCACACAAGTTAAAGTTAAAGTCATCCTGCATTGTTCAATTGTTCAGTTGTTCAATGCCTCAACAATAAAATGGTTCCTTCATTCCACTTTCAGACACTGCACCCTGCCTAGACCAATTTATTTTCTCTTATACAAAATCATAATGATTTAAAGTCACAGTCGTGTGGCAGAGAATTTTCCCCACACATAAGGTCTTTCTTGGCCGAGTGCATCTCTCTTTCTGCAAGGCTTCTTCACAGCTAATCTACTCCCTTTTATTTTTCTCTGTTATTCCCACATTTCTCACTCTGGTGCCTCATCACGCTTGCAGTTAACGCTGCACGTTGTACATCTCTGTGTCACTTAGCTAGCTATAAAACAGTGTAAATGTGCACGCAGCACCCACAACGCCAAAACACGTGTCTTGGCCTGGACTGCCCCTGTGGGTGGGACAAAGACTGATATGCAATTGGATATTTCTCCTCTGTGAAGGGTGCAGTGAGCTATAATATGGTTATAGACCCCTCTTGACTGGAAGAAATTCCATAGAACAGGGTCTTTGACCCATGTCCTTTGTCAGTAGAGGGGCTCCCACATTCCTTTTCAATTTTTTAAAACCTGGAGTTTCACTCTAAATAACTAAGGGGAATCCAGATGTGGACCTCTGGCTCACTGTGTCTTAGAGAGACTCAGCTTCTCCTCACTGAGGAGGCCCAACAAGGCCCAAACACATGTCTGGGGTTGCTGATGGTACTCTTGTTCAGAGGAGAATTGCCTAGCATTTCGGTGCTGGACCGCCCTTGTGGGTGGGATAAAGACTGATATGCAATTGGATATTTCTCCTCTGTGAAGGGTGCAGTGAGCTAAACGTGATTGTAGACCCTCCAGAGTGGAAGAAATTACATAGAACAGGGTATTTGACCCTTGTTCGTTCACAGTAGAGGGGCACCCACACTCCCTCTTAATTTAAGGCACATAGGTTGTCCTTAATGAACCTGTCCACTTTAAACATCGTACAATAGTATCCTTATTAATGCAGTGTAAGAATTGTTTGGTTGTTGTCCAAATATGTCAGTCAAAGATTTCAACATTGTTTGTGTCAGTGGCTCCCATTTATGGCACAACTGTAAAGAACCTTTGCAAATCAATTAGCATCTTCCTACATGTGGCAGTGCACATCCCTCATGGACTCCTCAGACAAAATCTTTCCTTCAATAAATTCGTTCTCAAACCTGAACTGTTGTCATCTTGGTATATAGGACACCGAATATCAAGTCGGCTATAGTTGAACTAAAAAGTCTAATTTGCAACCCATTGGCTAGCTTGTGGGTGGTGGTTGTCTATCACTGGCCTATTGATCCTGAGTTGTGCAATGTTTCTGTTATTTCACACTCCATTGGGTGTTCTTCATTATTAGTAGCAGAAGTTTACCTTGATGTTGTCTCCTCTATGGTTACTGTTTATTTTCCATGTCTGGGGTACAGGACTGTACTTGCATGAGAGTGTGGTCTAGCTGTGACAAAATGACTTCTGCTCTGCAGGAGTATAAGGATAAGTAGTAGCTAAATATACTGCTCAACCCCCATACTTCTACAAACCAACATTGATCCCAATCATAAAGGTAAAATAAACACATCCAAGAGATATACCTCCTACACCTTTTTTGTAGCGTGGGCTGAGAGGTTATACTCTCAGAAGGAATGTGAATATAATCCAGTAGCAACCAAAACAACAAAGTAAAAGCAATCCAAAGTAAAACAGAATGTCCAATCAGGGTTCTATAAAACTATATATACATTAAACAAAAACTCCAATGAACAGATACATTTAAAAACACTATAAAAGCCGGGTAGTCAGTTGCAATCAGGAGCTCGGTGCCGATCAAGTGCAGTGTTCGGGTCATACAGTTTGGATGGTTCACCAGGGTCAGATCGGGTGTCAAGACAGTTCAAGATGTTGGTAACCACTGGTTCGGGTCAGCGAGTGATGTGATGCTCCAGCGGTTCGAGTCCATGTCCGTCGGTTTGATACAGTGGGCCTCATTACGACCCAGGCGGTCCGGAAATAACGGTGGCGGTAAACCCGCTGCCACCGTTGTTTCCGGACCGCCTGAGTCCGACCCCTGCAGGCGGGAGGTGATGTTCCCGCGAGGTCTGACCTGGCGGGTTTAACACCTCCCGCATGCAGGCGGACAAGGAAACACCGGCAGCATTACGACATGCTGCCGGTGTTTCCATGATATTTCCATCGAGTCCCATAGGACTCAATGGGAATGGGGATTTACACCATTCCACCTCCGTGATTCCCGGAAAACCGGAGTTGTAATGCCCTGGTAATTCCGGGAATCACAGAGGCAGAATGGTAATACGAGTCCGGCGTTAACCAGGCGGTTTTACCGCCTCGGTTAACGCCAGACTCGTAATGAGGCCCAGTGACTTTGGTGCTTCGGTGCAGTCTGAAGAAGTTGTGATTCCAAATAGGTCTGCAGCGACGAGCATGTTTTTTGAGCCAAACAGGTGATGTGCTCTACTTGGCACAATGCAGTGTTGAGCCGCTACAACAGTTGTGATGCAGTAGCAAATTGAGTTTGATGGAGGGCCAATACCAGCACCGGCAAGTCCCTCTGGTTTGAGTGCGGTGAACACAGATGGAATAAGGTTTGTCTGGTTTGAGGTAGCAGAACAGGAAGCTTTTGCTGATCTGGTCCTCCAGATGCTGTGAGATACACTTCAGGGACTCTAGAAAAGGATGGATCTGTTCATTTTCTGCTCTGCCAGCCTAGGGAGGTTTGGCAGAGAGTGGCAAGTTCTGGTCCTCAGCAAACGTCACACCTAATGTGCCCTTGGAGACTGTAGAGAGCAGAGATTGCCTCTACCTTGGACTGCTCCTTGTTCACCTCAATGGGTGAGGGCTTTGGATAGGTCAACTCTTCCAAAAGAGGTCCAAATGAATTCTCTATAAGTGTTTGTCCTAAAGTGAAACAAAGAAAGAGTGAGTGATCCCCACTTTTATAGGTGAAAGCCCACAGGTGATTGGACTAAAACAAGTCTGGTTTAAAGGGTTCAATCCTTGAGACAAGTGGCCTTTGCCTGCTAACATCAAATTCAAAGTTCTTTATGCTTAGACCCCTGATTGGTCATCTCACCCAGCCCTACACAGTGTAATCACCAAGTAGCACACTGCTCGCCTCCTTTACATCAGAGCTGCAGGTGAGCTAGAATTTGGAAAAAGACCCTCCTGGGCCTTTGTTTGTTGCCCCGTTTTGGAAGCCCCTGTCACGGCACGCAATCTGCACTTGTCCCGGCACCTCTGTTTCCCTTCCCAACCCTCCTCCTGCCTCCCGGCATGCCCCTGACCCCTGATTGGTCATCTCGCCTAGCACTACGCGGTGTAATCACTGCGTAGCACTCTGCTCACCACCTTTACATCGGGGCTGCAGGTCAGCTAGAGTTTGGAAAAAGACCCTCCTGGGCCTTTGTCTGTTGTCCCCTTTTGGAAGCCCCTGTCCCGGCCTGCACTCTGCGCTTGTCCCGGCACCTCTGTTTCCCTTGCCAACTCTCCTCCTGCCTCCCAGCCTGCCTCGACCTCTGATTGGTCCTATATGTCCTTTCACCAGCCTCCCTATGGCAGCCCTCTGCCTGGCAGCCCCTGCGGCTAAGGGCCCCGAGGCAAAGGGCGGCTTCTACATTGGCAGCTCCAAGGTGTGTCTGCAGGTGTCAGCAGGGGAAGCCAGTGGCCAGCTGTCAACCAGCAGCAACTGCGCAGGTAGGTGTGGCACAGGTGGGGCGTATAGCAATCACTGTACTCTGGAACCCCTGCCACTCTACTTACTCTCAAACTCCTTCAGAGTAGGATGTCAAAACTATCCAGCTTAACAGCCAGAGAGGATTGTGAATGTTAGACATTACCACAGGTAGTTCAAATGGTGAATATTGGCTTGTGTCACATCTAGACAGGACTGCTGCATTCTCTAGCTGTGTTCTCTCCCGTATGTAAACTGCTATGTGAAACTTAGGCGTCCCCCACTATACAGGACTTTCAAATCTAGGTGTGTTGTCCCTTGTAATCTTGAACTCATACTGCGTTGTGAAATTTAAACTGCATTGTGAGACTTAGGCCTCTCTCCCACTATACTCCTGTACTCAAACTGCATTATGAAACTTAGGCCTCCCCTACTATACAGGAATTTCAATGCTAGGTGTGTTGTCCCTTGTAATCTTGTACTCAAACTGCATTGTGAAACTTAGGCCTTTCTCCCACTATACTCTTGAACTCAAAATGCATTGTGAAACTTGGGCCTCTTTCCCACTATTCTCTTGTACTCAAACTGCATTGTGAGACTTAAACTGCATTGTGAAATGTATGCCTCTCTCCCACTATACTCCTGTACTCAAACTGCATTGTGAAACTTGGGCCCCTCTTCCACTATTCTCTTGTACTCAAACTGCATTGTGAAACTTGGGCCTATATCCCACTATGCAGGACACTCAAATATAAGTATGTTGTCTCTTGTACTCTTGTATTCCAACTGCATTGTGAAATGTAGGCCTCTCTCCCACTATACTCTTTTATTCAACTGCATTGTGAAACTCGGGCCTCTCTCCCACTATTCTCTTATACACAAACTGCATTGTGAGACTTGGTGTTCTCTCGCAATGTGCGGGATTCTGAAATCTAGGTGTGTTGCCCCTTGTGATCTTGTACTCAAACTGCATTGTGAGACTTGGGCCTCTCTCCCACTGTGCGTGTTTCTCAAATCTAGGTGTGTTGTCACTTGTAATCTCGTATTCAAACTGCATTTTGAAACTTAAAACTGCATTGTGAAACTTGGGCCTCTCTCCCACTATTCTCTTGTACTCAAACTGCATTGTGAGACTTGGGCATCTCTCACACTGTGCGGGATTCTCAAATCTAGGTGTGTTGTCCCTTGCAATCTTCTACTCAAACTGCATTGTGAAACTTGGGTCTCTATCCCACTATGCAGGACACTGAAATCTAGGCATGTTGTCTCTTGTACTCTTGTATTCCAACTGCATTGTGAAATGTAGGCCTCCCTCCCACTATACTCTTGTATTCAAACTGCATTTTGAAACTCAGGCCTCTCTCCCACTATTCTCTGATACTCAAACTGCATTGTGAGACTTGGTCTTCTCTCACACTGTGCGGGATTCTCAAGTCTAGGTGTGTTGTCCCTTGTAATCTTGTACTCAAACTGCATTGTGAAACTTAAACTGCATTGTGAAACTTAGGGGACGTTAACCAAGCAAAGAGTGAGAAAATGAAAGCGAAGTCCATTTAGCGCTCCTGGCTAAAAATCTCATCGAAGAACTCTATATCAACAAGACTCCGAAGCCACTTTGAGAGCCATCTGCACAAAAAATTCGAAAGAATTTTGGACATTATTAAACTCCAAGTCATTTACCAGAAGTGCAAGTATTCAAAACGCTGTTGGAGAAGTAACTTGGGACAAGTACATAAAGAAAACCTTTGGTCTACCTTGGGGCCAGAAGCCCGCTACACTGGAGAGTCAAGATGTACCTTGGGCTAAAATAAGCGATCAAGAAGAAATTTTTGACCTAATCATCAACCTGAAAAACTCAAGGGCTCCCGGCCCCGAAGGTATTACAAACATAGACCTGAAATCCAACCCAGAAGCTTGGTCCTCTTTTATCAGTCAAGTCTTCTCAAGATGCGCGGAATCAAAATCAATTCCTGCTTCTTGGACCACAGCCACAATCGTACCCATATACAAGAAGGGGGACATCAACGATCCAGTGAACTATCGCCCCATAGCGCTCCTTGATCCAATAGGAAAGCTATTTGGCGCTTTGCTACTGAAAAGATTCCAACAATGGGCCCTGAACGCCGCATGCAATGATCAATTTCAATCTGGATTTAAAAAAAAATTGGGAATTACAGCCAATATTCTTCTGATAAGTATACTCAAAATCAAAACGCTTGAAGGAGGGCCTAGGTTACATCTGGCCTTCAATGGCTTTTCCCAAGCATTCGACAGAGTTGACAGGACCGTGCTTTGGAGGAAACTGAAAACTTGGTCTTGCCCTGAGTCCATACTGAACCCCATTAAAGCACTACACATGAACACGAAAGTCCATGTTAAACTGAACTACCAAGGTCTGCTATCAAAACCAATAGCGACCCAAAGAGTGTCAAGCAGGGATGCCCCTTGGCTCCCTCCCTCTTCTTGGCCTACCTCGGCGATTTTTAAACATCAGAAACCTCTGTGAGAGCCTTCCCACCCCGGGTGGGTCAACACACCATCAGTAGACTTCTCTATGCTGACGACCTTATACTGATCGATCAAACACCCATAGGCCTACAGCGCCAACTGGACAACCTGTAAGAGGACACAACAGCTAACAACCTGGAAGTAAACAAAAGTAAAACAAAAATAGTTACTTTGGAAAAATCAACGAAGAAAACCGAAAAACTGAAGTGGTTTTTTCAATCAGAGGAGATCGAAAAAGTCCAAAACTTCAAGTACCTGGGCATTGTGCTGGACAACACCAAAAAACAAACAGCCATGCAAGAACATCAGAGAACAAAAACCAGGAAACTCTCCTCACAAGGTAAAGCTATCGACCAAAAGCTATGCCACTTTTCTACGATCCCGGCAATTGACTTTTACAAAATGAAGGTGGTTCCTGCTCTAACCTACGGTACAGAAGCAATGATACTGCTCCCGCGTGAAATTTGGCCAAAACTCGAAGCCTATTACTGGCGAACTGTTCTCGGCATTCCTACTTCTACGCCTGTAGCATCAATTCGAAGGGAACTGAGTCTTCTGTCCTTGCTAGGGACGTTGAACTGTAACTCACTAAGACTTTACAGAAAAATCTTACTTCCTGAAAGTCCATTGCTATACAGACTGGTCAAAATCGAACTAGCAGCCGAGTCCAACAAAATTCTACAATCCTGGAAGGCCTACATCTCAAGACTGCTAAAAGAAATTGAATGTGACGAAAACGACTTGATCACAAACCCGGTAAAACTCCTGAAAAAAACTAAAAAGCTAGACTGGATTATGACGCTGGCAAAAGCTTCAGAAAATAAGCTAACCCAACACTTGCCACCGAACACAAAGAAACTGAATAAACTACAGGGATACATCAAACAATTTCCCAACAGAAAAGCAAGAAACTGTATCCTAAGAGTGAGATTGAATTTGTTGCCTACAAATGAAAGTAGAGCCATTAGGGGTACGTCAAATCTATCACACTGCAGACTATGTCGCAATACGAAAAAGAGACAGTTCGACATCTCCTACTGGGTTGCCCAGAAACTAAATCAATCAGGACCGCCTACATGCGACATTTCTCATCGGACCCTTTTTTAGACAGTGAACTTTGTTGGTGGTCAAGAATGACTAGTGGAGATAAACCGACTTGGCTAACGGCTACCATGCAAATAGTTCACCAAATCATGGCATAACTGGACACTTTGACCTCTCCAGTAATGACAGCAGTAAATCAGGATGCAATGTTTGCCTTCTCAATCTCGCGAAACCCTGAGGCAGCAGCTTCGAGTGAATAGACATCATGATTAACCATATCTTCCACTCACTAATACCAGCCTGAAGAGGCCGTAGAAGGCTGAAAATCCTAGCAATTTTGCTTCTTTCGTAAATGAAATCAACAAAAAGACATTTAACAGACACGGACAGTGATAAATTCTTTGTAAAACTCAATCGTTTTATTTTGATTCACAAAAATAAAACAAAAAAAAAATGTGAAACTTAGGGGACCTTTACCCCCAGAGTTACAACTGTGCCTAAGTCTACTAGCTCAGCCAATGACAGCTTTTGGTTAAACTTTTCTGAACTGCACAAACACAAGACACTTCAATGCAGATTTTACTACAGGATGCAACAGTAGCCAATAGTTTCCAACTGGGTGGAAATTACACATTGCTGTATTTTCTTTTGTCCCAACATTTAATTAATTTCCCAATCACTTCCTCTTGGGAATCTTATCTTTTCAAGCTTATCAGCAGGAAAAGTACCCGAGAGACAATATTGTAGCCAAGAACCACAATTGTTTTCCTTGTATTGATGCACATTTCAAACACTCTAATCGTCGTGACCTCTGACACTGAATCAGCTATCACTTGACTAAAACATTGCCATATTGGATGACCATGTCAATATGTATGATCTTAGAACACTTTAATGTATCATCTTCAACTATTTGGAAATAATAGTTAATGATTCTTGAACAACTGAGCCTGCATATGTTCATACTTTGAGAGGATTATTGACTATCTGTAGTGCATATAGCAAACATAACATATGTATAATTTACCTCTGTCTTGACATTCCTTTTAATCAATATACAGCACTTTTACTATTAATTGTAATATCATCTGGCATAAAATGCAAACCTTGGTGAATTTTAGACAGTTTGTCTTGGTGAGTGACTGCGGTTTATTTTACTGTATATCTTTTTTCCACACCCTGATAGGCCTAGAAACAAACTAATAGCACATCTCCGCTCTCTCCAAGGTGTGACACTAGATAGAAATAGCACTGGCCATGTGCACTTTTTTGGTTGTGCTGAGTGTATGGTCAGATATGATGGTGCATTAAAGCTTTTCTGCACTTCCATGGTCTTCATAGTTACAGTGTTGGTTCTGAATTGGTTTAGATGTTCACCTCCAAGAGCAGATGAGTTGTGGGGGCTGGATTTAAATCTCATGTTCAACAAAGAGATTTTGATTTGGCACTGTTATTTTAATGTTATTTTGATTGTATTTCACTGTTGACAAATGGAACAACAACAGACGTACTTTAGACAATGTGGAGTCAAAGCATATTATCTCTTGAGGCAGGGATTTGCTTCCAAATTTTTTAGTGGATGCAGCTGAAGGAATTCAGCCAACTTCAATGTCCCAAGTTTGGAGTCCATTGACATCTCATATTGAGTATTAGTCGCTCTCCACAAACAGTCACAGGTTTTAATTACAAAAAAAGTAAAGAAAAACACACCAACGTTTTTTTGCACCTTTACTCATTTGTTTCTGATTGAGTTCAGAGCTCTGGTGGGTTGCTCTTGCATCGTTGCAATCCACTTTCAACTTGTGTAGTACAGTACATTCATAGTCACATTACAGTGCGATGGCCACCTAGAGTGCCAAGTATCTGTTTTTGTGAAAACCTCTGTATGATGTTACTTGCATGACATGTATCCCCCTCCCCAATTGTAACACTTCTGAATAGTCTAATGGCGTCTCTTTACTGAAATGCACACAACAATTTGGGCTGTATTTCTGAGGTTTGATCACCATTTTCAGTTTGCCTGTGGTAATTGTACCCACCCCAAATTCAGATAGTACACTTTAAATAATTAAACCTCAGACTTTTTCTCTTCATATGTACCCTGCATATTTTCTTCCCATCCCGTTTATATGTATTGAAGAGAAACAGTAATTTGTTGTGCATTGCAACTTGTGAGATATTTTAGCTTGTGTACCTGCTGTACACTCTCCACTTTTTGCGTACTTCAACATGCTTAAAATCTTAAGCTCATTGATGAACACCAAGCTGACAAAGCTTTTTAGCACTGGATATTTCATAACACCAACCCATCAAGGGTTCCTCTCTCTGGGGATTTCCCTAATATGGACTTCCATATATAACCATATCCGTGTGAAACCACACACACAGTAGATGAGAATCAATATTGAAAACACTTTGGTGTTGTACTATATATTGCCTTACATCAGCGTGGTGTACTACAAAGTATAGAAGACAGGGGTCCCAATACGTCAACCATCATCATTTAGAAGGCTATACTCCTTATATTTAGACCATAATTGTGCCATTTGTATAGACTTTTATTTACAAATCAATGAACACATTCAGCTCTCCCTTTTATCCTTTCAAAAATATGTTTGCACATATTTGAACACCAACATTCCTGCATAGATTTTTCTGCAAGTGCCCATACCACATCATTGACTCCCTGAGTAGGGAAGATGATGAGTAACATGTAAGTCACTTCAAATCTCTGCTGCCCTCCTGTCATGGTATGAATGCAATACACTGTAATTTCACATGCACAGCAAGCTCTGGGCTGGAAATGGAAGAATGAAAATTGAGACTTTCCTAGGATCATGGAAGTGTTAGTGTTGATTTATGCTGTGCTTATGCCATGTGTTTCTACGGTATGCATACTTGACAATATTATCCATTCCAATCTGTAGGCGTGTATCCAGTACTGTGTTTTGCTTTCCATTCTCTGCATTGCAATCTTAGTTTTATAACGGGAAAACCAGTTTTAGAAGACCCAGAAGTCAAAAGAAATGTCAAGGGTAGTCTTACTGATATCACCCACCAAAAGAGTTAAACTTAAGGTGCTAAAATGCATGCTTCCTTTAATTCTGTGCTGATATCTACTGTTTATGCACAGTACAGTTACGCTGATTGTTTATGTAAATAGCAGGGTGTGATGGACTGAGGCTGCTGGGCCTTTGATGATGCTGCAACATGTGGTTAAATAAGCAGCTTTACATGTTGTGCAGTGTGGCTCTGCATTGTTTTGACACACAGTACTGTAATGGTTTGATCTGTTAAGGTTTAAGCTATCACATATGATCCATGATGTGAATTAGGAGAAACAGATGATCAAACCAAATCAGTGGATTCATACAGGTACACGTGAAGACTTCAAAAACATGCTGCTCAGAGACAAGAGACCTGTTGTACTTGACCAGTTTATCAGAACAGTGTTTCGGAGGAGAGAGCACCTGTTTACTAAAACACAAACAAAGCACTCAGTGAAAGTCAATATTTGCAGAATCATCTCCAAGAATGGTCCAGGTGCCATAGTCATATT
Organism: Ambystoma mexicanum; assembly: GCF_040938575.1. NCBI lineage: Eukaryota > Metazoa > Chordata > Amphibia > Caudata > Ambystomatidae > Ambystoma > Ambystoma mexicanum. The sequence continues at coordinate 912,172,217 of NC_090930.1, read as the reverse complement.
TGCAGAGAACATTTGCACAATCGTCTTCAAGGAGCACATCTTTTGTGGTGCATTGGTTACACAAGTGCAAATATGTTATTCCTACGATACCCACAGAGTAACAGGAACTTGTTCCAAAATATTGATTGGTGCATGGTTTCATAAACGGACAAGGTCTTTGATGGTTCCCCGCTCTGCAATAGTCTTCAGACTGAAACCTTAATATTATATCGGTGCCCCTCAAAGAATATTAAAAGTGGGTTCATAAACCCATGAACCAGACTTCCTAATCTGGCATGAACACATTCTGGTTTCAAGTACTTGCACAAGACATTTGTTGCATGATAGTTGCCCATGTTAAAGAGCTATTACTAGTGGTTGTTGAATGGAATAGGGCAGCAAAAATATGTAATGTGTACATTTGTTGTGAATTTGAATGCATGTTCTATGAATTTGATAATTTTTTTGCCTGTAATGCTGACAAATTAAAACACAAATGTGATCCTGTTGCAGCACGCTGTATGTCATTTTCAATTTGGCACCTATTGGAGAAAAAGGTGGTGTGGGAGCATGGTGGAATGTGGGACTTTGCAGATTTTGGTCATGCAATATTTCCTGGATCATCATAGTGGCATGTGGGCAGTGTGGATTGGTCAGAGGAGGGTCGGATCTAATGGGTACAAGAGCTGAGTTCATGCAAAAAATAGGCAGAGAGACAGTGACAGTTAAAAGGTGGCCATTGTTTCTGGTAGGCACATATTGTGCTTGGGGCTGCACAGTCCAATGGCAGTTGTCCTGGAAGGTGGGGGATTGAGGGCTGCCTGCAGGTGCTGGGTTCTTAGGCAGGCACTATAAGTCCTTGCGGCTGAAGTCTTGCTACATTAGTTGTAGAGAAAAACAAACAGTAAAATACAGCTTGATTTGAATTCATAAACGATGGACCTGATCCCTCACCCAAAAAAAAAAAAAAACATGGAATCATGCCGAAGCAAGTAACAATCAATACTGAGCACATTCACTTGCGTTGATGGCTTCTTTCTTATTAGCTTACAGAAATTGGGGTACTAAACCAACATATTAGATTTAGATGGAAGCATGTCCCATAAACAGGGACTATATTAAAACAATAATGAATATATCAATAAATAACAACAACATACAATATTCTAAGTAGTGTTGACCATATAGGACAAAAATAAAATTGATGGAGAGGACCAAACCCTGGTCTCCAGCAGAGGTTCAGCCAGTTCATGAGAAATTCTACAAGCTTGAATCTTGTATGGGCTGAATGACAGGCAACTGGATGCATGTGTGTTTGAAAGGACGTCTATATGACACACTTCATCTCATCACATTTCTTTTGAGATCAGGGCTAGTGAATGAATGTGCATGTGCTGCCTCCCCCATTGGACGACAAGGGTTTACCATGGAGTAGTAGTAAAATTCCTTTATTTCGACAGTACACTGTCATTAATCTTTTGCATGGAAACGCATGCATCAATAATCAATTTACATGCAAACAATAATAATACAAAATCATTGCCGTATGAATATCGGTTTGTAACCATGTACCATTGATATTAAATCACCCCTTGAATCTCACAATGAACATGTTTTAAAATATATCTTCCATCATCTCAAATAATGTATATACTTGATTACAACTGAAGAAAATGCATTACCACTCTAATAAAGTGAGAGATCAATCAAGCATAATTTGACCTAAACGAGGATGCACTTTATAATCTTACATACCAAATCCACATCATTTTTGGTAAAGTTGTATTAAGGCATGTAGGTAGTTTAATGATAAACAGTGCCTCGAAAATATTGACAAAATATGTTGGTGAGACAGCATATTGTGCCAATAAAAAGGAGTGGTTTGTACAAATGTTTCCATCAAGTACATTTATAACATGTTATTTTGGACTTTAAACCACCCCACTTTACCCTTGAAAGATAGGCCTGGCTTCTCTACCATCACTGCTGTTAGATGAGCAAGATAGGCTGAAGAAGCCCTGTAGGCAATATCTGACCTAGAACATGAGAAAAAAACATCTAACAATACTATGTATTATCTCGTGAATTTATGGTTGCATGTTGTCTTTCAGCTCATGAAAATAGTCATATGTAGAAATGTTACTCTCAAGTATAGTAATATATTACACTGTACTTTGAAACACCTCCCTCCACAGCTAAGGGTTAGGGTAGGCTTCTCGGCTATTGCTAATGATTAAGAAAGCATTGCAGGATATCACAGGACCACCCCAGAGAATGCCCGCCATCCATCTAGAGACCTCATTAACTTAAACTAGGGAGTACCCCAGCTATTAATCCCTTAAAGTCTGGAAATCTACACATAGTCGTAACAATGTAGCTCATTGTTGATGATGACTGCTTAGGACTTGGGTTAGGAAAAGACAACATGTCCTTGACTATTCAGTCGTCTCTAATTGCTTAAGAAACACATCTGATCCAGTTCCGGGGCTGTCTGGCCTAACTGCTCTTATAGACCTCTCTTCTAACTTCATTGCTTTCAGTTTTTTAAACTGTGTTACTATACCGGAATGTTTTTTGTATTCATTAGTACAAGTGATTGTATACTGAACTACTCACACTCCATCTGATTTCTGAACACCTCACTCCTATCAGGTATCTTTTCCCTTTGTGCGCTTTGGAACACGTTCTTTGCGATTCCTAGCTATGCAAAACAGCAATAAAATAATGTCTCCCTTTCCAAGGCAGCCATCAAAAAGATAGGAAAAAAGTAAACAAATAAAATGGCCCTCATGGAAAGGGAGAAGGGACTTCACCTAGTCCCTTCCCATGATGGGCTGTCACAGATCAGGAGCGGATGTGCTGGATGTGCTGGGGTCTGAAGTGTTCCAAGCGTGTCCGCTCTTGAAATGGAAAAAAAAAAAGAAGGTAAGTGGGAGTGGGAGGGCTGGTTAGGGAATTCAGGGGACGGGGTGCGGGAGAAGACTTACCTGATTACCCATCGAGGGGTGATCAGGGCAGTGGGTTTACCATGTGGTAATGTGGCATTCTGAGCCTCCCAATTGGCTGGGAGGGCACCCTTCCCCCCTGACTGGGTACTAATACTGCATATTTCAGATTTATGTTCAATCATTTCATAGCCATCCACTCATGAACACCAATGATGATGTCTGATTTGTATGAAAGTCTTTCAATTTTATTTTGGTTCATTCTCCATATTAGTCTTGCAGAGACCTTAGCCACCGATGCATTTCGGTCCGTGGACCTTCCTACGGGCATGCTCTGTGCTTAAATAAAAGGATGTTGATAAAAATATATGCCTGTTTCTGCCAGTGTGGTGTGGCTATCCAAATATAAATGTATTCCTCAGGTCCTTATTGGATCATCCCAAAAAATATAAGTCTGGTGGTGGATCACCACATGTGGATGAGCTGACTCCATTTCTACAGGTCACCAGTGGACTCAACAGCACTGAGCAGGTAGTTGCAGTGGGAGGCATGGACACCTGTGCAGCCTCTTCAGGTAGATGCCATGTGTGCATGTCATGTATGCCTCTATCTTCAAATGTTATGCTGGTAAATGTTGTGATACAGTTTTCCTGGATACTTCTGACCCATCCATGAGTACTACAGTAATGGTTCATGGCCACTTTCATCACAGTTTGTGCATCCTACAATGTGGATGTTTGTGCTGCTGATATTGATCTTACAACACACTTTACTGTATCCATTTTTTATAACAGCGACAATACACTAATATGTGGAAATGGCCAGCAAGATACGCCACTGACAAGCTCAAAGTGTCATGATTGTGGATAGTGCATTGTGAGCACAATTTTGGACTCACATGCAGTGTCACCAAGCAGTGGACAATGTCAAAGTTATCCATTCACTGGCCCTGGCAGCCAGTGGACATGGATAAGGTACATTGGCAGTGCAATGTTGAATGAGGTTGTGTTCCAGGCAGGAGTTGCAGTGGTTGGACATGAGATGTTTGAGTGTTGTCAGTGGTCATGCAGTGACCATGCAAGTGCACACTGGTCATGTCCATGTTTCACTCTCGTCACACATAGTTCAGATGCATGTGGGTGTGGGTAACCACAAATCTGGCTTTGGACAATGTGGCAAAGGGGATGATGGGAATACTGGGAACACTATGCCTGCAAGCAGGTTTGGTCAGCAGGAGTGAACGTGATACTTCCACATTCTGCAAGTAGGCATGGTTTACGTAGAGTGGAGTTCAGCAATGAGGCACAGACCTCTATCTGTCTATTGTTAGGCCTTCCACTCTCACACATGGCTGTATGTAATTATGGACACACACTCCCCCAATCTGCGGCTTTATGCAGGGCCTAATATGCACTGGCATAATTACACAGAGCATTGAATGTCAGTCATTTGTGCCCAGTCTCAATGTGTGATGTATGCATGGTTGGCCCTAATGCATCTGCATGCATTTGATCCACATATGCATGTTCAGCCAGATAGGTAAGCTTCTCAATATTTTTGCATGACTTTGTGCAAGTGAGAAAACAGCAGATAAGGAGATGGAGTAGGAGGAGCAGGAGATGGATGAGGCAAAAGCATCAACCAGTGCAGTCCTGGGTGCTGTGCCTGGCGAGAATCCCCTCATGTTGCAGAACATCATAAGCAGGCCTGACAACTCTTTAGATGATGCTGCCAAATCTGATGTGGAGGGAATAATGAGGGACATGGTGGAGGGTACACCACTGGGTAGTCTGGATGCCATGGACCTCCATGAGTTCCTTGAGGCTGCTGAGGAAGAGATCCAGGATACCCTGGGCCCGGCAGTGGGAAGCCCTGTGTCAATGGTGGCTTCAGTTTCTGCAAGATTTCCTTTGCCCATCATGGAGCTAGCCATGAAGGCTGGTGTCAGTTGGAGGGTTGTAGACTGCCAGCCAATGACAGTGTACTCACTGCAATGGGCCTGGGCTTCAGCATCCTGGCTTGGTAGGCTCTGCACAAGTGTTTGACGTGTGTCCGCCAGACACTCGGAGTGGGAGGAAGAGTTACTGCATGCAAGTGCCCAAAGGGGAGAGGTCCTGCAGGAGATGGCCAGGGCCAGGGACATCGATCGCCTTGCAGAAAATGCCATCCCCTCAAATGCTGCACATGCTGCACACACTGCCAAAACTCTGCCTATTGCAGCAGGTGAGGAGTGAGAACATGCAGCAATGATGGTTCGACTTTGAGGTAATCCCTGCATAATGAGTTGTTAGCCTCAAGGGACCACCAAGAGCATGAGTTGAACACATTGACGAAAAAATGCATGTGGAGATATTGGCCTCAAGGCAATCCCAATGTCAAGACATGAAATCCCAGAGTAAATCCCTGGAGGCAGAGATGTTGGCTTTAAGAGAGTCCTGCCATCAAGACACAGATTCCTTGAAGCAATCTCTGCAGGATGAAATGTTTGCCACAATGGACAACCTCCACCAAGAGATGGATTCTTTGAGACAATCTCTCAACATGCAGTTGGAGACCTCAGGGTCGCCATGCATGATGACAATTTATTTATTTTATTTATTCATTTTAATTTTTCTAACGCGCCGCACACCCAAAGGTCTCAGGGTGCACATAAAAGAAACAAGAATAACAACAAAAAAAGAAGAACCAGAGGAAGAGTAACGGAGTAAACAGTTAAAGCGGTAGGTCTTGATATCTTTTTGAAATCCGTCAGAGTGTTTATCTTCCTCAGGTCAGGAAGTATGGAATTCCAGGCTAGGGGAGCTTAGACATTGAACGTAGTACCTCTGAATCTCTCAAGTCTGAATTTGGGTTGGTGGAGTCCCACCTGCTCAGAAGAGCTAGGGCGGCAAATGGGTTGGTGGACCCTAGTGTGATCTGAGAGGTATGAGGGAGCTTCATGATTCAGGCACTTGTGACTCAGTGTTAGAACTTCATGAGTGACACAATGTTTCACCGTGAGCCAATGAGGCTCCCTTCGAGCGTCAGAGAAATGTCTACGCCTCGTAAGACCATAAGTAGCACAGACTTTGATTACCTGCAATGCTGTGAGATTAGCCTGGTAGGTGCCAAGAAACAGACTGTTGCAATAGTCCAGGCGTGAGTTGATAAGTACTGCATCAAGAAGAGAGATGTTTTTAGGTGAGACAAAAGGCCGAATATGGCCAAGCAATTTGTCAATATAGCCACAGGAGGCCCGTAGATATGCAATTTGGGGCTTCATGGTGAGTTTGGTGTCAAACATGACTCAGAGGGCCTGATCACGACTTGGCCGTTACCGCCGGCGGTATTACTGGCTGGCGGAAATAGCCCTACTGCCGAACTCCCCGGCGCTAATAGCGCCGGAACACGAGTTTGGCGGTAAAGTAATTCCCCATTCCCCATTGAGCCCATTCGGGAATGCCCCATTCCTCATTGGGCTCAATGGGGAATTTTCGCGCTCTTACCGCTGGCGGATTTCCCGCCGGTGGTAATAGTGCGAATTTTCGGCAGATTTCCCCCCAGCTCAGAGCTGGGGCGAAATCCGCCGAAGCCCTGATTCGGCGGACCATTAAATCCGGCGGTATTAGCACTACTGCCGGATTTAAGGGTTACCGCCGAAGTCGAGATCAGGCCCAGAGAGTGTTAACACTCTTGGCCACTGGTATGGTGGCCTCAGCAGTGGTGAAGCTTTGGTAGTCTGCAGGTAGTGTTTTTAGCCTTGGCCCGGAGGCGATATTCAGAAGTTCAGTTCTGTCTGAATTTAGGCCAAGGGCGTGGCAACCATCCAAGCCTGAATTGAACCATAGATATTATCAAGTGACGCTGCATCTTGTGCATAGATGCCCGAAAGACCAAGACCACCTGGATGTCATCCATATAGTTAGTCTACTGAACATCCAGGCTGTCCAGGATCATCAGCAAAGGTAAAATGTAAATGTTAAAGAGGGTCGGGAACTGCAGGAACCCTGAGGAACCCCACAAGAGATGGTTGCTGGGGTAGATTATGGATCCTCCACAGCAACCCTTGCACCACGAGGCCCCAAGAGTGAAGCGACCCACTGTGTGGCAACACCCAAGCAAACCACCAGATCCCACAGCCTAGAGACCTAAAGAGAGCTATCCACAAGGTCAAAAGCTGCTGAGAGATTTAACAGCATCAGGTGAGCAGGGTGGCCATCATCCACAATGTTGGAGAGATTAGATGTTAAACCCAGCAGGGGGGTTTCAGTGCCATGTCTGGCTCTAAAACCTGACTGTTGTGGGCCAAGAATGTCATTGCTCTCAAAAAGTCCTGTAGCTGAAGGTGCTCAACCCAGTCCAAGATTTTAAGCAGAAAGGGCACGTTTGTGATGGGGTGATAATTCTTTGCCTAGAAAGAATCGAGATTATTCTTTTTCAAGAGGGGAGTGATCCAGGCTTCGTTAAAAAATAGGCGTATGTGGTATTCAGCAAAGGAAAGATTTACCAGCTTCATGACCCAAGGCACTAAGATATCCAAGCAGTTCTTAAAGATGTCAGAGGGGCAGATGTCACCACAATGAACCGTGGGCTTTAAAGCACCTATACTTTTAGCTATTTCTGCCTCAGTACAGGGTGTAAAGAAGAACTAATTGCTTGTTGCAGGAAGAAGGGTATAATTATTGACCCATGAAGAGGGAGAAATGGCCGAGGTGGAAGGAATAGCCCTCAATTGCTCACAGATGGAATCCTGATGTTTTGTTATTTTGAGCTTGAATTCATCATGAATTCCTTGACACTAGGCAGAGTCTTTGTTGGGCACTGGGACTATCTTTGGCCAATTGAGACATCCATCACTAGGACCTTGGTGTGCCTGAGCCAGTGGAGTGAGCATGCATTTTTTCAATTTGAGAGTGCACGTTTTTGTACTTTTTTTTACCCTCATCCAAGGTGGACTGTATTCTTTATTTATGTCCTTGTCCATGGTAGACTGTATTATCTTTGGGCCTTCATTTCAGGGCCATTTTGCTCTTGAGGGCAGTGAGTCAACTTCTCGTGGCAGTGGGCACAATTTTGCACTGTGGGGCTGCACATGCAACCATGCTCAGTGGAGTCAACTGAAAACATTGGCATGCCATAAACATGCAGGGGATCTGTGATGCCAAGAAGCACATCCATCATGTTAATTGAGAATTACCCAGAATGCACGCATGATAGCTACATCTTGTGTCATTCCCCTATAGACCAGGCTCTGGCACTGGGAAACTTTGGCAACATGTGGCTTCTTAGTGAGTATCAACCATCACACACACAAAAGCAGTCACATGACATGCAGAAAAACAAGAAGTTATACTACATGTAACCAAAAATCAATGTACTCTTTTTTTCAGAGCAAAGTGGCTACCCGCTGTCACCATTCCTGTTGACACCGATCAGGAATTTGGCCACCCAGATGAGGCAGCCTACAACGCAGCACTGATTGCTACTAGGGGCATAGTGTAGTGCACATTCAGAGTGCTGAAGTCAAGCTTCCGCTCCCTTGACCACTCAGGTGGAGTATTGACATGTGCACCAACTGTAGTATGCAAAATCATTGTGGGATGTTGTGTCCTGCATAATATATCCCCACATCATTGGGATGTGGGGTAGAGGTGCAGGATTGCAAGCTACCTTCATCCACAGGCATCACCCATTCCCTAAGAAAGCCAAAGGTCACAAGTACTGTGCATACGCCAACCAGATTGTACACACCGCTTCACATAACCTACACCCCTGTGGAACACATAACCTTAAAGCCACATCCCTGATAGCCTTCAATGATGAAATCTGGCAACTCCAGCTGGCCCATAACAACGCTGTGAGAATGCATTCTTAGATTGACAAACTGAGTGTGCCCCATAAGATAGGATTTCACATCAACCTAACTGACATACATGGTATAAAGTGACAAACCATTTGCACGTGCATTTCAAATTGAAAAGAAAGTGTCCATGTCACAGGCTCAGTATTCAGAATATTTCACACCCAGCCTCTGACACAAAGTCTCCATTCCATATGTTCTCCTTAGTTGAGTTGCTTGCATCACGTGCAACCAAAATTCTCACTTAGGGCCACATAGGGCAACTACTTACCTTTAAGAACTTCTTGGCCACTGCTTGCACACTGACCCTTTCCCCTCTCCCTGGCTTACTTTCATCCTTCACCCCTCCCCCTATTGCAGACTGCCATGCAACATGCACCCCTTACTCTCACCTCCATCAGGTTTTGATCCCCCCAGTGGCCCACACCCTCCTTCACACATCTTTGGTGCACCCAACTGCCGCCATCTGCCATGCCAATGGCCACTCACTTTCGTGCTCATCTGAGTGCCACCTTGATGCTGGGTCCCTCAGCACAAATTTTGCTGGTCCTACTCACCTCCGGTCCCTTCCGTCATGTGCGTGCTCCTGCTATGGGAATAAACAACAGCTGCCCAGCTGCTGTACCTGTTTACCTTCCTTTCACTGTTCCCACTTCCCCGCAATCCCATCCCTACCCCTGCTACTTACATCAATTTACCTCATTCCCACTATCTAACTCACTTTAATGTTCTCTTCCTCCCCCAGTAATCATCATGTCCTTCCTCTAAATACATCAATGTCCCCTCACCACTCCTGTAGCACCCTATAGCAATTAACACCCACATACCCCTAGTGACTGTCTTTCCACATCTGTTCTAAATGGATGAGGACTGGCCCACCAACTGCCCTGCTGATCATGGCACGTGTGGGCATACCACCTGATGCCCCCATCTCTATCTCCAATCATGGTAAATCCCCACTCTTCCTTTGCTGCCCTGCCACCACCCGTGGCAAGATTGTACCAGTTTCCCTGTAATCTGTGGCCAAGTTGGTTGGTGGAGCCCTGTCCATACACCCAAACCCCTTCCCGCTCCCTCGAGTGCACCATGTTCCCCTTTCATGAACATATGCCAACAACGCCTTTCCATATCCCTCAGAAATACCCACCCTGCAGTGCCTCTGGCACCCTCAACCCCTACTGCTCCATATGTGTCCTTCTGCCCCATCCTCCATCATCACAGTAACCACATCCTCTGTCAGCACCCCAACACCCTATCAAGACCTTCAACAGTACCAATGCCGATGCCAAATACCCCTACTCAACTCGCACCCTCCTCCTCTGGGTTCACAAACCACCAATTTGGCAATCCATGTGCCAGTGCACCCAAGTCTGAGGCATCGCCCCTCCACCTGTTCTGTCATGGCTGCCACCAACTTATCCAGCTCCCTCAAACATGCCCTACCAATGAGACCAGGCTCAGCAGCTCTCGGGTTCCATGACCACCCATTCCCTCCAGTACTATACACCCCTGACCACTAGGCCATCCAACGGCTGTCCGAGTTCTGTTAAGGCAAAGGCCCCTTTACTAAATCCTAGGGACAAACACAACCTTTACACCCTTGGTGTCAATCACCCTATGACACTTTCCATTGTCTAACCCCTAACTCTAGTAACCCTCTGTTGGTTTTCCCTGACAAACACAGATTGGTGCAATTGAGTGGATAATTGTTCTGAATCATGTTGGCTGCCCACATCTTTTTTAACATGGAGGTCATTGTAGTGTCCTGCCCTCTTTCAACATGATATTCCCTCCTTGCTCCACATTCTATATGCCAATAGCTGTAAGGCAAGTGTTCAAGTTGAAGACACCTCCGATGTAAGTTTTCCATTGACAGGTTTCTAGCCTTATCTCAGCACTGCCTCAGAAACTATGGAGCCCTAGTTAACAATTCTACAGCACTCAGACCTCATTGAACCTCAGCTTTAGTATTTTTCTATCAACTTTAAAAAATCAGGGAGAGAAAAAGATCAATAACACATAAGTTATCAAATGGGATTTATGTATCTGCTGCTGGGGTGTTTCTGTAACCTGCCGACCACCTTCTTGATCCCTGGCTGTAATAACAGCCACCTTCACCCCTCAAACATTCCTCCCAAATTTGATGATTTTGTAGGAGTTTTCGAACCATTCACACTTCTCTCAACCAAAATTGAAATTCTTGTAAGCCTTTAATTTCATGGACAATCTGAGTGATTCAAAATGCTTTTAGGAACCAAAGGGCTATTCAAGGCACTTCTCAGGCCCCAATACCACTGTAAGATAGCTCGGTGGGTTAATAGGCCTTCTGCAGACATATCTGTGCAATCTCAGATTGTTTGAAGGGGGCACGTACATTCAGTCTTTCACTCTTCTGAAGTTGACGAAATGAAAACCAGTGGGTTGGCAAATTATTCCTAATGTTGCCTAGTGAAACAAATCATTAGTTGCATGTAAGGCATAGAAATTAAAACCAAACATCTGTAATGATAACTGCTCTTTCTACAAGCTGGTAGGTAGACACAATAAAAAAAGCATTGGCAATGCCAATAGTTTTGGCGTTTACTATTGTTCTTTGAATTTTGTATTTATAGGCACCTAGGGGTAAGGAGAGTGAAAAGTTTGAAAGGTGGTTGTGACAAGGGGTGCAGGTGTGCAATAGAGTGAGAGGAGGAATAGAGTAAGGAAGGAAGCAATTGATAGAGGGCGCCACTGATGATGAGCACGATGAAATATGGGTGAGAAAGGGTATGAGTGAGAGGGTGATAAATAACTTGAGAGTGTGAGAGGAAGGATGAGAGGGGATAGGGAGAGGAGGGTAAAGAGAGGTGGTAGGGTTGAGTAGAGAAAGCAGGGGTAATGTGGGTAAATGGGGGTATAAAGAGGTGGGTGTGTTGGGTGGAGGTAGAGTTTGCGTTGGGTGGATGTGTGTAGAGACAGAGGGGGTAGGGAAGCTGGGCTAGAGAGTGGGGGTAGGGTAGGTGGTGATAGAGAACGTGGGGGTAGGGTGGGTGGTGGTAGATAGAGTGGGGTTACAGGGTGGGCGGGGAAGCAAGAGTGGGTGTAGGGTGGTTGAGTTGGAGAGTATATTTCACTGGAGGGAATGCCTAGAATATTAGGATCTGGGGTGAGAATACTGTATACAATAGCGTTTTCCTAATAGATTCATTTAAGAGCAAAGTACTGTGCATTCATTTTTTATTTTTCAACATTCAATAATGTCTCCAAATTATCAGTGTTGTAAGCAACAATTAAATACAATCACAACTTATGTATTTTTCAACTTATTTTGTATGTAAGTAGGGAGCTGGTCTATCAATCCCCAACCTCTTACCTTTTTCTTTTTTCTTGTAGCTACTTTGAAAGAATCCCGTTTTCTTCGAGTTCAAAATATGCTCTCACAGCTACTCATATATTCCAAATTTCATATATGATGGCATATATCCAATTCTAGGTCTAACAGTACATAAGGCGTGAATCAATATGCATAGGTTTGAGGTACATACAGACACATAGTGGGTCTTTTAATCCTACATTACATAGAGAAGAATTTGTGATCAGCTGTATATAACATAAACATTTAACATTATGTGAGTCTAAAAGTGCATACAACTATAATTAAGCATCTACTATTCCAGTCTTTGCTTTAGGTATATATTCCCCATATTCTGGTGGGTCTGGGCTCCCAAGGGATCTCTTGTGAGCAAGACTTAGAAGTTTCTATGAGGCTCGATGTCACTAATTATAAGAAGGAACACCCAGGCAGGGCTTTGTCGTTATGGATCCTTCCACTTCTTTAGACATTTCGGCAGATTATCGTTTGGTCTGCCTTCATCTGGACCTGGTCGTTCAAATCCCTGATAAAATCCCTGGGGGCTATTTGTGGTTGCTTCCATTGGACTCAAATGCACCAATCGAGACGGAGTTCATACTGAGAGCCTAGTGTACAAAATTGATGGACGTTATAGAATTAATTTGCTCTCATAACTTCAGCTCTTTATTTGCTGTGAGGATCCATGTGCTCTGAACTGTAGTCATGAGTTTAGTATAAGTAGCCTGTGTTGAGTATTATGAGCGTGATCATAGTGATGCTGCATGCTGCTGGGAGGTGTGATTGCAGGCTGGCAGTGCGCGATGAAGCCTGTAGTGTCTTTCACGCTGACCGGGTAAGGGGGTGAGGTAGCGAGAGCAGGAGATTTTTATGGTACATTTGGAGCAGATGTTTAAATTATGTTACTTGCCGTGTAGATTATTACTGTACTGGCACAAAGAGGTTGCAATTACTTTGCTGTGGCTGCACGTACACTGACGTTACTTCCTGCAGCATTACACACTAAAAATGCTAATTAGTCCACCAACTTACATTTGTAGGACTTTTAGTCTGTATTACTAATGGGGTATTTTACAATGCTATATCCAAGTTGCAATGCTGTTGTGCCTGACTCTATCCAACACACCAACAAGCTAATTTTTTAAGCAGTAAAAACCTTAGTTGGCGGATCAGCAAAACCAACCACCAGAAGGGCACATGCATCAAGCCCTAGAAAGCAGGAGTGTCCAAGGACATGGCAATATCTTATCTGTGTGCCATTAGGAGCTCTGCACACTCCTGAGAAATTCAACACGGGGCCCAGACACCCGGTTCATGCACACACAGAACACAGGCACAGGAGCATACCTTTACCTTACCGGAATGCAGTACAAGGCGACATCAGTGGTGTTTTAACAGGTTATAATGAAGAACATAACAGGAGCGCCTCCTGGTAGGGTATATGAACGTGCAACCTTTCACTGTGTGCTACACGAATATTTGACGTTTGTGGTTTACAAGCATGAAAATGTTACGATTCTCGGTGCACTCCTTTACATCCCCAATTTGTCTGTAGTTAAAATATCTCACAGCGAAGAAGGGACCTTAGATGAGCAATACAGCACATTTTATGTAAATAAGGAAATGTGGGTGCTCGTGGGCTGGAGACAAGATGTTACTAGTCTCACGAGGCTAAGGTGCCTTCTCATTCCACGTGGCAAAGCTGTTGACAGAAGCAGCAGTTAGATGTCACCGACCCCGGGATGAGGGGTCACACTCACAGCCAATTACAAGTTCCCCCATAGAGCCCCTCACCACAGAGCGCAAATTACTTCGTTCAGGGGAGGGGGAGACGTGGCTGTAGCCCCATAGACCACCGAAAAGAACACCCCTGTAACTCACAGCTGCCTTCGGTTCAGTGGCCATTCTGTTTCAAGGCATGAGTACCGCCATCCTTCTCGAGCAAGCCTGGGAGCTGTAGGCATGGCACAAAGCCAAGGCAAGTTTAACAAAAGTACAAGCCAAACCCGGTTAACCAGAATACTGTCAGAACCCGTCAACACCAAAGTTGCTCACGTAGAGTAGTCAACGAGTTCTTCTGACCAATGTACCCCTCAAGGTGATAAAACACGCAGAGGAGTCAATTAGCTGGAAGAAAGGAACACCAGCTGCTGGTTGGAGTGTCTTCCTGGATCCCACCAGATGTCATGCATGAATAGGACAGCGGTGAATGGTCAGTCGTGAGCTACAACAAGGAAAAGCAAGCAATGAATACCTAGTTGGCGTGAGGCAGAAAAATACAATGCAAAAAGTAAATTGACTTACTGGGTAAAAAGGAATATTGGATTTTCAGAAAGTAGATAACCCAGGAGGAGAACAACTGTGGTGTATAGGCGTTCCTGCGAAAATAAAGCAGGACCCGTCAATACTAAACAAAAACACCAAGGATAATTGAACAATAGCGGACAGGACTTACCACAGCACAAAAGATCCAAAAGGAATCAGGTGATGGCAGTCAGAATACAAGGCTATCACGACGGCACATGGACGCCTAAACTAAGGTGACCCAGTCTCTAGTTCCAGTGGGGGTCACCGGGCCCGCCGGCACGTGACGCCTAAAAACGAAGCACACTGTCAGCAGTCTCAAGTCACTGTGTGCAAGATACTGAGCCATCATACACCATAGATAGAAAAATCCCGGTAACCAAATCCAAACGTCGTCCAAAACAATCCCAGCAGAGTGCCAGTCAGTTCACAGAGGAGCAAATTCAATGGCAAAATGAAATCCAGGCGAAGTCCTTGAAACAATCCAACTCGAAACCAAGACAGCAAACAGAGTCAAAACCAGAAGGCAGAGGGAAGTACAAAGCGGTCTGAATTCGGCAACAGGCAAAAACTACAAAGGGGCAGAAGCGAGGCAGTCCGTGGGATGTCCAAAGGTCCAGGAAACAAAAGCAACAGGAACATAGCACTTCTGTGATTCAAAACCAGAAGCACTGAGCACCAGAATAGCCATGCTCTTATTGGACGGCATTGTCATGTGATCGAGAGGTAACGCGTGATGTGCAACGTGAACGTATTGAGGCAGCCAATTTCCATGGTAACCTCCAATGCTCGAATAGTCTAGCTCGCCCAGTCATGAAGACCCATGATCGGATCTCCTTGCACATAGCAGTAGTAAACATTTTACGAATACAATGTCCACGCGTGATCGCCATAGTGCCCCTTGATGCATTACCCTTGCCTGATATTGATTGAGCATTATAATGTGCGGCTAGACGCGTAGAGCGTTTCATGACAAATACCAACCGAGACCGTGAGCAAGAAAATGGGAAACGGAATATAACTCGATTGCAGCGAATGCAGGAAGAAAGAAAGACAAAAAAGAGATGAAAGATGAACTTCTCAAGCCTTGTGCGTGCTACCCGTGCAATACACTAATGTGTCATTGTTTTGTTATTCTATAAATTTCTTAAGGAAATGTCAAAGGTATGATTTCTGTTAGAACTCTGTGCATGCCACCGTCAACCTCGTAAAACACCTAGATCAGTCGGGCGCGGTCAGGGGCAACGTCTTAGCACAGAAGAGCAAATTGACTTAGTGGCTCTTCTGCAGTTCCCTCCAGCCTTCACCAAGTATCATGTTGCACATTGGGCAATAGCTTGGAACTCATTAAAGTGCAGGTGAAAAGGGCAGAACCACAGCCCTCCTTGTAAAAACAAGGCCCATCTGGTGCTGTGGTCATTTCATCACCAAGTGTCAGCAAATTGCCATGCCAAAGCCATTACCTGCTCCCGAACTCCCTGTTACACATATTGGCCATTGGTCCCTTTGGCACCGTAGCCACTTATGCGGATTGATCAGATTGAGCACATCCAAGATGGAGGACTGCTGTACTACCTGGGCGGAGAGCAGCGGTTCAGTCTCTGCACGTCTGCCAGAGACTCCAGGGATCGCTCACGTGATTCCTTATACGGAACCGAGAACCGGTTTCCTTCGCATCGCTACTGTTGTTGCAGACGCTCCGTTCTATCTGCAGGTTCTCCCGTTCGCCCAAGCTCCTCGACTGCTCACTCCAGATTACCGCATTCCCTTTTGTTCCGCTAGTTCAGCTTCATCCCTCCAGGGATCCTGTTTCCTAGTGACTCCAGTTCAGGGATGCTTGTAATAACCCCATGATTCTTAAGTAATGCTGCGCTACTAGAGGAAGCCTTCCCGCATCTAGTATGAGTCCAGGCTTTGGTGAGAATCATCAGCGCGGCTATCCATTCACCAGTACTCAGACTCATCCAGGGTTTTCTTCCCCAGAAGGTTTCCCTGACGGTCGTGTCCTTTCCCCCCGGGTTTTTATCTCCGGGTAGGGAGGGACAGGTCGGTTGGGGGAGCTTTCACTTACGGCATTGGCTCTTCCATCGGATATTCAGCTGTCTGCCAAGGTGAGATTGTATTTGCTTTTACAACTGTATAGTTACAATTGTATTGAGAAGTGAACAGTAACAGTCTAACACTATAAGTGTAACAGTTAGCAACGCCTTTTCTTTTAAGTAATTGGCAGACAGTAATACCATGGAACAGCAAATGCAGCAGCTCATGGCTGCCATGCAATCAATGTCATTGGAAATGCAGTCCCTCAAACAAGATAATGCCCAATTGTGACAACAAGTTGCCCGGGCATTTTCAGATTCACCCCCATCTACATTACATACGGGCAAGTTCGACGGTGACCCACATAAACTCAAGGAATTTCTAGACAGTTGCACCGTTCAGTTTACATTTAAATCCCTCTTCTTTGCAACTGACAAGGATAAAGTGGGTTTTGTGATATCCCATCTTTCTGGACCCGCTTTAGCCTGGGCTATCCCATTAGTGACATCAAACAATGCTATTCTAGATTCCTACCCAGCCTTTACAAATTGTTTAAAGTCATTGTTTAGCAGACAAGAGATTTCCGTAGCAACCCAAGAGAGACTTCTCGACCTTAAACAAGACAGTAGGGATCTTTTGGCATACATTACACAATTCAAACAGTTGTCCTCCGAGACGGGTTGGCCAGATGATGGATTTCTTACTTTGTTTAGACGAAGGCTGTCCGACGAGCTCAAAGATGAAGTCTCTAAAGTCCCTCATCCTGCTAATCTAGCAGACATGATTACCCTTACCATGCAAATACAATATTGAATACAAGAACGATCTCATGAAAGAAGAAAACATAAAAAGGTATTCGACCGCATATCGAACATTCTCCAATCCCTAGTAAACAGGTCCTAGCCGAAGAACCTATGCAGAAAGGTTCAGTGAGAGGACTTCTGTCTGCTAATGAGAGAGATGAAAATCACTGGGCCTGTGCATGTATTGTGGATCCTCTTCCCACATATTGCGGGATTGCCCTATTGTACCTCCCCGTCGTACTCATGTTTCAAGTTTGGGAAACTCCAAAACCCTACCGTATGGGGAACAGTGGTAGGAGTTTATCACTCAGGTTCCAGACATAAAATGAGCTTGACCGTAGAGACCTCTTCAACCACTCAAACCATGGTTATCGTATCTTTGACTATCATGTTACCAGACCAAGATCTATAAGGAATACCCGCGTTAATTGATTGTGGAGCAGCAGAAAATTTCCTAGGTGATAAATGGGCCACGGAACATGGGATATCCTGTATACCTAAGAAAATTGTTACGCCAATCCAGGGAGTTGACGGAAGTCCTTTGAGCTCAGGTCCCATACGAGAACAGACTGAACCAGTCACTTGCATGATTGCTGCGCACAAGGAGATCTTCGTTTTTGACCTCATAAAAGCTGCCCACTTTCCGGTAATTCTGGGTCTCCCTTGGTTAAGGGTTCATAACCCCTTTATAAACTGGACAGCTGGGACTCTTTTTCTAGGGTCTGAATATTGTGTACACCATTACCTATCCCATGAGTCAGTAGGCATCCATATTCCAACAGAAGTTTCCAACTCCCCAAATGTACCTACCATTAACCAGCTAGAAATCATTCCTGAATGCCATAGCAAATTTCAATCGGTATTCGCAACACCTGAATTTCCTACTCTACCTCCACACAGGAGAGACAACTGTCATATTGATCTACTTCCTGACCAACCTATTCCTTTCGGACGGATGTATGTTCTCTCTCAACAAGAAAAGGCTGCTCTAAAGGACTACCTCCAATCCAATCTCTGTAATGGACTCATTACAGAATCTGTTTCCCCAGCGGGCGCTTCTCTTTTTTTTATTCCTAGGAAAGACTCTGATGAACTCGACCATGCATTGATTATCGGGGCCTTAATAGGATTACCATAGCAGACAAATATCCTATGCCTTTAATACCTGACATCCTCGAAGCAGTACGGGGGGCTGCTTTCTATACTAAACTGGATCTCAGAGGGGCATATCATCTCATTCGTATCGCCCCAGGGGATGAGTGGAAAACAGCCTTTCGGATGCCTTTTAGACATTACGAATATCACGTAATGCCATTTGGATTGGTAAACGCACCAGCGATTTTCCAACGATTTATGGACCATCGGTTTGCAGACATTCTGTTTCATTTCGTCATCATCTACCTAGACGATATTCTAGTTTATTCATCTAACAGAGAAGACCACATTAGACATGTGAACATTGTTCTTGAACGTCTCCAGTCCAACCATCTATAATGTAAGGTGTCTAAGTGTGAATTTCACCAAAATCAAGTGACTTATTTAGGGTTTGTGTTGTCTGGTCAGGGCATATCCATGGATCCAAAAAAAGTATCAGCTGTATTAGAATGGCCTGCTCCATCCAGTGTAAAAGAAATCCAATGATTCTTGGGGTTCGCAAACTTTTAAAGAAAATTAATTCCCTGATTCTCGGAGATAATTTTACCCATAACCCAACTCCTGAAAAAAGGGGTTCCATATTCCTGGGATGAACCGGCACAAAAAGCATTCCAGACCTTAAGGACAATGTTCACATCTGCATCCATCTTGACTACTCCCAACCAGTCCAGGCAATTCATCGTGGAGACTGATGCTTCCCAACACGCATTAGGTGCGGTGTTACTACAACTCTCGGACCAGGGAGATGAAAGACCAGTGGCGTATCTTTCTAAAACCTTTAATGCTTCGGAACAGAACTATTCAGTTCTTGAGAAAGAGCTGCTAGCTATAAAGAGAGCTTTCGAAGAATGGAGGCATTTGTTATTGGGATCACCGTTCCCGGTGGAAGTCCGCACAGACCACCAAAATCTTAGAGTACTGCAACATGCACATACTAACAACAGTCGACAAGCCCGCTGGGCATATTTTTTCCTTCCGTTCCGGATAGCATTCACTTTCCTTCCGGGAAAACATAACTTAAGGGCGGATGCTCTTTCTTGCAAAGACTCACCTACTACTCGATTTTGTCCAGAAAAATTGTTTCCCAATGCAAGCTTTATCGCCGTTGTTACTGATTTCCTACAAGAGCTGAAATCCGCTACCTCATTAAACAAACTACTTTGCGAAAGAATCGCTTCTACTCATCATCTTACTCGGGAAAACAAATATTATTTTCATGGACCTCAGGTCTTTGTTCCAACATCTTTGTTACAGCAAGAAGTGTTGCACATGTGCCACGACTCCCGAGAGGCAGGCCATCAAGGCTTTCAATCTACTTTGGAGCTAATTCAACGGCATTTCTGGTGGCCGGATATCAGATGAGACATTCAACACTATGTAGCAGCTTGTGCCGTGTGTTCACAATCCAAGATTCCACGAGTACCACCCTTGGGATTATTAACATGGATGCCTATTCCAGAAAGACCTTGACAAATTATCTCTACAGATTTTATAATGGATCTTCCCCCTTCTGGTAACAAAACCGCCATAATGGTCACTATAGACTACTTCACTAAATTGGCTCATTTTACACCCTTACTCAAACTGCCTGGAGCTGCACAGATGGCCAAGATCTTTCTCTCTGAAATCTTTTCCTGACACGGCCTCCCAGATACTATTGTGTCGGACAGGGGTTCTCAATACACTTCACTCTTCTGGCAAAAGGTCTGTCATACTTTAGGGAGTAAACAAGCCCTCAGCTCGGGATACCATCCCCAGACTAACGGTCAAACTGAATGCCTGAATCAAACCCTGGAGGGTTACTTGCAATGCTTTGTGTCGGCTGCTCAAGATAATTGAGTGGAATTACTACCATTTGTGGAGTTTGCCTATAATAATGCCAAACATTCCGCTCTGCAAACCAGTCCCTTTCATTGTTCATATGGATATCACCCTTCATTTGTTCCCTCAGTCACTACTTCTTCTAACTGTCCAGGGGTGGATACCCTTATCTCAGACATAAAATAAGGTCATAAATTTGCCAGACTGTCACTGCAAACAGCTCAAGACCGGGCAAAGAAGTATGCAGATCATCATCGCTGGGACGCTCCGATCCTAACAGTGGGAGATTCAGTTTGGTTGGCATCCCGGTTCTTACCCTGTCATTTGGTTCCATCTAAACTTTCTCCTCGATTTTTTGGACCTTTTAAAGTGATATCCCTGGTGGGCTCAGTTGCCGTTAAACTAGCACTACCCTCTTCATGGTCACGTATACATCCTGTGTTTCATCTATCACAGGTCAAATTGGCAGTACAAGACCGTTTTCATCAGTTTCGCAAAGTTCCACCACCTTCGGTCTCGACTGACACAGGTCCTGAATTTGAGGTAGCCAGCATCTGTGATTCATGTTATCACAGGGGTCGATTGCAATTCCTCATGGATTGGAAAGGGTATTCTCCTGCTGAAAGGACCTGGGAACCTGCTTCTGGGGTCCACGCACCCCGGTTGGTACAATGTTTTTTCCGGCTACATCCGGGGAAGCCGGGGTCGCCCCCCAGGAGAAGGGGGCATACTGTCACACATATGGGCCGTTGGTCCCTTTGGCACCGTAGCCGCTTATGCGGATTGATCAGATTGAGCACATCCAAGATGGAGGATCGCTGTACTACCTGGGCGGAGAGCAGCGGTTCAGTCTCTGCACGTCTGCCAGAGACGCCGGGGATCACTCACGTGATTCCTTATACGGAACCGAGATCCGGTTTCCTTCGCATCGCTACTGTTGTTGCAGGCGCTCCATTCTATCTGCAGGTTCTCCCGTTCGCCCAAGCTCCTCGACTGCTCACTCCAGATTACTGTGTTCCCTTTCTTTCCACTAGTTCAGCTTCATACCTCCGGGGATCCTGTTTCCTAGTGACTCCAGTTCAGGGATGCTGGTTATAACCCCCTGATTCTTAAGTAATGCTGCACTACTAGAGGAAGCCTTCCCGCATCCAGTACCAGTCCAGGCTTTGGTGAGAATCCATTCACCAGTACTCAGACTCGTCCAGGGTTTTCTTCCCAAGAGGGTTTCCCTGACGGTCGTGTTCTTTCCCCCCGGGTTTTATCTCCGTGTAGGGAGGGACAGGTCGGTTTGGTAGAGCTTTCACTTACTGCATTGGCTCTTCCATCGGATATTCAGCTGTCTGCCAAGGTGAGATCGTATTTGCTTTTACAACTGTATAGTTACAATTGCATTGAGAAGTGAACAGTAATAGTCTAACATTATCAGTGTAACACTCCCCCATCTACTTACTCTTTTACATTACCAATTTTTGGGGATTTAGGTGTTGCTAGCACCACCAAATGCTCCAAAAACAAAAAATGAAACTGGCTAAGCATGAGATGTTGGCAGTGACTTCAAAAGATAACCATCAGCATTCTTTATTTCCCTCTGCAAGTGAAGACCTGGTCGAATAATGAGGACAGGGACTGGCCCAGTAGGAAGTGCATCTCCTTCTCTGAATCAGGCATGTGATTGCAACTCTGACAATCCCTCAGCCAGTACACCCCAATCAGCACTCAGCCAGTGTTTTGTATTAAAGCAGTGCTTCTGCTGCAGCAAATCCCATTTTGTGAAACAATATGTTCACATGATGTGGGAGTTTTCTTCTTTTGCTCAGGGCCTGAACACTCACAAGTGGACAAAACCTTTTTCAGAATTGTCCCCAAGACTGAAGTTAGTATTCATCACCAAAGAAATACAACAGTTACCAATAGCATCTGATGGCGAAGGCACATGATACCCCGATAATAAACACGATAATTGAAATATCTTTTTTGCAAGTATAAAAGTCTCTTCGGAGCATCCCAAAACGAGCGCCCAATCCGCTCAGCTTCAAGGCGAACACAGGCAGTCAAACAGCTTGGCATCTCGTGTGATCTATTTCAGAACAATCTTTTCATTCAATTCGCCCAGCACTTTTCCAGTCAATTTGCATTATAGTTCACAGACACTGGAATCGGTGTTGCTGCGCCGCAAAGGCTCATTATCAGTCAGCAGGAGTTCCAAGCATGATTCAAGTTTGCCAATCATTTCATCAAATAGACGGTAATAGGTATGTGTTATCATATATCGCAATCCAGCAGCCATTGCACACTTATCGTTCCTTCATTTGATATGCTTCATTGTCGAAGCCATTATCACACAATGTCATGTTGTTAAACCGATAGCTCCGCCGTGCGATTTTACAGTTAGGAAAAAGACAGGGCACTATGTATAGCATCAGCGTTTAAAGAGAACAAAAACATATTCTATTCTATATTATAGATATGATTGAAAAGATAACACTAGTGATGCCATCGTATGTAAATGGTATGCTACCACGTTACTTGTGTTGCTTATTTGCGCAGTATTTGTTCATAGAAGGACCTATGTGTATGTAGGTAGGGAGTGGGTAGAATTTAGACACATACTTTGCATTTCTGTGATACCGGAATAATATCCTGTTTGTCTTAATTTCTCCTAAGAAGAATACAACTTTCACTGAATAATTACTTGTTAAAGCAAGTCAGTAAACACCTGTGTATCAAGGGTCCGCAGGTGCCCTTTATTAATAAGGGTGGTTCTCCTGCATACAGTTCAGAGCCAATATTCGCAAATGGATTTGATTATATACCTCTCCTCATCCAATCATAATGCTTGGATGGAGTCTATAATCTTGGGCATAGAGCTCATAACACATATTCTGATTTGAAAAGCAGTCCAAATTCAGGTGCTTTCCTTTTTAGTTGCACATCTCCATCTGCTAATAGACTTATGTACCTCAGGATAGAGTCATGGCCAGTTAGGATAATGACAGTGGCCCAATTTATAGCCTTCGATTTTGCCTCGACAATAACTTGGGTGTAGGTCAATATCCTTCAATCTTGACCTCTCTCTCGTATTAGTGGTGTACATTGCCAATGTGTAAAGAAAAGCAGCTATTGTATTCAAAAGGTTAGACAAATCTTCTTTAATAAACAGAATGTATAGCCTCACTGAATGCTTAGTAAACAATTGAAATCCAAACATACTGGAATTTACGCATGAAGTTAAACCAGTTTATGTAAAGGTATTGAAAGCGAGCGTCACAAAAATCTTCCATTTTAGCAATTCACAATTTTTATCATCAATTTGTTGCGTACTGCATTCAAATCTCTACTTTGTTGGCCACTTCAGGCATCTGATTTCTCAAGTATATTGGAAAAGAAACTGGAACCACTGTATTCAAATGGATTCTGAGGCCATGTAGAGGTAAGTCCTTTATTAGACTTGAGATTAGATGTTGAGTGTAGGACCGTCGCTCCTCAGCGCTCCCAGTCCACCAGCAACTGTCCCCAGTTCCAAGCAGGCCTTCCATGTTCTGCTTGGAACTGATGACAGGATCACATCATAACATATCTCCCTCACTTACATGACTACACACAACCAGTTGAGATGGTCCTGCATCAGTGACACATGAAATATAACACAAGTAACTTGAAAGTTTTGAAATCATTAGTCTTGAAAACATTTTATTTATTTTTTTATACTTGATTAACCTTTTATACTTGATTAACCTTCAAGGTTTTTACAAGAATAGACGCTTTAACTTTCTGTCTTTGGTCTACTTTTCTTTGTCTGCCGTTGCCAAAATCAAGACCATTATTTTCACAGTAGCCGACACCCACGCTGTCTTTCGGCCTCCAATTAGTCTTGACCACCAGAGATCTTCGTCAAAAATGTGAGCTGAGGCTAAGATGGTCTTCAAGTAGGGTTGCCTGATATTCTCCACACATGGGCATGATAGAAGGAGGTGCCTCTTTGTTTCAACCTCGTTTGGGATTTTGCAAAATCTGCATTTGTTTGAGCTCGACATGCCTCTGATGACCAGAATTTCGTTGGTATGGAGAAGATTTAATCATGCTCTTAAAAAGGTGTTTCTTAGCTTCCGTTTTGGATATTTACCCACGAATGGTTGCGGCACGTGAGGTTTCTGAGTCTCGTACAGGAAGTGCGAGACCAGGTTATAGGTTGCCGCTTGCTCGCACTTTGTAATCCAGTCTAATTCATTACTTTTTTGTGAATCTTTGTGGGATTTTCAATCAGGTCTTGTCTAGAGCATTGGATCACTTCTAATTTGGCTTCTTGCTCTGCTGTCCAATGGTTTAGAACGGTGCAGCGTCGCCCCTCCAACTCATTGGGCCTCATTAGGACCCAGGCGGACTTCGCGGTGCTAAATGCACCGCGAAGCATGGCGGAAAGCCGCCGATAGCGCCATGGGGGTTGGCGGATTTACCGCCCCATTCCGACCTCGGCGGAGCGGTAAATCCCCAATCCCCATTCTGCCCTTCCCCATTCCCATTTTTGCCCCATAGGGTATAATGGGAGTGGGGAAGGAGTTAATTACGCCACCGTAAAATACGGTGGCGTAATTAACAACGAGGTCCCGTAGCGCCATGGTTTTCTCCGCCTGGTAAAACCAGGCGGAAAAGGCCGCCATGGTGCTACGGGAACTCGTAGTATGGCGGAGAGGTACGCCATGCACTACGCTGGCGTAACACCCTCTCCGCCAGGGTCCTAATGAGGCCCATTGTTAATTGCTGCCAGTAACTTGGGGCAGTTATCCAACAAGAGTTTCCTGTACAACATCATGGTGTTTCTTTCCACCACCGATTGTAATGACAGCTAGCTCAGTTTGCTCCTTATTAGAACCATGAGCATAGAGTTTGGCAAGTTCAGCACTTTCCTCCAAAAGTGGCTTTCAAGTGTTAGCCAGATCTTCTTGGGTAGGCTTGGCAAAGCTTCCACTCCATATGTGTGAGATGGAACAACCTTTGCTTTGTAAAAGTCTATAACCGGTACTAAAGAGAAGCGCCCAAACTTCTTATCAATGGCTTTTGCCTGAGATGTTAGGCTCTTAGTTTTTTCTTGCAGGGAGTTTTGCATGGCACTCGCGTGTTTGGAACTGTCTAGCGTGATGCCCAAATACTTGGTCTATTACTTTCTCAATGTGTTTGCCCTCCAGGCGCCAGATGAAGTTGTCCGCTTTTCCTTTGCCCTTTCCAATTGATAAGATTTTTGTTTTTGATTTGCTCATTTCTAGGTGGTTTTCTGTGATGTATTCAGCAAAGTTGGACAGCTGTCTCTGTAGGCCAATGGCTGTTTGGTCAAGAGGAATGATATAATCCGCATACAAGATCCTTGATATTTTTACCTGACCAAGTTGAGGGGGGAAAGCTCTGACCCTAGCCTCTGTTTCTTTGTAATCTCCCATATAGGCCAAAAAGAGTGCCGGTGCCAGAGGGCAGCCTTGTTTTACCCTGCAATTTGTGAGTATTTCTTCAGATAGAGACCCATGATGGTTTAGGCGAACTTGCAATCTGGTGTTATTGTGGAGTGCTATAATTGATAGTAGTATTTCAGCCAGGCAGTTCCACGTCCTTAGCTTCTCCCACAATCTCAGACTATCTACTTGATTGAAGGCTTGACTTAGATCAATGAAAGCCATGAAAATTCGTGGACCTCCTGCCAACACTTTACTTTTCAAGATACTCAGCGATAGTATGTTTATTTTGGTACCAACGTTCTTCTTGAAACTGGACTGGAGTGGGTCATCACAAGGTGCACCACTTGACCATGTTTGAAATTGGCGTTGTAGCAATGACCCATATACTGTTCCAATCACGTCCAGTAGTGCCATGGGACAAAAGTTCTTAGGATTGTCTCTATTTCCCTTTTTAAAGGTAGGAACTACCACTGAGGAAGTCCAAGATTTAGGTAATTCCTTGGCTTTTGTAGATCTTTAGAAAACCTGGCTGATGAACAATGACCATTCCTCCGGATGCTGTTTCAAATGCATGTTTTTCAGCCAATCAGGGCTTGGGGTTCTTGAGTTTTTAAGTTTCTTCAGGACTTCCAAGATTTCCTGTCTGTCATGTACCTCCACCCAGGGCAACACATCTTGTTCCTGTAAGCTCTTTTGTGCCACAGATGTACCATAGAAGAGACTTTTATAGTGTATCATCCAAATATCTTCTCCTATGCTATTTATTAATGCGTCGCTCGTAGTTCACTCTGTAGAATTGATCAGGGCCCGAAATTTGTGACAGTTTTTGCCCCGGACAAGCCTCAACTTTTCCTCTGAGTCCTTTTAATACAAGGTGAGGCGATAGGATTTGAGACAGGTCTTATAGTGCTTGAGTGCGGCGGCTAGAGCTTGTCTGTTTGCCTCAGAGCTGTTATGAGCTAACAATCTTCTTAACTTTCTTAAGGGGCGTCTTTTTGCGACTAGTATTGGATCATATTTATGGATAGACTTTTCTGTGTCCACACCTCAGTTCAATTTTATTTTTTTGAAGATGTTAAGCAGTGAGGAGTAGTCTGGTTGAGAATGTGCCTCTTCGATATTGCCGACTGGACATAGTTACTGGTCAGGGTGATGATGTTATTTGCACTCAATGAAAGACGGTTCCCTTTGGTGTTTATTTCCAAATTGGAGTTGAGCATGACTTTATCAACAAAAAAGGATGACCATGTTGCACTCAGTAAATTGTGGTCCCTTTTAAAAATGTGGAAGGATGCAATTGTCTCAAGTAACGGGGTTGAGGTGAAAATATAGTTAATTGTAGCCGATGAGTTGATTCCTTCCCAGGTTGGAGTGCGGTTTGTTCAAGCGTAGGTGGTGTCAAGATTAACTAGGTCTCTAGAGGTCATCAGAGAAAGCCAAGCTTTACCACGCATCTATGCCTGGGTCCCAGGAGGCCGTGTAGACTTCTTTGTGCAGACTGCGTTTAAATCCCCGCAGATGAAGAGGTGTGGTTTGGCATAATCAATATATGAGCAGTTGATTTATTTCTCCATCATATCCAGGAAGTCATTATTGGCAATAGCATCGGGATTCCAGTAAGTGTTCATAATAATGGCTGATGCTACCTATTGCTTGCCTATTTCTGAATTCCATTAGTTCCAGTTCACTTGAACTGTTAGTAGGAAGAGAGACGATGTTAAGATTTTTGACATTTTCATCCCTTTCCCTGAGCGTATTGCAGTTAGCAGGCCTGATGATGGCTGCCCTTTTGTACCTTTTTTTGCTGGAGCCAAACCTAGATCAAACCCGTCTAGAATTGGCTTCTCTGTTAACCATGTTTCCTGGAGGCACAGGATTTCAAAAGAAGCCAAATTTATATCTCCCGGGACTGTGAGGTGTTCTTTCAGTTTTCTCGACCGCCTCTTGCTGTTCTTCATTGCTTTGCTTTCAAATTTGGGTTGCTCTTTCTACTTGGCTAAATTGAGGTTTGTTGTCTTTGTCCTTAAATGGTCTTCTTACCGTCACCTGAGGCATTTCAATAGGCGTCTCCTGGGGTTGAGGTTGGTAACGCTTAGTTAGGTTGCTTTCAGATGGAGAACTATTGCTCATGTTGGTGTCTTTTCTTGTCAGCAAACTTGAGTATTTTTGACTGAATCTTTAAGTGTCCTGAAGTTGTTGGTCTCTAGGTCTGTCGGTTTCTCTGAGATCATAACCTTGTTTTAGGAGATTTCCCATGGAGTCTCGTAGCATCTGTTTTACAGATCTAGAAGTTATGAAAAGGTATGTTATCACCTGTCAGCCTTCATTACTAGGCTCCACTATTTTGTAGGTCATTAGATTCCACTGATCTGAGTTTTGGTACGCTATGAAGAAGTTCCATTACTGTTCTTCTGTTAAGAATGAAATATTCTCTGCTGTTACTTATTTGTTCCAGTTTGAAAGCTGGGTTTAGTTTCTTCACTGTGTGGCCTCTAGGTTTTGTTGCAGAACCTCTGCCTCGGTTTTCTGTTTCTTGAATTTCAGCTCTCCTCGGTTCTCGACAGCCTTCTGTGGTGGATCGTTTCCTCTGCGATCCTCGTGGCGTGACCAGTTTTTCTGGGAGTTTTCTTATGTTTTTCACAGGACTGTGGCTTAATGAGGTCAATGCTTTTGAGTGATAATGTTGTTGAGATCCTTCAGCGGATTTCACGTGTTCAATTTGTGCTGCCTTCTTGCAATATTCCTCCATTGTTAGGAAAAAGGATCAATCTTTTGCCTCATTGGGGTTTGTGTCCGTTGTGATTTCGTGTCTCTGGTCTTTAGAGCTGTCTGAGGGCGGGGTATCACTTGGTGTTTTCGCCCGAGATTCATCGAGATGTTGACTTAAGTTTATTAAAGCTTCGTCCATCAGGAAGTCCTTTGTCGTTTTTGATGTTTCTCGTGGACTAGTTGTCTCGACCAAGTCGATGCAGAGGGACAAATGGCTCTCTTTAGGCTCCACGCCACTAGAGTTGCGTGTCACTGCTGGCCTCACTTTCTTGCCCCACTTAGTATTTGGTTTGTCGGCCGGCCTCTTTTCCGACAGTGGTAAGCGGAAGATTAGTTGTTTCTCCCTCCTCAGTGTTTCTTTTTGGTTTATCTTAGAGTCAGCAAAGATTGGGAAGTCTTTGTTCAACATAGGATCCTTTTCCTTATTATTAGCTTTTTCAAGATTGGCTGGCAGTATTGATTCATTTTCTTTGCACACACAGTTGTGCAGCTGGTTCACTGCAGATTGGCTGTGTTTTTTGCCTTTATCTTTAGTTTCTCTTGAGGGATTGGTAATCCTCTCAGGCACTTTGTTCTTTTTTTGAGCTGAGTTTTTGGGTGAATTTTCGCTCAGCCCAGGACTGATTATTGTGTTAGGTGTTGCTTGATTTAATTAATTTCCAGTGCGCAAAGACTGACACCCTACCTGTTGAAGAGTTGATGAGGCTGCTTGCTTCTGATCCCTGGAGTTCTCCTGTCGTGCTGTAGTGGATTGGACTCTTTCTAGTTGTTTTTCTATTGCCGCAATGTAGCCCTCTAAGTATAGAAGTTTGGAGTGCATCATTGCTGAAATTGTACTGTGATCTTTTAAAGTGTCGTTTATCGACTTGTACAGTTTTGTGAAGGGAGCAAGGACCACCGTTACAGCTGACATAATTGTCAAGATGTCGAGGTTTTTCTTTGGTGAATTTGCAGATGTAGTTTCTGGTAGTTCACTAAGGGGGTAATTCATGGAATTCAGCGCACAAGTGGTGCACGCAGCTGGCACACAGAGTGCGTATGCGGCAGTCTGCACCAGCCGCGTGCGCACAGTGTATTCATAGATTTCAACATCCATAACCAGCCGTGGCGCAGAGTGGTGCAGCAACCCTGCATCAGCACCAGTAACGCCCCCAACCCCGCCCTGTGCACCAAAAACATTGCACAAATCCCCTACATGGCGCAAAGGCCAGTGGACCAGCATACAGCCCCCCAACCACGAAAACGCTTGGAAAACTCCCCGTGCACCCCTCGGAATATGCGTACCCCGCTCGCGCTATCGAAAATGCATGTAAAAGTCCACGCGCACCCCTCGTAATACACCTACCCCACCCACGCTAGCGAAAATGTGTGTAAAAGTCCACACGCACCCCCGGAATACACGTACGCCGCCCGCAATAGCGAAAACGCATGTAAAAGTCCACACACACTCCTGGAATACGCACAGGCAGCCCATCCACCCTCCCCATGCCCCACAGGCAGCCCATCCACCCTCCCCATACCCAACAAGCAGCCCACAGTACAGGGGGGACTTTTTTCATGCATTTTACCCAATGCAAGTGGGGTACGTGTATTCCGCGGGTGCGCATGGACTTTTACACGTGTTTTCGCTAGAGCGAGTGTGTACGTGTATCCCGGAGGTGCGTGTGGACTTTTATACGGATTTTCGTTAGCGTGGGCAGGGTACGTGTATTCTGGGGGTGCGCATGGACTTTTACACGCAATTTGGCAGTGTGGGCCCTCCTGGGTGTGCCCTTTCCCCCCTCCACATGCCCTGCAGGCAGCCCACACCACAGGGGACTAGCCTACACCCCTGGGCATGCCCCACAGGCAGCCCACACCACTGGGGACTAGCCTACACCTCTGGGAGAGCCCCGCAGGCAGCCCACACCACAGGGGACTAGCCTACACCCTTGGGCATGCCCATCAGGCAGCCCACACCAAAGGGGACTAGCCTACACCCCTGGGCATGTGCCACAGGCAGCCCACACCACAGGGGACTACCCTACACCCCTGGGCATGCCCCGCAGGCATCCCACACCACAGGGGACTAGCCTACTCCCCTGCGCATGCCCCATGGACAGCCCACATG
Source organism: Ambystoma mexicanum (assembly GCF_040938575.1). Classification (NCBI taxonomy): domain Eukaryota; kingdom Metazoa; phylum Chordata; class Amphibia; order Caudata; family Ambystomatidae; genus Ambystoma; species Ambystoma mexicanum. Next base: position 912,141,659 of record NC_090930.1, on the reverse strand, counting down.
GCACCATGTACTCGGGAGCACCGACACATGTCCCCCACCCACCCAGCAGTGACAGGCACCTGCCAGCAGGCCCCGACTCATGTCCCCCTGCATCTCCACCCACCCAGCAGTGACAGGCACCTGCCAGCAGGCCCCGACTCATATCCCCCTGCACCCCCACCCACCCAGCAGTGACGGGCACCTACCAGCAGGCCCCAACTCATGTCCCCCTGCACCCCTACCCACCCCCATTGACGGGCACCTGCCAGCAGGCCCGACTCATGGACCCTGCACCTCGACCCACCCGGCAGTGACGAGCAACTGCCAGCAGATCCCGCACCAAAAAAAAAGGTTCTAACAAAATGGAGCCATGTCCCTAATGCCAACCCAAATCCCCCTTGCCCCCCAGTACAAGCATGCAACCATCCACAGCACCCACTCCCATATTACCAATGCCATGACAGTCTTAAAAGAACCACCATGCCCATGCATGAATGCACAACAGAGCCACACATTGGCAACACATGACTGAGGCAATGTTCATTGAGACATGCACAAAACCAATGATAGAACACAACACCAATCATGAAGTTAGAAAACATGTATTAAAAACATAATAAAGGAAATCAAACGGCCCCGAACACCTTCAAATACCTGGGAGTGGACATTTACCACGACACCATGGAAACACATGCAGGTAACACACAAGTAGCCCTAGACAAAATCGAAAACGCCATGAAATTCTGGCAGACGTTGCCGTTGGGCATGATAGGCCGGGCGGCACTGCTAAAAATGACGGTCCTACCCCGACTCTTATATTACTTTACAAACATCCCACATAACATACCAAGGTCCTTCTTCAAACGCCTACACACCATGGCGAGAACCTTCCTGTGGGGAGGGAGGAGAAACAAGGTGGCACTAGACACACTACAAAGAAGCTACGAATGGGGGGGCATTAAACTCCCAGATTTTGAATACTACTACTTGGCAGCACAACTCCAATTTGTGGTGAGATGGCTGGGTGAAGAGACCTCGATAGACACAATACTTATGGGACCAACACTCCGGAGATACCACCTGAGAGAACTACTATGGATAAAAGCCGCCCAAGCCAAAGACCTACCCAATATGGCCCAACTAGGCCGGACACTATGGAAAAGAGCCTGGAAGATACAAGGCATACGAGACCCCTGCTCAAGACATATCCCACTGGCGGGGCTGGTAGACACCCGAGTGGCCAGCCTGGCCACATATAGAGCACAATGGGAGGACAGAGGAGTAGCACAAGTAGGGGACCTGTGGCGTGACGGACAATGGGTTGAATTCCAGACTCTGATGGATGAACAAGATGTACACAGGGGCCAATTCATCCTGTACAATAGCCTAGTTCGGACAATAAAGGAGAGGTGGAACACCATGCCGGAGCCTGAGGACACCGAAGGAGAACTAGATGCATGGTATGATGTTTCCGAGGGAGGACACACTGTGTCCAGACTCTACGAGCAACTACTGGGATACACCAACAAAAAGACATTAAAAGCACGAACGAAATGGGAGGAAGAACTACAACAACCCTTCGAAGATGAGGAATGGAACAAAGTCCTCACGTACACAAAAAAGGTGTCCAGGAACGCCAGGTTTAGACAACTGCAAATCTACATAGTGCATAGAGCATACCTAACTCCCAAGAGAATGTCGAGGATGGGAGACGGACAGACCCGGTGCTGCCCGCGCTGCGGAGACGAACAAGCCGACATGGTGCACATGTTCTGGTCATGCCCGCAGATAACAGACTTCTGGAATATGGTGAAAGAAAAGGCGCTGACAGCAGATATACATATGCCGGCAAGATCGCCAGCAACATATTTATTGGGCCTGTTCCCAAGGGGGCACCGGCAGATGTCACATGTGGCTAAAATGAAAGACTTGATGACAATATTAGCGAAGCGCCGCATAGCGATGGCATGGAACAAGAGCGAAGGCCCCTCGAGGGAGGGCTGGTGGGCCGACCTACAAAAATGGGCAATAGCAGAGACAGCAGTCTGGGCGAGAGCCACGCAGAAGGGGGAGAGCAACAGTGGGACCAGACTACTGGCATGGAACTCTCTGGTGCAGGACCTGTTTGGCAGCAGAAGCAGGGATGACACGGACGACCCAAGCGACTCAGGAAATTAAGAAATTGGCCCGCCCACGCCGACGGGGCACCACATAACTTAGAGAAAGGGAAGAAATGGGAAGAAGGAGACGAGATCAGGACCAACGCACACACTGAACAATGCAATCCTACCTGGAAAGGCCAGCGAATACACACATGGACGAAAGCAGAGGAAACTCCCAGGGAAAGAAGGGAGGTCGCCAAGAGACCGGCCCCCCACTATAAACTCGACATCTGTTTGAGCCAGGCCCGAGGAGGCATCGGACCATGAACATACTGCGGCTGCCTTTGGGGAGAGGGAGGGGGGAGGAAGAGGGAAGAGGGAAGAAAGGGGGTTATGTTATGTTGTAAAACCAATAAAAAGAAGTTAAAAAAAAAAAAAAATAAATAAAGGAAATCAAACTTGAAAATCAATATACAATGACAGAGATGACCAACAAAAATGGTAATCCAATGAAACAAAAATGAACGTCATATTGAATATAAAAGTAGTCCATTGCCAATGTCAATAAGAAAAAAAATAATCCAAATAAAAGAAAACCATTGATCCATGGGAAAAGTGAAAAAGAAAGTATGTACAAGTCTGCAACTATATACAATGGAAGTCCAAATGGTCCATGATCCACAAACAAATGGAAACCTACAAAAAGGTCCTATGAATAAAAAACTATATACAAGAAGTGGAGCAATGTCCATGAACTCCAAAATAAAAGAAAAACCAAAGGAAACCTAACACTAATGAGCTATGTACAATGGCGGAGGGCAAGTCCAACGGCTCACTTGTTGATGTTCCGGCCCAGGGCATCATCGAACTCCATGCCGATGTCCTCGAGGCGGGTCTCTTCCTTGGCCTTGAGGTCTCGCAAGGATGCAGTCATGGCCTGTTCCAACTCCCTGCGAGTTGCCTCGAGGCACTCAGCCCGCCTCAATGCCCTGCACATGGAGTTCTCCGCCCTGACCATAGTGAGCCGTGCCTCCTCTGCCCGCCGCCGCTCCCCATCTATCTGCTGGCCCAACCGCTGCCACACGGAAGGCACTCCCAATTGTGGGATGTTTTTCCCCCACTAGTCCAGGCCCTGCAACATTACTGTGCACTGCTTGCATCAGGAACATCAGAATGGCCGCTGGAAAGCATTCCGCTCGCTAAAAATCACCTAGAAGTGCCCAGTAAAAATCTGAAAAAATAGGCCGCCATCCACTTTTGCCTATGTCATTGGTAACACAGGAGACCACTGCCAAAACCCATCACTTGGCTGCCTACAGAGCAAGGCTGATTGCAAAAGAAACACAGAGCTGTGTGAAAATCAATTTTTCTTGGTTGTCAAATTTGGAAAAATCATGGCTCACAAACCACCCTAAAGATCCAACCTCCTTGTTGGGTGTTAAAAATCATTCTACTTCAATAATCCACATAAATACAATGTCCACAGAAGTACATTTATCAGAAGATAATCCAGATTTAAGATTGCTTGCTTGGAAATTTATGTTGAAAATGGGCGCAATACCGTTACTCACCTCTGTCGGAAGCTGACGATTTCTAAAACCTGTCATGTTTAAAGTAGTACATTGAACTCAAAGTATGCCAAAGAAAGACTTGCTATGAGAAGCCTAAAAGGTGGATACATTTCAAAACTTTATTTTAAAAAGGCTTGAATTAAGAAATTGGTTGATATATTTGTTAAAAATTTAATTTATATTTTAGGACAAGACAATTTCAGACATTGGGCCTCATTAAACGGATGGCGGAGAACCATGGTGCTATTAGTGCCATGGTTCATGCCGGTAAAATACCGGCACTGCCTTGGTGGAAAGGGGAATTACCGCCCCATTCCAAGGTTGGCGGGGCAGTAATTCCCCCTTCCACCATTGCCCTTCCCCATTCCCATTTTTGCCCCATAGGGCTCAATGGGAATGGTGAAGGCGCTAATTACCGTACCGCAAATTGCGGTACCGTAATTAGCTCCCTGGGTCCCTTTGCGGGTTGGTTTTTAACGCCTGCTAAAAGCAGGCGTTAAATCCCCCAACCCGCAAAGGGACCTCGTAGTAAGGCGGTAAGGATTTACCGGTACCGGTATTTTACCGGTACCGGTAAATCCTTACCGCCATCTGTGTAATGAGGCCCATTGTGTTTAAAAGTTAAGGTTTTCCACACTGAGCTTCAAACACATTCCACACCTTCTCCCTAAACAAAGGAATCTTTTCCCCTGTGCTCTGCTGAGTATCCGACAGGCAAGTGTGAAAGGAAATGGGAGGGGCACTCTGGCATGTTGCTCTGAGTGAAGACAAAGGACTCCCTTTAGCTGAATGAAGATGCTAATTCGGGTGTGACTGACACCAACTGCCCTGGCAGGAAGAAGACCAAGTGACTCTCTGACTCAGCCGAGCCTTGGAGGGGAGCCAGACTGAAAATGTGGATTTGAAACTGAAGTAACTGTATGTTTAAGAAAAAGACTTATAGCACATTTTACGGAACTGATAGAAATATGGGATTTACAGGTTATTAAAATGAAAAATTTGCTCACAGTTTAAAACTAATCTGAAATTTGTGCGATGTTCTGAGACTGAACTATCAAAATGTGGACTTTGTAACAGTTGTGATTATGTGAAAAATATGGAAACTTACAGGAATATGCCAAGATGGGATGTGCATGTATGTGTAAAAAATTGTACAGATCCGAAAATGTGTAACCAACCAAAAGTGCGAAAAATTGTCATTTATGAACCAAAACTCATAGGAAGATAAGATTTGGACAGAAACGTACCTTAGGCAATCTGTGATGTGTATATGTATTATCAACAAGTTTGTGACATTGGAAATGTGTTTTTTGGGAAAAATAGATTTTCTGGGTAAAAGCAAAGGGGAGGAATTTTTCTGGGCCCTAAACACTGTGTCACTCTGACACGTGATGACACCTCATGATACACTGTTCCCTTCTCAAATCAGGGGAGGGGGAATTCTCTGACGTATCAGATGCTTAGAGGGTTGGGCATTGTATAATCAGACTCCCCACCCCTTTGGAAAATGGATAAATAGGGACTGCTGAGGACAGGCAAGAGCCACACATTCACTCATCACTGATGTACCGGCGAAACTCTCTGCAGGAAGAACCCATCTGTAAATCCAGACTCCAGAACCAGACTCCAGAAAGCTGAAGCAGAGGCCTAACCCAAAAAGCTGAACCCTTTTCAGCAGGCCTTTAAAATCTAGCAACCTGACTTAACCCCTAAACTTCCATGGGGCCTAACCTAACTGATCCAACAGCCTGGCTGAGCTGTTGTGCTGCTTCTGGCCAAGAACCCTTGCTAGAACCCAAGATCCAGATCAGTCCAGTAGAGCTGTAACCCAGAACCCATCAGATCCAGTCCAAGAGGCCGTGCAGACCAGAGTGCCTTGCTGAGAGCAGAACCAAGCGCCTGAGACCTGTCAGGTGGCGAGCGAATCCCAGCCAAACCCTTGACCAGATCTTTGACGGGCCCATTCCATTCCAAACCCATAGTAGTGAGTATTTAGTATAGAACTGTCCATAGTCATCTCTTAGTTTAAAGTAATCCTATTCAATCCATTTCAACTTTCCAGAATTGCATTATAGAATTGTGTGCCCATCCTGAATCCTTCTCATCATATAGTCTGTGATAATTGTAGTGATAATCATCTGTGCACTGATATTTCTCTGAAGAAAGTCAAGTGTCCTGGTGGACAAAAGTCAGAGCGGAAGGCGCTGTTCTGGTGGTTGCCCCATTGGGTTTCTTGCACTTTCATGGCCCTTTAGTATAAGTCCATCTTGGTTCCTAATCTTTAAAGCGCATCTTTCATTTTGAAATCTTGACTCTTTTCTAAGAAAAATCTACCTTCACTAAAACCTCTGTAACTTTTGAACCATACATCCTAGAAAGGACATTTAAATGTCATCTTGAAGCTAACATCCTCAGCTTCCAATCAAACCCAATTCCTTATATTTCTTCCATAATCGTGTTTCTCACACGCAGAAAAGTTGCCGCACATTTGCATCTGGCTCAATTTCACTCCATGTAAAATAGCTATTTCTTGATTTCAACTTCTGAATTTCGTTTTCCATCTGTATAATTCTACAATCATTGCTAGTGTTAACCTGAACCAATCCAAAGCCACTCTCACTAGTTCTGAATTCAATTTAGCAAATTAAAATCATTTTAGTATTTTTCCATACATTACATATTACATTTAAAAGCAATTGATCTGTTTAAAATCATTACTGTTCTCTCTAAGCTTGCTGGGGGGGAATCAGGATTGAAACTGCAATTGTTGATAGTTATTCCTGAAACCTGTGTGCCCTCATTCCATCTCTTCATATTGCATATTGGGGGGAGTGAGTAATAACAGGGGAAAAGAGTGATTACATTGCCTTTGGTTGAATTCATATCACGTTTGATTTCTGTGTTGCATTCTTTCCTATCCTTGCATTTCCTTGAACCCATACAAAGTTATTCTCTGCTACATTATTCTTCCTATTCCTACTCCTAATTAATTAAAGAGATTGTAGATATTGTAATATCACCCATTGCTGATCATTGTTCATATTCATAAGTGTGATATTCAGATATTGTTCATATCTATAAAAGTGTGATATATATATATATATATGTATAGTTCAATTCTTCAAATACATCTTTTAATTTGCAAAACAAACCTACTTCTTGGCTCAGTGAGGCCGGGGGGATTCAAAGAGAGGGCCGTTATATAAGGGTACATCATGCAGAATTAAAAGAACTTTTGACATAAAAATATATAAATATGGGTTTCCATTGGTCATTCCACACTAGGTATTGACTTAGTTGGAGTGCTGGGTTGAAACCGCTTACACAATCCAGGGTCCTCCTGCCCTACGGCCGATGCCTGCCCCTGTGATGTTGAAGGCCCAAGCCATCATGGCTCCTACCCTGAGCCTGCTGCTGCCATGCATGTGCCCTGCTGGTCGATGCCTACACATCCTCCTCTTGCTGGTGTCCAGTTGTTGGGATAGTCACCCCTGCTGGACCTCCGACTCCCGACTGTGGCAGGGACGTGTCCTCGACCAGCCTGGCCGCTGATTCAGGGGAAGCTCCACATGGTGCCCAAGTGATACTTGGGCAGGCAGATGGCACGGGGGACGACTGGCGCATCGGGAGTTCAGTTGAGGAAGGGGTCGCTATAAGATCCAGCACACGGAGGAACCCAGCCTTGCTGACCCGTCCTAGTAGGTCGATACGGTCAATTAGGTATTCGAAATGACGTGCATTGTCCTCACGAGGACCCTGCACGTCATCTCGAATACCATGTTGATGCAACGCCACCCCAGCTAGGACAGGCTCAGCATGGTCCCGGATTGCCACATCCGCAGTGAGAGGAAGGCCAGTTGTTGTATGCACATTCCCTCCCTGAAAACGGGTCTGGATGGAGGCTTCCCTGCTGGTGCCGAATGATGCAGTCACAGGTTTGGGGACAGGATTACACACAGGCACCTTTGTGGCATCCTGTGCTACCTCCTGTGCCTGCCCCTGGACTGCACCACTGGCACCAGTAGAATTCCCCCCTCTGGGCCCCATGCATGGGTCTTCCACGGCCTCCTCCTCAACCGAACCCCCCACCAACCTTGATGACTCCGTGCCATCTACCTCCATAGGCCCCTGTGGGGGCTCAGCTGCCCCTTCTGCTGCCAAGGATTCCACCTCCAACCTCTGCCTCTTGGACCTTCCCTCGGCAGCTGCGGCTGCGGATACGGCTCCAGAATTCTCACTCCCCAAAGAGATGACAACCTGGTAGGGGAGCTGGGCCTTCCGTCTCCGGATGGTGGTGGTATCCCTGCCACTGTGCTCCACAGCACCATCTCCGCCCTCTTTATCAGTTGATGCTGCAGACAGGGAGAGACAGAACACAGGCATCAGGGCACTGTACAATGGTCTGATACACACATGACGGTTGCACTTGAGTGGCAGTATCAAACTTCACATATGGCATCACACTCCCCAACATACATATCATTAGAACCCACACATATGCGCAAATTAACAGGAATGGTGCAGCAGGCAGCAGCATCCATACACATACAACAGCATGAACATCTGAAGGTTAGCCTTATGTCACATGCAACACAGGGAGTGCCAAACACATGCACAAACGCCACCAGACATACATGCATCTGTACATCGCCACCACCTGTCACAGTGAAATCATCCGCAACTATGTCACATCTGCCAATCAGCTTCCTACATGTCGGTGTCGCATGCATCCATGGTGTATCACAGTCGCACACATGTCAAATACACACACACGCATATGTACACCATGCACGTACATAAAGGTGGAAGCAGCATCCATGTGTTATGCTGATATGTGTGCGTCTCCTCATGCATTCGTGCATCATGCATTGGAACACATACACCATGGATGTGCCTCACACATGACTGGACTCACATGCGGCAGGCTCATGTCCCTGCACATACACATCCATACATGGGCCTTTCAAGGCATATGTCCAAGCTGCACACACCTGGCAGACCTCAACATACACTGCGTCCAATCAGTACAGATGGACACTTACCGCTTGACTCCGGACGGGTATGCCTCTCAAGGACCTGGAGGTGAAGCACTGGGTGTATACGTTCCAGGACCCTCATCTGGTCATTGGTAAGGCAGACCCAGCACCCCTCTGCATCCGCTGCCTCCAAGAGGCGCCGGGCCTTCCTGAGGGTCCTGCACCTGAAGTCCTCCCAGCGCTTCCGGACGTGTCGTATGTCACAGGCTGCCACCCCCCCACGTTGATGGCAGCCACAATGTCCTTCCAGATCCTCTTCCATCCATCATTGTTGGCGCGTGGTCTTCCGAAGAGGGAATAATAATGAACCAGGACTTGCTCCACCAGGATACCAACTTCTGCAGCACTGAAGCTGGTAGCCCTCTGCCTCTCTGGCTGGGGGTTGCCAGTGGTCTCCGATGGTGTTTGCCCCGACATGGTAACCCCCGAGGCAGGTGTGGGTGGGCAACTGGGTCCTGGTGCTGGGCTGTGGAGCGATGCAACTTAGTCAGGAGTCTTCTGTTCCAACAGGGGTGGTCACAGAAACTGGACCCCTGCAGATGACTGACGTGCAGGCACCACATAGCAGGGCACGTGGACAGCAGGCAGGCAGCGGCAGATGGCTAGTGGGAGTCGGGTCAGGGCACTGGGGCAGTCATTCAGCCTTCTGGGCAGGAGCATGGTCTTTCGTGTGTTGTCGCGTTGCTGCTTGATACAGAGTGATTTGGCATGTGAAAAAACAGCACGCCCGCATGTTAATGAGTGCAATTCGACGAAAGGGCCTAAGCGCATAAGTGACGTGACGCACGCAAGCATTTCCCTCAGCATGGGTTAAAGGTGAGCAGGGTCAGCATTTTGCTGTATGTGCCTTTTGTGGAGACCGACGTGTGTTGCTACTTCTGGTTGTTTTTCGCGCGCCATCACAACTTCACAGCGGATCAAGGATGTATCTCTTCTTTTGGTGGGGGTATTGGCTACACGTGTTTTTCATTATCACGCTAGTCAGACGGTGAGTTGTGCACTCTATTTTTCCCACTGCGGGTGCCCCTGTGTATTGAATATCCATTTTCGAGGTCATAGTAGCCTGCGTGTCCCACGCGTATGTGTTTTTTATGTCCCTGCATGCCACCGCGTACTGCCGGAGGTTAATTCCACACACGTGGGCTACCGGGGGTTGTGTGCATGGTTTTACTGCAGTTTTGGGGTGTGAGCGTTGCGTGACCCGTCACTTTATCACCGGGGTCACATACAGCCTTGCAAGTGCACAGGGGTGCTGTTAACATCTTGTATTCCACCCTCATCACCCCAATTGCCCAGGACAATTGTCGTGTACACCTCCCATTGGCACTACTACATCTGTGCCCGCACTACTCCATCTGTGCCATGGTTGGGAGGCCATGAAAGGTGAGGGGTGCCTCAGCTGGGCGAACTCCACGTGGCAGGTGTGGTCAGGGATGTGGCTGGGATGAGCAGGGAGTAGGGTGTCCAGGGTGGCTGCAGAGGAGGAAGAGGCAGGGGTGCGTCAGTTCGGCACGATCTTGTGCCACGTGTTGGTGCAGTCATGCCACCACCCCCTGTGGTTCCGGGAGATGCAGTTCTTGCATCTGGCACTGGCACCCATGTGACCCAGCAGTCCGTTTCACCGACTGCCACGGGCCCAAGGATAGTGGTAGCTGCAGGTGCAGCTGTGGACACCACCACCCAGGCTCAGGGTCTGCCAGCGCATGCTGCGTTGGCACCTGAAGAGTCCCAGGATGATTTCCAGGAGGTCAGGAGGCAAATGGGAAGTGCACGCAGGGCTGCCCTGACCGAGGCACATGTCCCTGGGGCAGAATTGTCATCTGCTTCCCCGAGCAGACGGGTGTTGGCAAGCGCATGGGCAGATGCAGCCGACAGCACCCCGGCTGTGAGTCTACCATCCAGAACAGGCCCAGTCAGTTACCTTAGCACAGCAGATGTTGCTGCGCAGGGTCAAGTCAGGGGCACCCAGCAGCCACCCACGCAAGTCAGGGCTTTCATCCTTGTTCCACCTGCCACTCCCTTGGTTCAATCCACCAGCACCACTGTCCATACTGATTAGGGTGGAATTTGCCAGTCAGGGTCCGGACCACTGTCCAAGAGAAGGAAGGCTGCACCTGCAGTAAAGGCTGGGATACCAGACACGGCTCTGGCCTCCGGCACGTCAAGGAAGAAGCCTTTCTGCATGTAGGAACTGGCGTCCTTGTGGACTACATATCGGGAAACGACCGTGATATGCTAGTGGGCCTGAATTGTCACACTACGGATGCCCAGCATATGTCCCACTGGAAGCATGTTGAGGAGAGTGTCAGTGCATTTGGACATGAGGTGCGCACAGCTCAGGAGTGCGAAAAGCATTGGGATGACCTCCGACGCTGTGCTAAGGCGAAGCGTGCCTCCAATTATGCCATGACTCAGGTGACTGGCAGTGGGTCACCACCATCTCACTCTGCACGGGTTGATCGTTGCGGAGTTCATACCGGCAGAATTGTACAAAGGAGTGGGAAAGATGCTGGACTTTGATGCCCTGTCCAGTGAGTGTTGTCGCGGGTTTGTCCAGACCATGTGTGGTTTGCTTGTGTGATGTGTTGTGCCTGACTGCCACTACATGCTATGTGTACATGATTTTCATGTGCGAGTCATGCATTGCTTCACTGATGCGTGCCTGCTGTGCAGGATGCTGGACATGTACAGCAGACACACCTGCACCCTGCTCACATGCTAGTCACCCGGCTGCCTCTCCGGTCCATGTTCCAGCTCACTGGCCCTTCTGCATGTAGCCTGGGGTGTCTTTCCACTCAGCACTGGGACTATGTCATTGTATGACTGACATGCATGTGTGTTCTGCCTGCATGCAGGTACTCCACGTAGGAATGCTCCCTTGCCGCTCCACCCCCCTGCACCATAATTTCACCATGGCACTGGTGGGTATCATGTTGGAGTACTGCACAGCCCCGTTCAACGCTCCTGTGTACATGCACACTTCCCCCTGCCAACCTGCCAGACACATATAGTGGTGTACATCCTTTGTCCTTGATGCAGGGAGTCTCACTCAGACTGTGCAGATGGCTGATGCTGTGCAGGGACATGAGTGCCCATTCATGCTCCGTGTGCATTCCATGCATGCCCCTATGTGTCTTGCCCAGATGATCATTGTAGTATGTGTCCAGGATGACAGACATTTAATGGCATTTGCTCATCCATTCCAAGCCCACTCTGGCTCAGTCCTGCATCATGCACATGTTTAGGGTGTCAGTTTGTATGGGGCAGAGGCCTCCCCCTGTTTCAGACCCCCAGACTCTGTTCAACTGGTGTAGAGGCTTCTGCACACATGGGTGTACTACTGAGTGTTCCTCATGTGTCCTGCTTACTGTCCCATTCTGATTTGCTGTGTTGTCAGTTGACTCAGATGATGCAATTGATGCTAGTCAACACTGTCTGCCAATACACAGGTCTCTGGTCACCCTTTCGTTGCCATGCAATGCCTCCCTGCATTTTCACTTGGGGTGGGGGGTTGCCTGTAGCCATGCAACCCATTGCATGCACATTGCATGTGATGCCTGAACTTACCCTTACACTGCCTTCGTGTTTATTGATTGGCATCATAATGTACTTGTTCAGATAGTGGGTAAGGTACACATGTTCTGCACTGCATCAACCCACTTCAGAGCCGTGTTACACCGTTCTACATGCCTACTCACTTCTGCAATGTGAAAGTGACCTGGCATGTATGTTCAGATTTTCATCCCTTCTTTGTCATGAATGCCACGGGCACAGGTGTATCCTGTGACACATGTACTGAGTATTGGAACTCCCTGGTGGGTGTTTAGGAAAGTTGATCAGTCAATCTGCAGCCTATACCGACTGGTATAGGGCACAGATTGAATGTAGCCTGCCAATCGGGTTTTAGTGACTGTGGAGCTACCTTCACGTGTGTATGTGTACACTTTCACATACATCAAAGCAAGCAGTGTTGTAGCTGCTTCCTTTGCAGTATTGGATGCTGTTCATGTTCACAATACAGGTGTATAGGGAAAGGGGTGTTTTTGAATGCTTTCACATGTACATATGCAAGCAACTTCAACGTTGTTTGGTGCAACATTGTGGCTACTCACTTATGTGTGTGTGAAAGTGTTCATTTACACATGTGTCTTCCGCAGCTTTTTTGTTGACTGACTAATATGTAGTTGATTGACTTTAATGCTGGTGAGATTTCAACATTGCGCACGTCATGTTGAACTGGCATAATCCTGAAGGTGCACTATTGTGCAGTATGTGTACGCCCATGCCCACTTAGCTAATATGGTGGGGGCTGGCTGTGAAGAATTTACACACGGAATAATGGAATACGGCACATTCATAGCACTATGTGCTCAATCAGGCCCTGAGGGGTGTTCTGGAGGCTTCATGGCCTGCAGCTCAGACCGTACTGGGTGTTATGGTCCCTCATGCCTGGTTGCAGGCCCTTGCTTTGCTCGGGACATTCACTATATCTACATGGCCCATGACACCCGGTATGGGCCGAGCTGCAGATGGATGAAGCTATATCAGTGATGATGGTTTAGTGATGCATGTGTACATGCATATTACGTGTGTCATTGTGTGTTTGGATTCACTTGCAGCTGTGGTCAATTTGCAGTTCAGACATGCTTATGATATGTGCCATCTCTTTGTTGCCATCTGTCTTTTCTGCCTGTGGCATGTGCCTGACAGAGGTGTTGTCTGATGGAGGTCATATACCACATTTTCTACTTGTGTAGGCTTTGCTATTTAGACCCATCAATTTCTGCTTTTGGGATGTGTTTGTATATCAATGCAACTGGATGCATGCCAGGTTCTCATTTGTGTGTGACATGTCTGCTTCATGTGCTGGCTGTCTATGTGATGTCTATGTGTGTGTGGGTTATGTGCTTCTGACATGTGTACTTATGTTTGTTTTTTCCACTTTTCAGATGATGACGCAATAGAGCCACAGGATGGTGATGCCAGGCCAGACACAGGGTTGCTATCACACGAGAACCCCGGCACAAGTGGAGTTCGTGGGGTGGTAGACCACGAGAACCCACTTGTGCTCTAGACCATCGTGTCTAGGCCTGGCAATGAGTCTAGCCCAGATGATCACTCTAATGACAATGTCGAGTTGGATGAGCGTCATGTCCATTCGTCAACGGTGAGTGATTCTGATTTGGATGATACTCTGTTTGTGACACCTGCACTGAGGGGCCAGATGGTGGTGGGACCTTCACCTGTGGTGGATTGGGACGCACGGTCACACTCCACACCAGTTGCTGATGTTCCTGGGGTATCACATCAACAGTGGAATGTAGTCCTGCAGCCGCGGGCGGTGCCAACCCAAAAAGGACCGCGGCTCCTTGGGCCCCATGAGTGGCAAGCCCAGCAACGCGGTGGCCGTGCACCACCGGGGTATACTCAGTGGGAGAAGCCATGGTTGCCAATTCCGAACACCAGGGAGCAGCAATTGATAATATCGCTCAGAGCATGGAACGTGTGGCCCAATCCGTGCTTCCCCCTGCTAGGCAGTTGGATCTCCAGCAGCGGGCGGCACAGTCCACGGCCCACTCGCTCACGCTGGGCATGGTGGCCTCAGACAGGGCACGCCGGGCTGAAATGGTGTCTCTGCATCAAGCAATTGCTGCTCACGCAGAGGCACACAGGGAGGCCCTGAGGGATGACCATAATTCCCTCCGATCTACTCTGGGTGTGCTCTTGATGTCCCAGAGCAGCGGGCAGAGGAGAGGTTGGAGCAGCTTGAGAATACCATCTCGGCTGAGCTACATGCTTGCTGGGAGGTTTCCCAGATGTCATGCCAGACCATGCAGAACTCCGTGTTACACGTGCTACCTTGCAAGAGGAAGCACGCATATCACGGGAGGTTCTGCATGCTGACCTACGTGTCATTGCCGCACAGAACCAGGCTTACCTGTCCTGCAGACTTGCTGGTGACGAGGGGCAAGCTGCGCATAGGTGTGGTCAGGGTACTGTGCTACGTCCACCTGTTGAGTCAGAGGGTGAGGAGGATAACAACTTATCTCCCACACAGGTCAAGCCGTGCAGGCGTTGAGCCCATGGAGGTTTATTTTTTTATCTCAACATCATTGCATGTGGGTGTTGAGGTGCACCCTGTGCCTCCCCCCTCCTTGGTGCCTCCCCCAGTTCGTATGTAGCCATTTTTGATTTTTATAGTTAGTTTAATTAGTTAATATAGTTTAAAATTGCTTGTCTATTGTGCATTCATGTGACGGTGTAGTGCTTTGTGACTTTTGAAAGCATCCACTGTCTGTTCCAGCTTGGCCCTACAAGCCTGTCTTGTGTATGTGTTTGCAGCTTGGGGTCCTGACTCACCTGTGCCACCCCTGCTTCCACTATCCTTGGGCTCGCAAGGATGGTTCGGTGTTACAACCATTTACACAAGGGCATTGCACTGTCTTCATATCTGTGGCCTGTCTGCTGCTGTACTACTTGTGTTAACACCCCTAGTGGGGATTATGTATGTTTTCTCCACGGCATGTCTGCAATCAATTTTGGTGAGTACATAATTGATATGTCCATTCATTGATGTGGATGCATGTTCTTTGCTTGCCTGTATATGTGCCTGATGCATTTCATGCTGTACATAGTAGCCTGCACCCTTTGGCTGTCAAAGTCACACAGATGATGGGAGGAGGTCAGATGAAGGTCTCAGACATGGCCCAGTGACAACCAGCATGAAGACACACACACACAGGAAACTTTCCAGCCTTATTGAAAGCTTGTATGCCCTTTCTGCAGGAAAATGATCCCCCAGGCTACCTTTCCCAGCAGACACTGGGCCACAGCAACCTGGCCACATTGGGTGGTGCACATGTGCGCATGCGTGCACAAGCAGAAGCACAGGGCTTGTGCTCAGACGTCCGACAGAAGCAGACGTGTTTCCAGGAGCTCCAAGCAAGCTGGGCAGCACGAGGGGCCACACCCCAGCCGACCTTCCTCCAGGCCCCTCGCACATGCATGCTAAGTAGCGCCAGTGCTGGGGAGCTTGGCCAGGCATTGGGGAAGAAGCGGACAGTACAGCTAAGCCACATTGAGGAACAAATGCCAAGCGGCTTTACAAGTTGTCAGGGGCACAGGCAGGGTGCGTCGCCCATATCCTCGAGTCCCCCTGCTCCATAGAAGCTGAGTTATTAGCGCAGTAGTGTTCCTACCAGAAACTAATACAGCGCATGGGGGCACCCAGCAACGCACAGACTCAAGTACATTGCATGTCATTTGCATATGCAAATTGCCACGTACGCTACCTATTGAAATCCGCGGCTGGCAGACGACAACTTGTACTGAAGTCGCACCTTGCCACACGCGTCTAGCAGCTCACCCAAAGACCATTCTATCATGTGTGATTCCTAACACATTGGTCTTCCATTTACTGCGGGGCCACGTGCGGCTGCCTTACCGCATTGACAGTGTATGAACCATCACAGTGCAAGCAAAATTATGCGAACAAAGCAGCAGACAAGAGTGTTTGGGGAGAAGTCACTAAGTTTGAGGCATGAATGGTGTTGTGTGTGAAAACACACACAGAATAGTAACTCACACTCTCTTTGCAGTATTGAACTGCTCCTGTTACTGGACCTGAGAGTGCGCAGGCAGGAGGGCAGCACGCACCCCAAAGATAAGTCTCTCTTTGGCTTGCATTTTAACCATTTTGTACAATGTGCATGTAGAACATGGTTTCTCTGATTGAGTATGTGTTATTGTCAATAGTTGTATTTTGTCTTTTGCCTACTTTCCCTTGCCCATCCACCTCCCCTCTCCTGACCCTCTTTCTGGTTATCCTGAATACTGATGCCTATCCAAACAACGGATCCCTGACCCTCTTTCCCCGCTGGGGTCTCGGAGGCCTGTGTAAGTTTTACCTTGCAGGCGCATAGACTGCGGAGGGGGGGTGTTGGTTCGTGGCAATCCTGCACCTGGAGACCGGAGCTGTGACAATACCCATCCGTTGTTGCATCCTCATTGATTATTGTGTACTGAAGATGCTACCCATCCTGTTGAACCATTGTTGAACTGTGCTACTTTGGTTGTTCTATCATTCTGCTTGGACATGTGCTTGGCCATTTTCAGCGACTTCAAATCATCTACTGGATACCCTTCTGTTTTTTTTGGTGGCTACAGTCTTTTCCCCTGGTTTGGGGGTTTGGCTCACTGGAGGTCTCTGTGATTTGGTATTTTTACCAGACATGGTGGCCTCTGAGGGGGCTGGACCCTATTTACACGCAAGGTAGAACATGGAAACCACGGGGTAGGGGGATCCTGAAGCCAGGTAGACTAGAAGGAAGAAGGCTATGGACCCCAGACACAGTTATTCAGAAGGTCATGGTGATGTGTCAATGAGGGAGGGCCTTTTGTTGTTGGACAGTACGCTTGAGCTACAGTGTTTGGGTACTCTCTGACATTGTCATTGTGGGGTACTATGTACATGATGTGTTTGGCTGGTCAATGGCTGTTCCTGTGTTGTGTATACTTTTCAGGTGTCAGGGGATTGTTGTGGTTTGACATGCTGGGGTGTACACATGGGCAATGTTCACATGTGATGTGTACAGGACACTGAGGGTCACTTGATTTCGCATGCATGTATTGAGTGCATGTCCCTACTGACACACACACTTACACAATGCTCCATCACACATAAACCACCCTTCTGTGCCCACACGTGCACACAGATTGCCTTCTCTGGCATGCTGTGTCCCTGCAGGGCATGCTCACTTACCATTTGCGGATTGTGTAAATACGTCAATAGGTTATTTTTGTTGCTTGTCCTTTTTATGTGATGCTCAAGGTGCATCCCCAACACAATGGCTGCTCACTGTGCTGTGTGCTGTGCAGTGTGTTGCAGGAGACACACACAGCACACGGGTTAGGGATTAGCGGATTTGGATTGGCCAATGTGCATGAGAACAGGCATTCACTCTTTTGTTGATGTACCACTGGTGGCATGCATG
Source organism: Ambystoma mexicanum (assembly GCF_040938575.1). Taxonomy (NCBI): domain Eukaryota; kingdom Metazoa; phylum Chordata; class Amphibia; order Caudata; family Ambystomatidae; genus Ambystoma; species Ambystoma mexicanum. Next base: position 912,123,978 of record NC_090930.1, on the reverse strand, counting down.
TGTGTATGACTTTGTATGTGTGGGAGGTTGTTGGTCAGTCATTTCATCTGATTCCATGTCAGGTGTGATTGTCTCGGGCCTCTTTCCATTTATCACATGTCACTTTGTATCTAATTGGTCATGTGTTGGGCTTTTGCTGTTGCATGCCATGTCATGGTGTGACAGACAAGGATGATGTGGGTTGGGAGTGTTTGGGTATCATACCAGGGATTGCCATGGCCTGTTTTGCAGGGGGGGGCGGTCTCGTACACACCTTGCATGTCTTCCTTTTGGTCACACAGGATTGGTTATGATTAAGTAGCTAGGAATGCACACAATGTAGCACTTCCGTGGCAACATTCTCAGGGTGTTAAGGTTGTGATAGTTGACTGTCTCTTTGTCATCATCGATTGTCACCTGGTATGTGCCAGGCCTGTGTGCACTCCGCAGGGGTAGGAGTTTAGGTGAAAAATGTGGCCACAAGCTGGGTCCGGGCTGCCTCGCCACGTGCCATTTCCCTTCCCATGGGCAGCGCCTGTGCCTGCGGTTGGGGATGTGGGAGCACCACCATGTCCACCGGTACGTCCCACTGTGTTGCAACATTGTGCAGGACACATGCTGCCACAATGATCCTGCACACTACTGGGGGTGCATATAGTAGCTGGCCACCAGAGCGGTCAAGGGAGCGGAAGCGTGACTTGAGCACTCCAAATGTGCGCTCCACTATGCCCCTGGTTGCAATTTAGGCAGCGTTGTATCTTACCTGGGGTGGTGTGGTGGGCTTCTGTATTGGCATCATCATGTGGTTGCTCAGGGGGTAGGCACTGTCCCCTGGGGAGGGTAGGATGGTTGTCATTAGTTGGGTTTGTGTATTTGTCTGTGTGTGACATGCATGCATGTGCACAGACATTTTTACTCACCAATGAGCCATGTGTCGCCATGCGTCCAAGCTTCCTGGTCCCAGCTCAGGGCAGACATTCTGTAAATGAAACTGTCATGGGTAGACCCAGGATAGTTTGCATAGACAGAGGTGATGATTCCATGGGCATCGCATACAACCTGTACGTTGATGGAATGCAAGTGCTTGCGGTTTCGATAGATGTGCTCAGTGACCCTAGGTGGACGTAGGGCCACATGGGTGCAATCTATGGCACCGAGCACTTTGGGGAAGAGTGCCACCCTTTAAAGCTCCTGGACCATGGCCTGCCTTTCTGCGGGTGTTCTGGGCATGTATATGTGCCTGTGGACTGAGGGGCACGCATTCATGATTGCCAACACCTGGTGTAGGCAGCATGACTGCGTGGCCTGTGAGACACCCCCAACTATGGCAGTTGTCTGCTGAATTGACCCAGTGGCCAAAAAAGGCAGGACATTGAGCACCTTCTCCAAGGGGCTCAATGCTTGGGAGCACTGGGTGAGTGATGTAAGGTCATCTTCCCACTCCCTGACCAGGTCGAGGATGATACGAGGTGGAAACCTATACCTGCCGTAGAACTGGTCATCAGGCATCCGAAAAAGGCTGGTCCGGGACAAAAAAATGCGGGGCCTGGCTATTCTCCTCCTCCTGTGGTGTTCCTCGATCAGTGCTGTGACAAATGTGGCATTCATCGTAGCTGTACATACGTGGTTGTTATTTGCATGCACTTTTATACTGCGCGCGGGGACACTTCCACTTGTCTTTGTGTGGCGGACATGTTGATGCCGATGCGCGTCTTTTGGCATGTGCGGGGTTCCCATATTCGATTCCATGAATACGTGTTGTCCGCCTGCGTGTAGGCGTTCTGTGTATTCTCCTGCAGGACTTCCCCAGTTACGCCTTCTTTTTCACGCGTTGTTCCCCATTCCACGTGTTCCGCCTTGTGTTCCGCCCCCTTTTTGGTGTATGTGTTGACATTGTGCGCTTTTGCTGTGCGCATCGCGCACAGCGTTCTGGATGTTGCAATGACGTGTGTGCCCGTTTGTGCCACGCACAGATTTGGCGCACATCCCGGGGAAAACACGCGCAGGGCCTTGCATGAATCGCAAGCGTGCGTGTGTGCCTGTTTTTTCACGCTTGCGCCAGCTTGTGCCACGATTTTCGGTGCATATTTTTTCCATGAATCGACCCCTAAGTCTTCTTGTTCTCAGAGGAGTGGAGGCTAGTGATGTAAGGCAGTCTTTTTTTTAAAAGTCTAGTGCATGGTGGTGTTTTGTTCAGGGAGACCGGATTTTCCTTTTCATTGGATTTATCGAGAAGGTCTTGGACATAGATTTTCCTCTGTCTCTTTGTGCCACGGCAATGTCCGGGCTTTCATGGTGGCCCATCTGTTTTTTGTCCGTTGTAATTGGACCGGGGGTACCACTTACGTTCTTGTTTTCCCAGTTTGCTGTTGGAGGCGGACAAATGTTTACTATGTCAGCTGGTTTGTTCTGGGAATGTTTTCGACTCGCCCGGAGAGAAGAGACGCCATGGGGATGTTGATTGTCATGGGGAGAAGAGATGCCACGGGGCGGCTGGTTGTCATGGGGAGAAGAGGCGTCACAGGGCAGCTGGTTGTCGTGGGTTCATGCATTGCCCGTTGTTGGCACCTCTTGATGTTGTATAAAATGGACGTTCTCTTGAGTTTTGGACTTTTACCACATCAATTCTGACTCAGGAAGGTCTGCATTTCAGCGAAAGTACACCTTGATGCGAGGAGATGGGCATATTAAGACCTGTTGGTAGAGTTTTACTGTCCGAACTGAACACAACTTCCAGCATTTCACTATCACTGATTTCAAAGATATTGTCAAATTTTCTTTTACATTGTTTCCCAAAGAAGTCTTTCAAAGTATGTGTTAAGGAGAGTTTAGTTTCAATTGATTTTGCGTCTTCTTTGGCTTTTGATATTTTCCTGGTTAGGCGTTTCACTGGCTGCTTTTTGCATTTACTCGTGGGCAAGGGTTCATCTCCTTTTTTTGCCAGCCCACTTGTTTGGTTGAGCTGACTGCTTGTCGGGGCTACCCGTGTTCTTTTTTGCTGTGGCACTCTTTTGCATTTCTTGGGGCAAGGACCTTCCTATTTGGTCGAGTTCTATGTGCCTGTGGGTGAATGGTCTGAGTAGCTACTCAAATATTCCAAGTCTTCCCATTCCCCGTTGCACTCAGATGTGTGGATCTGAGGTTCAGTTTGTTGAATAAACTCTTTAGGTTGGACTAGCGGTGGCTTATGTTGTTGTGGTAAAGCATGCATTTTTATGCTCACCGTGATGGTTTGGGTGTGCTGTGTGCTCCCTACTTGCAGGTCGTCCTTTGCCACATCGGGCGTGCTTTTTTCGAGTATGGTCTTGCTTTGTTTTGCATTGGCTGTGCGGATGCCTTTCTTGGCTGGTGAAGCACGTGTGGCCAGCGGTTTATCCTCTGTGCAAAAAGCCTTTGTCATTCTTACTTCGTTATATAGGACGATTTGTTCAGATTGCCCAAGTTTGAAGGTAGATTGCTCCTGGGGAGCTTCTCCGGAGCCCCCTAGCGCCTTCTCCTCCTCAGATGTCTGTAGCTCAGTGTTAGCCCCTCCCTCCTTTCCGCGAGTTGGCGCTGTCTCTCCTCCGACAGGCGGCACAAAGTCAGCAGTCACAGGAGAGGGGCACGCCACCAGTTCACTGCTACAGGACAGAGTCAGAGGTACGTCCTGGACCATTGGCGCAGTTCTTGGAGGGGTGGGTGGGTTCATGGAGTTGGTGTTACTGTCGCGGCCGGATTCAGCACCGTATTCAGCTTCCTGGCTAGCTCCTTGTGACTGAGGGTAGGCTGCCTAGGTGGTGACGGACTGTATCGGAGGCGGCAGGAGTAACAGCCGAGATGGTAACCGGTCCCGAAGGCTTATGAGCCACAAGGTATGCTCCTGGGGGTTTCACCTGGACCGGGGAAGCCCAGTGTGAAGCGGTAGATCCTCCCAATCCCAAGCCATGGGCGGTGGGGATACCGTCCAACAATGTTTGCATGTAGTCTACTTTCCCGCTGCCGCTAGGATGTTTCTTCTTCTCCTCTGCATGGGAACGCAAACTCCTCAGTCGTCAGCCTTTCTCTTTGGTGGCAGGAGGGCTTAGCAGAGCAGCATCCATGGAGTCATGGTGTCCATAGCAGCCATAGACTGCCAAAGACTGCTACTCTGCTGCTTATCCGCAGCCGCTCCCCTGGAGAGAGGAGTTTTTGTAGAGTCTCCTCCCACTGGTAACTCACTGGAAACTGAAGGCAGACTGTAGACTGTAGATGCAGGAAAACAGAGAGTGGCTGCAGTAACTGCCAAAGACTGCTACTCTGCCGCTACTCCATTTCAAACATCTTAACTAAAAAAAAAACATCCCCTAACCCCTTAAACCAACCTAATGTAAACATTAATGAGCCAATAAGAAGCATTTCACTGAAACAAACAACCCTTCGCGAACATACTTCTTGCTGCCAGGCTGGCTGGTGTTTCAATCTCACGCTTGTCCTCACACCATTCTCTCCCTCTTTTACATCACTCCCTTCCTCCTCTAGCACCCCGTTTCAGGGCACTACCCAACCTTCCCACTGAATACATATCATCACCTTCCACTATCATCACCCCATGTCTCACCACAGTCATTTCCTTGGGCACCAGGCATTTGCTATACTGACACTTATGCCCGAGCCTGGGGTTCAAATTCAAAACAGAATCCCACGCAGACCATTTTGTGCTCTTAACTTTTTTCCTCATAGTCAAACATTTTCTTCTATTGCTCCCATCCCTCCTTGATAACTATGCCAATTTTCTCCCTATCCACGTGCACATCCGTAGCCAAACCTAACCATAGAAAAAGAGGGGCACCAGTCTATTCTCTGATCTCTCCAGTTAATTCACAATGTATAAAGACAATTGATCAGGGGACCCCGGTTGTACAAAAGGACACAAGAACAATTTAGTAGTATTTATAACATAAATCTCATAATGTGTGTTACATACAAGAAAATGATTGGCACAGGTAAGAGTACCCAACACATTCCCAACATACAACATATTCAACCAAGTAACTAATCATAATAACAATTGGTACATTTTTAGAATGTCTGATGACTCACAACATACAACCCCTTACACTTTGAGAGGGGATTGGTATCAGTGTTGAATTGAACATCAAATACTCGGTGCCGGTGTGTGTGACGAACACTATATATTTATAAAAAGTCGACACTACTGTGTTTCGGCCTATAGCTTGTTTAGATGGCTGTGGATAAAATGGCTTTCATCAGGACCAGGAATTGTGGTCTGGGTTCTTCACAACCTTTCATGTGGTGTCAAACTTAGTAATGTGTCAAGTGATATCAGTTGTTGCTGCACTGCTATCTTCGGCCATGCCGTTCCACCAGTGGTGTGTGCATACTCGGACTTTGATTGTCCTCGTTTACGACCCCATTTATGGATGGTATTCTGTCTGAATATCTGCTGGGGATTCAGCATAACTGGAGGGTCCTCAGGGGCTCCTTACTGCTTCATCCAATCGGCACACCTAGGTGCTTCTCAGGTGAAAAGTCTCATGTGTACTCACACATACAAAGATCAGCCTATGGAGGTGTAGTTGAGCATCCATTGTGGGTACTTTCTCAACTTCAGTTGGAATTGGGACAGCTTCCAATACTGGCCCAATCTTAACTTGAGAACTTTGCACATTTAATTGTTCCAGGCTTTCAACAAAGGCTGGGCATTTTCAGAGGAACTGTACCACCACTTCTGGACATATGTTCCCTTACAACATTCACCTTTAACACAGTCTATTCTTTACTGGGCCGTGCATGGCCTCTAGGCTTGGTAGTCACAGAAATACTATTCAGAGTCTGCCATGTGGGGAATAATTAAAGGTAATCTCAGGCCAAAAGTCACCTCACTTCAATTGTCCATTTGAGCACATCTTGAGCCCATCACAAAGCAAAACACCACTTGTTCTTAATTCCATACAGTTTTTGAAACCGCCTCAATCTGATAGTACAGTTCATTCCAACCATAGGGAGGTGGAATTTTTCTTATATATTTTATTGCTTATAGTGTGAAACTAGCTTTAGGGCAGCAAAGCGCTTCACAACAGAAGGGTGCAAGCATTGGGATTGGCATATAATGAAGTAGAGCAATACTGTCGGTGGAGGTAGGGTGGGAATTTAATTTATTTGACAGGTATGTTTTGTCGACCTGAAGGATGGTGGGTTCATTTCAGGTGTCTGCCGGGACGAAGTTTCAGATGGTCAGTGCGTGGCAGGAAAAGTACAGTTTGCAAGCCTTCTCTTCACTGTCTAGCTAAGACTATGATGATTACAATCCTAATCTATGGTTTTCTGTAACAGGATCTACCTGCACCCAAGCTTTCACACAACATTATTTCCCTAACATATTCATCCCTTCAATTTGTTGATGGGAATGGTTCCCTCGTTTCACTCTGATCTTCGCCTTCTCCTTTTTCCTCTGTAAAATAAGGTCTGCATTGCCCAGGTAGAGGCCAAATATTCCACCCTCAAGACAAGCTTAGGCACCCTATGACTGCTATGGTGGTGAGTTGATGCATATAAAAAACACATAACATAATATAACATAACACACTTAAACAATTTGTATTGAATTTGAGTGTATGGAAGAGATTTCAACATACATCATGTAGATCATCTATTCAATTATATAAAACTAAAACATTTTACCTGTGGAATAAAGTAATGTGTCGCATCTGGGGACTTTTTCTTTTAAGAAACTGTTTTTCCCAGATTGTTTTCTCTCTTTTATCTTATTTTCTCGCCAAACCCTTAATTATCAAATTATATTTTGCTCTTTACATACTAAAAGTTTTTTTGAAAATCATGAAATAACATGTTTTAAATGTTATTATCAGATAAAATGTCTTAATCAGAGACAATTTGGACGGAGACACCAACAAAGAAACAAGATATGGTACAATGAAGAGGTAGAACAGGACTATGATCTAGATTCCAAGAGTGACCTGGAAAGGCAAACACCAGAACAGCAGGCCATGTCAAAGTTTATTTTGGAAAACAAATAATGCTCCATATGAACAAAAAAGGTGATTTAGCCATTTCCTTATACTGAAAATCTGTACCATTCACTATAAAGCATATCATAATTCATATAAGATTATATCATAGGAAAACAATGAGACATCATTGGATGATAATAACACTGTCAACAAAGTGTGTTTATGTAGCCTAAACAGCACATTGATTGCCTTCAAAAGGTAAAATAGTACAACGTTATAGGCCATCTAAAGTATAATATATAAAAGATCTGGTCTACACTTTCATACATCTATACTTCAAAACAAAAGCATGAAACATCTTCTACAATTGCAGAGGGCAAAACATAACCAAGTCCATAGCAGTATCCTTAGTGTTTCTATTACACTTACACATGCAATCAGCTATGTCAAAGCTGTGTCTCCCTTTATGAAGATTGTACCTATGAATAGACGTGTTCCTGCTCTCCGAAAACAGCTTCACCAATGGCACTAGTGTAAAGACCTTTATCAAAAGCAGAACCTAAAATGCTTTATTATCCTTGAATAAATCCAGCTGGCTAGCATCAGGTCATGGGCTTGTATTCCTGTGTCATTATCTTTTAAGAGATATCAACAAAGGTCAATTGCTCAATTGCTGACACTATAGTTTTTTCATATACGGAAACCATCCTATTATGTAATTTAGAGAAAGATACATCTACTTTGGAGAAATGGTTGCATTAATAAATGTAAAGAAGGTATTCAGAGTATGGGGAAGCTGTGCGTGGTGCTACAGTGTTACAATGTTGATGGTGGTCCATGTCATCATTTTGTGTGTTGGGATGAGTAATGGATTTGTCAAAGAAATTAGATTATGGAGGGCTAGATAGTGTTTCATTGTCTTGAGGAGAGTTTTTCTTTCAATTGTGGCGTCAGCTATGGTCTTCTGGTGGCAGGCAGCTTTTCCATAGTTATCTGTTGTCTTGATACAGTCTGGAATTCTTTGAATCAGGATGTATCAGAGGAGGTTCTGAACTTGTGCCAGGTGTTTTCTTATGTTTGCATCGCTCTTTTGCTGATATTAGGTTCTTGAGTTTAGCAGGGAGCAGAGGGTTTATATCTGATGGTACTTTGTTGCTTTGGGGCATGTTTATGTTGGTCTGCAGTGTGTTATTGACAGCTTCTAGTAACCCGGTTTCAGCCCATGTACTGGGGTCCTGATAGGCAGGAGTTGGGTTGATGCAGTCACCAATAAGTGGCTTCATGGGAAGTCTTTGAAGCTTAGGTTGTAAGCAGTTGGTTTTTGGTGACCATCTGTTCAATGTTTCATAGCGTCTCTGAATTTTTTTTTAACTGCTGCTGTTCCTTTAGCTTATATCAGGTTCTCTGCTTGGCAACATCCTTGTGGCAATCACGTATTTAAATTCTCCCTATGAGCTGCCTAAGACTATCCAAGTAAAATACACTGGGCCTCATTACGAGGTTGCTGGTAGATTACAAGTGGTGTAACAGTGGTAAATCCCCATTCCATGGTGTTCGCTAGGACTCCATGGGGGGATTTGGCAGTAGGGGGAGGTAATTACAGCCACCCCACTGGCAAACCTGGAGTATGCCGGCACAGTTATGTGCCGGTAAACTGAATTAGCAGCACATCATTACTGCACTGGCAAACTCCTAACATGGCCCATTATGTAATCTCTTTAACCTCTTGTTTTGCAAACAATCTCCCCTTTTATGTGCCTAATAGCTGTAATGGTTAATTTCAAAGATCTCATACAGCTGCAATGACAGAAAAAATGGGTCTTTATACATCAAAACTATGAGAGATCCTCTTTGCCCGATCCTGAAACTGATGGGGGAACTCATTGAAGCGGATATATGCGAACGGGGTGGAATGTTCTCTTTTAGTGCAGAATGCCTCATACTGATTAAGGTTGTTGTCTGGTCCCCTTTAAAGAACTGAGCTTCAATAGCAACGACTGGTATATGGAGGAATAAAGTCACCACATTGGATGAGAAACGTAATCATTCTGAGCTCAAAAGGTTGAAGATTTACACTGACACTATGGAATTTCAACATAAATTCATGTCCTCACAGAAATATTTGCTTGTCTGTCTCTGCGAGAAGCTGCAATATTTCCTATTGCTCCTTCGGGTTAGAGAGCTGCCAGTTCTTAGTATTGTTGCCTCAGGATATGGAGTGCTGACCCATAGGGGCCATATTGCCTTAAACTGAGGCACATCTTAGAAACACCAAAGCATGTTATGACAGAATGCCTTAGGAAGGGTGCGACCTACATGACTAATTATGGTAACTTTGCCCACTCCTATGAATCGATAAAAGGCAATGGGCCTCATTACGAGTCTGGCGGTAACCGGGCCGGAAAAACTGTCAGGAAGCCGCCGGACCCGTAAACAGTCACCACCTCCATACCACCCGGTAACACCAGGGTATTAGAACCCTGGTTGCCGGTAATTCCGGAGGCAGTAACTGTGTCGTTCCCCATTCCCATAGAGTCCCATAGGATTATATGGGAATGGGGACCATGGTAACACTGGTTCTGTCTATGATGGAGCCAGTGTTTCCATTTACGCCTGCAGGTGGGTGGCGTTACTCCTGCCAGGTCAGACCTGGCAGGAGTGACACCACCTGCCTGCAGAACTCGTAATCTGCTGTTCCGGAAACAACGGTGGCGGCAGGCTTACCAACAGCGTTGTTTCCGGACCGGCAGACTCGTAATGACGCCAAATGACTTTTGGCAATATTGTTTGAGCAATAAAAGTGGAACCTTACACCTTGCGCTCTACAGAGTTTGGTTAAAAGTTAGTCTGAAGATAGGAGAGATTCAGCCCCATCATGGAAGGTGATGTTTATTCTAGTCAGACTTGTGTAGCCCACCAAATGGATGGATGAGAACCTGGAGGCCAGGCCTCCTCTTTGATCTAGTTGTGATGTCAGGTAAAACCGTCTACCTGAGGCAGCCACACAGCAAGCAGTTTTCCTGGGCCTGAGAATCAAGGGAGCATATCCATTCAAAAGGAGTAGCCTCACACGAGGGTGCTGCTTGTCTAGAGGGCTTTGTTATCAGTAAGAAGGGAAGGGGCAGGTTTATGATAGGCATGAGGGTTCTGATCAATGGGAAAAGGTTTCCACCATTTTGATTCTCACTGTCCAACTACTCTTTCCTTTCCCCTCCACTTCCTCTGGAGCAAAGCATGTGCATGTTCTGAACACTCACAGGCATAGTAGGTTTGTGCTCCCCCAACTGAATTTAATATTTTTATCTTATGTTTTTTAATTGTTTTTCATCCCCTTGTCCCCTCTCTGTTCCCCTGTGGGTGCTTTGAAACAATATTTACTACCTGCATAAACCCCTAACAAGCAAACAATAAATAGATAAATAAAATGAGTGTGACATCAACAGGCAATATACACTCCATTCCAGAGCAGAGATTGGACCACTACAGTAGGCTATCTTTAGTCCAATCACACGAGAATGTTTGCCCTTAAAAGAAGGGGTTTTCCAGATGTGCTCAGTTCCTCTCGGATGCTTTCAGGCCACAGATTCATTTTGAAGATCTCATTGGACTTCCTTTGGGAGATTTGTACTCTCCAAACTAAGCCCTCAGCCGGAGGTGAAGAAGGAATCATCCAAGACAAAAGCAGCATATGTCCCCTACTGCTCCCAGGACACATCAGGAGTAACATGTGCTGTGGATCAGGATTTAACATCGAAGCTCACCGGAAAGCAGATGCTGAATGGAAACATACTATCCTCGAGAACCCCCGAAAGGGCCTGACGGCAACCGAAGGACCAGACCATCTGAAGCTCCCTGTTCTGCCACACCGAACCAGTCACTCTGAGTTCACCCCACCCGGAACAAGAGTGAAGTCGCAGGTGCAGGTTGCTGTGCTTCCTTAGCACATCCAACATTGCTTGCACCTTGAACCAGCTCAACACGGCATCGTATCCTGGCTAAGTCCGTTACCTGCTAGGCCCAAGCGACTACACAACACTGTGACCTGAACCAAAACACTGGAGAGTCAAATGCTGACTCTAACTGGAGATTAGAACCACAGCTTGATGCAGCTAGCCCTTGAACTGCTGCCTCATTTTTTACACATCGACACAGCCAAGATCACCACTTCAACGAGCGTCGCCCGCTGACTCGAACCACTGGAGCATCACTCATCAACCCCTCAAGTGGCTAAAACCCGACTACGCTGTAGAGAAGGAGACAAGTACCCCACCTCAGCCACTTTGCCCATTGTGCCTATATGTTGGATGCCAGAGTATGAGACATGTGCGGTAGCAGTGAAAATACCGATACTGAGGAGAAATTGGGAAACAATGTCCCCATTGAGGAAACCATACTTGCATACGGAGTCAGCACGTTGGTCATTTGAATGAAATTCCGGAAAAAAACAGGACTTTGTGAAGGCCAGTATCCATGCACCTGAGGGAAAAAAGTTCCTGTATCCAACAGACCTTAAGAAGTATGTGGGAAGATGGATCTATTGCAGTCCAAGTGGACGGTATATGCTCGTGAATCGGAAAAAGGATGAGCTTGTGAAATCAGCTGGATGCCTGAAGGGAGTTACAAAGATATGGGTCCCAATGAAGCAGTTCTTTGGAAAAGGATGTTTAGATATGAAGAATGATGGGAGAGTGGTCGATCAATCGCCCAGAGGGGGGAGTGCAGAGAAGGAGCCAAGTATCCCCATCAAAATCACTTTGCCCATAGCCCTGAGGAACCATACTTGCAACCAAGGCAGTACGATGGTCATTTGAATGAAATTCCAGAAGAAATTGGACAAATGAATGGTGAAGATGAATGGTGACATCATGCAAAGCAAGACTGATGTGCATAGAAGAGATGCAGATACTAGAGAATGTAGATATTCTATAAAGCATCAAGAAGGTATCGAAGATAAGAGTCATTTTGAGACCAAGATGAAGAAGCCTATGGTACAAGATAGATGAAGATATCAAGCTGTTTTACATGTATACATGCAAAGAAACACAAGCAGATGAAGGATTCTTTAGGCTAGCTTTATAGTGAATAGATCGCGGCATGCGCCAACATGTACATATATATTTGAGTCAGTAAAGAAAAGATGTTTCCACTATGTACAATAGCAGAGCTGAGCAAAAGAAGGAAGACCTCTTTTCCAGTATGTCGCAGTTAGAAAACAAGTGAATTAAAAGCGAATCTTAGAAAGGCGAGACTGGATGAGCCAAGAAGCCAAGGCCTTATCAGGCTGCGGTGAGCTGACTTTGGATACAAATTGTGTGAAAAAATGAAGCTCCTGTTCAAAAGGCATGGCCAAAAACAAGAAGACGTCAGAGGTCTCGTGGAAAAATAGTATTTCAATACACTAGGAACTCAATTTTGTGGTCTTCAGTCATGTGGGGAGAAGAAGTTGGACGAGCATGGTGTTCACACCTACGCACAAGGGCAGAGCGAGCCTTCACTCCCCTGAATTCTCCAGAGTAAGGAACATTTCCAAGGCTGAGTTCAATGCCCTAATTGACAGGAGACTACTGAGGTGATGATGGATGCATATGCTAATTGGTGGGAAGCTATGGTTAAGATGAACTCCCCAGCACCTGGACTCTCAGCTTACTTGCTGCTAAACGTAGGTGGGAAGGTGCTAACGAAGCTTAAAAACCAACCAAGGATAGGGGACTGCATGATTAAGGGTCCTAGAGTTGTGTAGCCAATAAAACATTGTGTATTTAGTGACGTTCATAGTGACATATTTTGGGGAAGGCCTTAGTTGCCCCATCTGATGTTAAGAAGCCTTTCACATTATTCCACTGCCCTAGACGAGTATGGATCAAATACTTACATTATGTTTTTAGAACCTATCACACTCACCATTAGGTTTTTGTAGTTTGCCACGTAGGGTGACGTTAGTAACACGTGGGTTAACGTCACCGATGATGATGTTCTGGTATATAAGAATGCTTTTTTTTTTAAGATGCATTGATTGAGATTGTGATGAGGAGCGTCCGCTGATGTCCGTTTTACTCCCTGTTTTAGATCATTGATATTAAAACAGTTATCCTTTGCCAACTACCTGAGTCATTTAAATTGTTGATGTTTGAATAACTTCTGCATCCCATCCATCTCAAGGATATAACTATCTTACCTTAAAGAGCTGGGGAGAACCTCCAGTTCACTTGGTAGCAGAGAGAGGATGGTTTGATACCCATCGAGATAAGTAAGATTTGGGGTCCCGGAAAATATCGGCCAACCTCTGCCATACTGCTGAAAGGACATGAGGGTCCCTATAGATAGCGGCTTACAGTAAGCCTTGTACAAGCTAGGGTGAGATGGGACCCCCGGTTTCCATGGAATCCCCTCCTGGTGTCTATCCAAAGCTGAACAAATGGAAGGTTGGAGAGGCCACTGAGGAGGCGTATGATCCCGTGAGTCGGAAGTTGAAAAACACGAATGGTGAGTAAAACTGAGCGAGATGGCAAAAGAGTGAATGCGCAGTGGGTGAAGAGAATAACTTGGAATAATGAGTATTAAAATATTGAGTAAATTGACTTGAGGAGAGGCCAAGCAATAAGGAAGTATTGTGAGTCGAGGCCTCAATAAAAGAGTATGCTTAGATACCTGCGTTTTAAAGAACAGTCAGAAGGAACAGCACCTAGAGTCCAGTAGCGGGTGACGTAGGAGACCGATTTGATTAAAGGCGAATCTAAAGAGGGAAGTTCAAACTCTGTAGGAGTATTTTTTAGAGGCTGAAGAAGTCTTGAGGAAAAAGGCTGAGATGCATGTGGTCACCGAATGTGTTTGTCTGATTGTCTCTTTCATGTGATTGTGTAATGATGACGACATAATAGACGAAACTGGTAATCAAAAAGAGGAGCAACGTGAGAGTTTAAGAATTAAATTTAATGAACTTGAATTGATGGTGTTTTTAGCAGATTAAAGTAAAAAATGTAATAGAGGGTTTTGAGCCTACGATGATTGGTGCACGCTCATATTGTTTTTTTTAATTGAAAAGTATTATTGAAATTTGCAAAGCGTAAACAGTGAGTATTGATGGTCAAGGAGTGACATGTCACAATGCAGGATATTACTCCGCTTATACATTTCTGCAAACATGCACCCAAGCCGAGGTAGTACAGTGCAGAATCGGTTAAGGGCATCAGAGACAAACCGTTCCCGGCCATGATCACAAGGGGAATCACTATCGAAGGCAGTTCTGCTGCATATGATGACATATTTGCATGCTGCATTACAGGGAAAAAGTTAGACAAGTAACTAGTGAGCTAGAGCTCTAGAAAATGCACCAGGAGAGGACAGAGTACCGGCCTCCTGTAGATTGAAAACTTAATAGATGGACAGAGGGGGGTGAAAAGCCTTCTGTTCCACCCGCTGCACCTGAAGCAGACAGCGATAGTAAGAAGGATGACGGGCTGTACCCATGAAGGGAGTTTGAGGCAGTAACAGGATATAGTAATCCGGCACATGTCGCCTGCGCAAAGCAGTGACTAGGACACCGAGAAAAATTATTGAGAGAGATGTAATCTCTAAAGGTCCCAAGGGACAAGGAGAGATGCAATAAGGAAAGAAAATGAAAAACTAACTATATCTCTAGATATATAATGGGACATAAGGGGATGGAAAGAAGAAAGAAATAAGACTGATAAGGTAGCGGTTATATAGAACGAATGAATGGGTGGTCAGATTTTGATCAAACTTGATGGTAAGAGCATCGAGAACGTAAGGCAAAGGGTAAAATCAAGGAGAACAGATATTAAACGATAAACAGGAAAAGAGCACGTGGCATAGATCGTATGAAAAAGGAAGTAATGAATCACTAATTCAGTAGTGTCATGGGGAGTTTTGGAAGAGTTCTCTCCAAAACATGAGATAATGGCAAGTACATCCAGAGAAAAATTGGAGGGTGAGTTTGACTTTAGAAGTATTGAGGATGCAATCGAAAAAGTCTATCACAATGTAAAAAACCAAGAAAGTACTGAAGGGAAAGGGTAAAAATGATCGACTCAAGAGTACACAGCTGTACAATAAAAAGAGAGCCTCATGTAGTTCTAAGCCGAAGGAGCTGTCTTTAAATAGACTGATTCTGAATATAGATGAGAAGAGAGAAGTC
The DNA here is from genome assembly GCF_040938575.1 of Ambystoma mexicanum. Taxonomy (NCBI): domain Eukaryota; kingdom Metazoa; phylum Chordata; class Amphibia; order Caudata; family Ambystomatidae; genus Ambystoma; species Ambystoma mexicanum. Next base: position 912,108,894 of record NC_090930.1, on the reverse strand, counting down.
ACCCAAGCTAGCGACAGGATATCTCCTACGGGAAAGAGAACCCAATTATGGGAAGGAATATAATGCATGTGGCCCTCGAGTATGTTTTTCAATGAATAAGAAAAAAGGAAGGTCGGATTTAGGCCTCCCTATATCTTGGGCGTCAAAATAATTGACCCGGCTAAATCGACCTAAAGAGATATCCCATGGTCAGAGGGGGCAATCACCAATATATGTGAGCAAGCTAAGGTCAATACCAGGTAGAAGGCAGTGTGGAACGAGTGTCCTTGCTATGGACAGACAAACGATGGGTGATAAAAGCGAGTTTGGGATTTCAGAGGTTCCTCTGATTAGAGAAGAGAGGTGCCAGACCACAATATATACTTTGGCCACAAATAAATAAAGATAATTTAAGATGTAGACTTCTGAGTCTAAATTCTGACGTGGGGAAAAAGATATAAAATGTTAGAGAGAACTTGCTAGATACAGGAAACATTAAAGGTTTTCTAGCTGCTATTTCTTGGAGAAAGAGCTGATGATATCTGGTCAGGGGCAACATATTTGAGTTTTACCTCGCTGAATACTGCTCATGATGGAGCACCATTCAAATACGGAAGGATGACGGGTTGGAAAGCACTTAGAGTGATTTATTTCAATATATCAGACATAAGATCTATGATTATGCCAAGGGATACCAGACTTAGTACAGAGGCAGCTCAAGAAATTGATAGGCATGGAAGCAAAGCCTTGGTCAGAAATACAGCTGACCATTGCACACTATTGCAGGCTTTTGCAAGAAAAAGAATCGAAAGAAAGGCGATATTAGAAAAGGCAAAGAGGCAAAGATAGTACAGAAAAAACTCTCCAAGCACACTATTGACGGGGCAATGTTGACTGGTGGGGAAGGATCAGGTCCACAGCAATCAACACACAGACTGCAGGTGAATAATCAAAGGCAGTTTGATCAAGGTAATAATGGATTTATACCGCAGGGAAGTAGAGGCTTTAGAGGTAGGGGCTTCCAAAAATAATCAGGGAAACGTCCAGAGTAATCAAGGCATGCATAAAGGACAGACAGGGAGGCCTCAGCCTATATGCTGGACATGTGTTATGATAGGTCATTTCGGTTGCATGTGTATAAGTCAAGGTTTTGGACGGAATAATCAATTTTCAAGAGGGGGGACTGTAAACCTGCCTGCATATTTGCAGCAGAATGGAGATGGGTTTGTTCAGAAACAAACAGTATAACAGACGTGCTGAGAGTGTAGCAAAATTTTCAAACACAGTAGTCACCCATGTATATACAAATGAGCACAAACATGGGGAAATTAACGACTTATAAGAGTAAGGGGAGTTATTGTTGATGGAGAGAATCCTCTGTCTAGGTGCAGGGATGAGAATGTGTCCACAATAGGACAGCCCAAATGGGAGATTTGGATATAATTAATGTTATTGGTGACGCCTAAAATCCTCATGAGAGAACCAAGGGTTGATGGTAAAATAAAAGGCAAATCGTTTTTGTTTTCATAGACACGAGTGTAACACGCTCATGTATATGAGAGGGGACATTTTTGATGAGAGGAAAACTGTTATGAATGTTTAGAGGCTCACAGGAGCTACAAGTGGAGTTCCTTACACTGACATATTGCTAGTCTTTATAGGGGAAACTGACACGCCTGGACTGTTATTAGGGTATTTAAGGCAGACACGTGTCCATAAATTGGGTCAAGAGTTAAAACAGTCAATTTAAGCATGACAGGTTTTGTTTGTTAATAAAGGAACAGTGTGTTTGTTATTAGGAATGCATTGGTTAAACAAGAGTGAATGTATTATAGCATTTATAGGAGGGATGGTAATAACGTGGAGTGCCATTAGAATTCAAAATTGTGTTAACTATTGGTATAAGCCCTTTGAGTATTATAGTAGGATTTCGGACCGAGTAATAAGGGGTCATGTTTTTTGTGAACAGTTCTGACAGCTGACACGTTCGCCATTAAGAAGGCTGCAAGTATAATTAATGGGATGTTTTATGGTGATATTTGTTGAACATGCCGTATTGGTCATGTTGGAAGAAACTAAAAGCACGTTAACATTTCAGAAGCCTTCTGCATGAGGTGATCATATCAAATTCGGCTATTAAAATAGTCAGGTATAGAATAATGAATCCTGCCATGTTTGTTTGGAACTAATGGCAGAGGGCAAGCGTACACATGATGTTGAAAACTATGAGAAATGTTATGATGAATTTGCAAGTGTGAGGGAAGTTGCGTTGGCAACTAAGGAGATTCTCTTTATTGACGGTTCTTTGAGAATCGATCAAATGGTGTACAAAAATGTGCAAAAGCTGCTGCAGTGAAGCACACGGGCAATGGAGGATTTGAGGTGACAATAAAGTGCACAAGTACAGTCTCACTTTTTGGCACAATGTTTAGTGGCGCTTACTGTCACGTTTGAGAGACACGCAGATCAGGAAGTAAAGGCGTAAGATGACTCCACCTACGTGATGTCAACAGTGCACGCGGACTAGCACGTTGGAAAAGGAGGGGCTACCTCCGAGTGGGCAGCACTCCGGTGCAGACACGCGGTTTTATTGGGTAGACTCAGTGAAGCACTACAACTCCCAGCAGCCATCGCAGTAGTTAAAAAAGGTATAATTCACACTAAAAAGGCAGGTTTTTGTTTTGTGTTGAAATTAGGAAAACAAATAAGAACATGAAACATGTTGGATGTATCAAAGTGATTATGTTATTTGATATATTGGGGATGAATGAAAGGAGGATGATGATGATGAGTGTGGTTAATTATTGTGATAATTTGTTTAGAAACTTAGTTGATAGTGTTTCAAAGAAAAGCGCCTCAAGATAAAGAAAGACTTGTGGACGCGGAGAAGGCGTTCTTTAAAGCCCTTTGAGACATTGTGGCGACGAGACAGCACTGATAAACCGGTGATGCCTGTAGCCTTATTAAGGGTGGCATTGGAACAGCTACACTAACCTGTGCACACAACTAGAGCGAACCATGCCACAACAAGTGCGGAGGATTGGTTTGTCCTAAATATAGTAGAACATATTGCATTTTATGTAGTAAAGTGTATCGTGTGTTAAAAGTTTACTGCTGGGTACACAATGCGCACAATTTGAGTAGTTATCCTAAAAACTAATGGTCCCTTTCAGCATTTGCATATGGATTAACATTGACATGCTGCAAGTTTGTAATAGATACAGATATATGATCGTAGTGGCATAACCTTTTGAGGTGGATTTAAGGCGGACCGTGTATGAAAACAGATGCCACAAGAACAGCCAACATTTTAAGTGGAAGAAGTATTTCCTAGATGAGGAGTATGTAAAATATTGAGATTGAATAATGACCCTTATTTTTGTTAAAAGAAGTCTGTGAAGGCACACGTTTTCATGGACATGTCACCAGCAGGTGAATAAGGTCTGTAAAAGACTCAACAACTTGCTTAAAGAGAGAATAGTCAATCTGAAATTGACTCCGAATAAAGGATGGTTGCATTGCCCATCACTGGCATTGTATGTGTTTAGAAATCAGCCAGGGTTAGACTACCATCTAATCGCACAAGATAGTGATAGGGAGGTGAATGAGGGCCCTTCTCACACCTCCATCTAGAAATAGAAGTGATACCCAGCCAACAGCAGAATTGTTAGGAAAGGAGCTGTGTGAGTACCTTATGTGGATGACTTCAAGTATCTCTGTCGTTTCAGATCAGCTCAAGCGACAAAGGTGTGGGGCAGTGCAGAAACAGAAGGAGATGCTACAACAACCGGAGATTATCAGCTTTGTGTTTCCAAACTTTTGCAGGGAAATTCAGTCATAAAATGACAAAAGTTGCTAGAAGGTGGCACATGCTTCATTTCAGAGGCCCCTTTCTAGTGGAAGATAGTATACCGTCTGCAGGCAAGGTGTAAGGCAGACATGCTTGGACATTTCTGAGAGATATAAAGGTTCTTGCTGGAGAGTCCCCATCACACCCAGACCCATTGGAAGCAAGCATCGGGGAAGAACCACAGCACGTGCAGACTACGTCTATGGTGAGGAAGAAGGATGCAGAAGCTGTAGAATAAAGATAAAGAGTTCATTAGACTGTGGCTTATTTGAGACACTCTTTTCAGTCATTTAAAAAGGAGTTAAGGGAAGCTAAATCGTCTTGAGCCACAGGAGTTGTTAATATTGGACTGAGGCACACTTAAGCCTTGATTGGAAAAGAGAGTATGCCAGATTTGGAGTTCTTGTTTGATGAATGGAAGAGGGAGCGGTACCCTGATTCCTTTCTTAGTGAATTCCTGTTTGGTGGTGACTCTGGCGGTGCCCAATGACAATGTTTCACAGATCATTCTTTCTGTTTTCATGTTTTTATTGCACGCTTATCTTGTGCTTGTGGGCAGAACTACTAGCATTCATATTTTCCTGCAAGATCCAAAGAATGGCCCAATTGTGACAAGAGTGCTTGCAGCTATCACTGACACAAATGCCCCTGTGACCAGAGAATGCACATAGACGGGTCAGTTTAATTTTCTATTACATGGTTGAAGAATGTCCACATCTTGTTGGGAGACAAACTGATGTTAGAACTTTCATGAGAGACCCAAGAAACAATGCAGAACTTAATCTAATATATTGAGGAATATCATAGTCTAACTGAATAGGTACTCCGAGAGAACCCTGAGAACTGAATGAGACTTTTTTGGAGGAAGATCCAAAAGTCTACTGATTAAGGAACTTTTGTTTCATGCTGAAAAAAAATCTTCATGTCGTCTGGTCAAAGGCCAACTTGTGGCATCCGTTGGGAATTTGTGTTTATTATTATGTAGAGACACATGAAGTAAAGATTCCTGTATATCCTCCTGTGCAAGAGAAGGGTACAGACGTGGCAACTACAGGCAGCCAAGACCTTATGTAATTGTACCTACTCTAGAAGTACACACAAAAGCACTTGATCCTGCGATAAATGAACCTAAGTTATCTTTTGGAGAGAGGGCACGCTTGGAGGTTATAGCAGACTCTGTATGGCCTTCATTTGCTGTTGCTAGGAAAAGACAGTTGGTTAGTAAAAGGTTTTTAGAATTTTCTCCTACTCAAGTAACACATGTAAATACACCAAGTCCACTGACAAATGTTTATATGATTGGTCCCTTAAGATGAAACTATGCTGACATACTCCATGAGATGATTATAGAGGCTCATAAGAGAAGAATGAGGCCCAAGAGAAGTTCTAGGGAGAATGATTATGAGCTAAATGACTACCTGGACAGTACAGCACATTTGGGGAATAACCTTTGGTATCAGCATATGAAGGAAGTGGGAAGGAGGACCTCAAAGGAGGAATTCTTTGTATGTGCACTCCTGCCTTGTAGTCTGGGGAAGTCTAAGATCTTCAGAGATATCGAAATAGACGTCCAGACAGCACATTGTCTGTCACACATAGCGCTCTGCAGAACAAAGGCCAGGTCATGGGTCGAGATGCCTACCTCAAAAGGGCAACTGAATGGACAGATCCAGACGAAGATGGTTATGTCCAAGATACAAAGACAAGAAATAAGTTACAGACAAAGAATCTTGTCATTAGGTATGAAAAGCCTTGAGTAAAAGTAGCTGAAATCAGATGAGAAGTAAAGAAAAACTTGAGGTTGCAGGAAAATCTGCAAAAGAGATTCATAGATGGAAGTACAGAGGACAGATGCAGATTTGGGGCTCTGTGTTATCACCAGATGGTTGGGAAGAAGGAGTGGTCATCTGCAGAGCCTGGGTGATCATTGGTGTCTATAAACCAACCATTGACATATTGCAAAATCGATGAAAGCCATTATGGCCAAGACTTGCTAAGCTACTGACCTGAGTCGAAGACAGAGGAGGACCCTTGCAAATAGTGCCTTTGGAAAGTTCCAAGCTGTGTTTCAGGAATAATGGCACAAGAAAAGATGGTTAGAATAAGAACTGTGGGCGTATCCTTGATGTACCAGGAATGAACATTGGGACAGCAGTGATTATAGATCATTATTAGGCTTGTGGATTCAAAGCATATAGGAAGCTGCCTAAAGATTGGGGATGATGATGTTCGCTGGTGAATGTTCATGTTCCTGCATTGGTGATTCCTAAAAGTGACTTGAATATTGACAGTTTCCCGAAAGCAGATGCTTTGTTCTGAGGAGAAGGACTCAATACTTAATTTCAACGCTTACCTGAATGCACCCTGCATTAACAGCACTGCGAGCTTGGCGAGGCTCTTGCTGTTGAGTCCCCAGTTTCCTGGAGGAGGCGGGATCTTCCGTATCACGTGACCACTCACGTGACTTTGGCCGTGAATAAATTGCTGCTAGAGCCGCCCGAGCGGCGTACTTTGTTCTGAGGAGAAGGACTCAATACTTAATTTCAACGCTTACCTGAATGCACCCTGCATTAACAGCACTGCGAGCTTGGCAAGGCTCTTGCTGTTGAGTCCCCTGTTTCCTGGAGGAGGTGGGATCTTCCGTATCACGTGACCGCTCATGTGACTTTGGCCGTGAATAAATTGCCGCTAGAGCTGCCCGAGCGGCATACTTTGTACTGAGGAGAAGGACTCACTACTTAATTTCAACGCTTACCTGAATGCACCCTGCATTAACAGCACTGCGAGCTTGGCGAGGCTCTTTCTGTTGAGTCCCCTGTTTCCTGGAGGAGGCGGGATCTTCCGTATCACGTGACTTTGGCCGTGAATAAACTGCCGCTAGAGCCACCCTTGCCGCGTTAAGCCCTTCGGAGGCAGGGCCACTGGCTGTTGTGCGGCTGTTAGGCGCTGGTGGCGCATTTGCTGGGAGGGAGACTGTGGAGGTGTTCCCTCTTTGATCCCCCGGTTATATTGTGTACCAGTGAAGACTGACAAGCACATTGAGTGGGTGCCTGCATTACACAGCCCGTCGCAAGTGAAGGGCGAGCTCGCTGTAGCCGCCTTTTGCTTGTTGTGAGAACAGATAACGGGACGTCAAGAAGCCCATTAAATAGTACAAACTTTGCAAACTGGAGTTTGTACAAACCTTGGATTTACCGAGTGCAAAGTAGCACAACAGACATATGCTCCACGGTATCAATAAAGTGCAGGCTAAAGCATCTGTTGGAACTCACCACTCAAGATTGTTTACAGGTGGAGACTGCGGTTTTATATAGCCTTTGATCCACGGTATCAACAAAAGTGCACATTAACATATCATTAGAAAACTGTTATTTAGGACTGAACACAGGAGGAGTTTGAGGGCCCCTCGGTCTCTGATCCACCATCTCATAAGTGGCAATCTATGCACCGCTCAACGCGGCACTCTACCTGGCAGCCAAAACCCTAGGAAATGACCCCCCCACAAACCATATTGCAAACAAAGAGGTCAGCCACCCCCAACATGAAGAATAAAGTTAACAAAAAACAGGGCAAATTCCTTGGAGAAACAAGTGAAAATCTAACAGTGGACATTTGCAACACAGACAAGGAAGCCGAAAACAAAGACTTGAAACAAAGAACGCCACCCTACACTAATGGTAGGAATTCTAGTGAAAATTCACCAGCAGGAAACGTAGCAACAAGAATAATGCCCATGGAAGAGAGAATCATCATGGCCCTAAAGGAAAATACCACCTCAACCCCAGGAACTATCCAACACATAGCACAAGATCCAAACAATACAGATGGGAACCTGGAGCAAATAATAGCGATCAAAAGTAAAAAACTGGACGACAAAGATATGTCCTCAACAACAAAGGAACAAAACAACTGCATAACAACAAATAATGAAGTCCAAATAGACACAGCAAGCGACAGACAAGAAAGGAAAACAAAAGCTGTAATTGATGGGCAGAAAGATGGAAAATAAAAATCCAAACATCAGATAGAACAAAAAAAGGAAGAAGAGGAATTAACACAACAACAGAAAGTGAAAAAAGCAAGAAGAAAATGGCAATCATTGTACGAGAGTAGAAGACAATCGCAAATGATGCTGAATAAAGAAAATCAACTAACAAATCTGAAAGCAGCACGTCTATCGCTGGACATAGCAGAAATTGAAAACCTTATGAGGAGCCATGAAAAAAGGAAAGAGATCTTTGGCTATGAGCAGCAGCACATTTCAACAACTGCGAGGATCCACAGTGCCAAAGAAACACAAGAAGGAAGGAAAAGAAGAGAAAGAGAATACAAAGATCATCAGATCAGAGGCAGCCCTTTTACAGAGGAATCCATAAAAAAAAACATATCATTCTACCCAGAAGAATCATCCACGCCTAATATTTGCGGATGTGAGAAGGGACATAATCATGATATGGCCTCAATACCAACATCAATGCTGGACCTTCAAAATATGCTTATTACGACAACAACACAATCATTAATCCCATACATGAAATTACAAGAAGCACTCATAGAGACAATAAAAGATCAAGTGACCTTACTAGCATTAATACATTCGAAACAAACACACCAAGATACACTTATGAAGAAATTGCAAGAACGGTTAGACACAGAAGCGAATGCCATTCAGATATGGCAAGCACGGTTAATCGACATCGCAAGGAGTGAACACGCTGAAAAACAAGACCTAACGCACGCACTGATCATGATGATGACCGAAAGAAACTCTTCGGAAAAGCAACCCAGGAATGAAGGCACAAAAGAACAAAAAAACAACAAGTCAAACAACAATGAGCAAGAACAAACTGAAAATACAACCCCCGAAGAAGATTTAGAAAAGGCCGCAAAAAATACCCAGCAGAATAATCATGAAGGAAATCTGATCGACTTGACTGAGCCTTCGAGCTCAGCAGCAGAATCCTCTGCAAAAAGACTGCAGAAACCAGAAACCTATGATATCTTCTGCAAAGGAAGCAAAAAGAATACTGGAGAAGATAATCAAAAAAATATATATATACATGGTAAAAACAAAAGACAAATAGGTTCGTGCACATTCCTGAGAAACCTAAAACTTCCCGGCACAGATGACGAGGGAAAAAACACAAAGAAAGTACCTAACCCAAAGCTGCCACAAACAATGAAGAAAGAGATTATGAGGAAGGAAAAAGAACAACCAAACATTGAAGCCAATAGCGAAGAAAAACTAATGGAAGAACTGATGGAGATGTCAGTGCATGAAAATGAAATTGTAGACCTCTCAGAAGAAGCACAAATCCAAATGACCCAAGAGTCCTTGATCACTCTAGATAACTATGATGAAAAAGACATGAATGATTTAAAACAATACGATTTTACATTGGACGACATATCAAATGACGAAATGAATGATATAACGCAAGAAGATCTTGATAAAGAATCCAGAGCAACAGAGGAGGATGCTATATATGATGAAATAAGCAGCTCAGACGAATATGAAACCCCCGTTGAGCAGAGGAGAAAGAGAAGCGAAGAGAAAGAGAAGCGAAGGGCGGGGCCCTCTAGAGAGAAAAGTAGAAACAAAAATACAACTGCCCATATTCATCGACCCATACAAAAAAGGAAAAAGTCCACAGCACAAGATAAAACTGCAAAGAACAACGAAACAAAATGACAATTTGATTCTGAATCGTACTAACATACTAAGGCTGATGCATGTGATACCCGATTTGAAGGAAGTATCAACCAGAGACATCCATACCATTGAATTCATTGACGAGTCCACAACGGATCAAGTATGAATTGAATTTGCAAATGAAAAAACATTAACAAAGATGATCCAAAATGAGAAGACTCTAAAACAACTAGGCTTTGATATAGCACAACCAGAATCCAAAGAGCCCAAAGCTGGAAAACAGCAGATGAAAGTTGACAGCCAATCAGGGATGCCGCAGAGGAGTGATGAATGGAATAATAGAAATGAAATCTTTAACACACACAAAGAGACTCAGACAAGGAGTAAGATCCAAGAAAACAGCATAAGCGAAGAAATGCAGCGAAAGTGGCAGGAATCAATGAGAGAAAAAGGAATATGGAGACAATACAACGATTGAGATGTGAGCAACTATGAACGCCCCTATGACCAAAGATAACAACGAAAGAACCAAAGGAAGGACACGATCTCGATATGCTCATGGAACACACGTGGACACAAGCATTTGTTTAGAGATACAGGAGAAACATTAAACGACTGTGACATAGTTTGCATACAAGAATCCTGGATAAAAGAACAACCTATATGTGACGGATTTACAACATTGATGAACCCTGCGATACATAGGGAAAAGGGCCGTCCATCAGCAGGACTACTGACCATGCTAAAATGCACGGCAAACATCGAAATAATCAAGCCAGAAAACATTCTTCCCTGGATTCAGGCCACCACAATAAACTTTAACAATACCCAATACGTACCTAATACCAACAGAAGCGTGGATACAAACGTTATCTGGATGTATAATTAACGTATATTGGAATCCCAATGCAATAAAAGAAGAACTCTTTATAGATAGTGTATTTTCAACAATTGACAAAGCAAAGACTGAAGACCCAAGAACAGAATTCATCATTTGCGGCGACCTAAATATACATCTGTTCAACAGAGAAGACTATCTAATAAATGACACCACTCTGGAAAATAGAGCAAGACAATGGAGCAAAGAAACTGCAAACAGATATCTGTTGAGATCAGATTGCATGGAGAACACTGGAAGATGCATGATGGAAACCTGGGCAATGGAAAACTGCAATAATAGATTACATCTATATGTCACAAGAGATACACAAAGAGATAACATATTCCACCAATCTCAAAAACCCAAACAGTGATCATTACATGCTGAAAAGATGGTTGAATATTGTGCCCATGAAGAAAGCTACCTGTCGTCTACCGATAATGGAAATAAACAAAGGAATGAGCAGATTAAGGATCAGTCAACAGAATGTGAACAAAATCAAACTTGGAAGACAAGTAAAAAATGAACTATGGTTGGCTCTTCCTCCCATATAGGAAAGACACAAAAAGAACCCAAACAACTGTAGAGATCCACCAATATGCATATAACTCGAATATTGCACAAAAAAAGAAAGATCTGAGACACACATTAAAGCAAATAAAGAACGAGAATACAAAAGATACAGCATCAGAAATCAAATGGGCAAAACAACAACATAAAAATTGGATGAAAAACAACAAGGCAATGATGCTCCAAGTCGATGCTGAGGAAATGCTACACGCTGTGAGTAACCGGAACACGAAACAGCTATGGACTCTACTCAACATGCAGCCTCGGATCCAAGATGCCATGACAGCAAACTTACCAGAATGAAGCTGGATAAAATACTTCAGGGAACTATATGGAGAAAAGACAATGGACAAACACACCGACAAACGGGCAAAGAATGCTAGATGGCAGCTCGAGTGGGATATGGATGATATCCACAAAGCAATAAAAGCTTTAAATACGTCAAGAGCCCCGGGACCCCACGGATTGACCAATATGATAATCAAAAAAAATCCGGAAGCCTGGAGCTCTATATGCAACAGCATATTCAGTCTCATACAGACAACCAAAAACATACCTGAAACTTGGCAGCAGGCCATGATCATACCAATATACAAAAGTGGCCCTGTGGAAGAACCCTGCAATTATCGCCCACTGGCATTACTAGACCCTCTGGGGAAAGTATTTGCAAAAATTCTACTGAGGAATTTGAACAACTGGGCAACGAAAGAAAGAAAATATGCTAAGAGGCAGACTGGATTTGTTAAGAACATAGGAACCAACATCAACCTGTTCATCCTGAACCTGCTAAAACATCAAGGCATACAATCAAAGACACAAATATACGCGGGATTCATAGACCTAAAAGTCGCATTTGACACAGTCAACAGAAACCTCCTCTGGAAAAAGCTCAGCGATTGGGAATTTCCGAATAACATCTTGGAACCAATTAAGCTACTATATCAGAATACATCTATTAAGATAAGAATGAGTAAAGAAGGTACACTCTCCAGCGAGATAAAAACAAACAAAGGATTAAAGCAAGAATGCCCTTTGGCTGCTACCCTCTTTCACCTTTACACAGCGGACTTAGAAGGATGCATCTACACACCCCGGATCAACATACAGTCATATATGGACAACAACCAATTGATAATAAATGTGAAGAAAACTAAAATTATGACGCTGAAGAAACAACACAACAAGAAAGGATCAAAATATGCCTACTATATTGGAAAAGAAAAAATCGAGGAAGTGAATAAAGTGAAATACCTTGGCATATGGCTAAATCAATCGGCATCAGAAGCAGAAACAATAGCACTCCTCAAGGACAAAACGTGAAGCAAAGGTAATACATGCGAAATATGGAAAATTCTCGATGACGCCAATAACAATGTTTTACAAACAAAAAGTAATACTCTCATATGGCGCAGAATCATTGCTGAACATAGACAAAAATGTATGGCAACAAATCAAAGGCTTGTTCTGGCGGAAAGTTTTAAATCTACCCTCATCATTTCCCATGCCACGTATTAGAGCAGAACTAGCTCTACAATCACTGCAATCTCTTGTCCTCTGGAAGCAATTAGATCTATACAGAAAGATAACAAGCGAGAACTTTCCACCACCGATAGAAATTCTAAAAGACAAAGAAAGTGAGATGACAACTCATCCTTTGGAATTGTGGAAAAAATGCATCAAAGCTAAATGCGAAGACGAAGGAATATCCAGAGACCAGCTCATAAACAGACCACAGAGAGTAAAAGGAATATTGATAGAAAATGACTGGATAAAGACAAATGAGGCTAGGTCCAAATACGCTATGGATATCTTGAGCACAACAGATATCAGACCAATCAATAAATTACCGGAATATTTAAAATACTTCCCATCAAGGAAAATCAGAGACACCTTTATGAGGATGAGACTGAACACCTTACACACACGTGAAATTTTGGCGGCATGGAATATAATAACAGAACAAGAGAAATTCTGCAGATTCTGCGGAGAGGACGCAACAATAGAGACTCTACACCACATAATAATGATCTGCCCAGCTCTAAGTGAGAAAAGAAATCTTTCTGTAGGATGGTTTATGCAGAACCAAGCAAAACGCACACCCGAAGACAGATGGGCTTCAATCCTAGCGGGAAACGAAAAAAAACTGATTTAGCTCTCATTCTGGAACAACATCATGGAACAGTCGCAGATGGGCTAAGAAACGACAAAGGAAGAAAAAACCTTCAAATCAGAAAGGTATATATAAATCACGTGGAAAAGAAGGGGAAATAAAGCGATTCAAAATAAGTAAATAAAATGAAAGGTTTGAAAGACAAACCAAAAACATTTTTTTAAAAAATAAAATAAAAAAGATGCTCATCTGAGGAAGAAGAGATCTGTGGAGCTGATTATTCGAATGAAGAGGGAGAACCACTTCTCTGCCAAGTCAATAGAAGCCTTTGACTCCATCCGGTTTGAACACAGACTGTTTAGCCAGACTTCATCAGTATTTACGTTAATCTTCATGCCGAGAATCCAGGTTGGAGCAAATACCAAATGGCTGCAGATTACCAGATGGGAATACCTGCAGGTGATCAACACAACCATAAGGAGCAGCCCCATCACCTGCGAGCCCCAAGAAGCGAGTGGGCAGGAACCCCCGAGGCCATCCCATTTGATGCGACATGCACGCGGCAGCACCAGCTGATCCGCTCACCTCGAGCCTGCAGACTGCGTGCAAGGATCGCCCTCACCCTAGCCCTGAAGTAGGTGAGCTTGCTGATTATAGGGCGCATTGTGCCTGTTGTTCAGACCCTGCCTAAAGTGCCAGAAATCTGCTTTCTTATCCCTGATTCCCGAAGTTGCCTGCCTCCAAAATGGCCGTCTTGCAGACAAAGATGGCCGCTGAACAACGTTGCTATAGCAACAATCGTGCTTTACAATAGCACCGATCCACCGGCAGGCGGAAGCCGGCTCCAACCCTTCCGGCGAAGGACCGCTGGAAAAGGCCCTGTTCTGTGCCTGTTCGCGCACTGGTTGTGCGCTGCGCCCTCGTTACCCCCTGTTTGCCTGCCCAGGAAGCCATCCTCCATGAATAGCAAGGAACTGCACTCAATGCCAGCACCACTGTGGCTTGCCCCACAACACCAGTAAGCAACCCGTAATGCACCCGAGCACTGCTCTCTATCGACCGTCCTACCTTGGGTGCCTCACACACAACTGCATTCACCAAACTGGGTCTATCTATAACCAATGCCAAACCTGCGCAAAATCTAAACTCCCTACTGTATACATAGTCACCCAAGTATCCTCACTGCTGACCTTTCCCTGTTCTATCGAACTTGCATTTAAATCGCCTGTTCTAACATACTTGCATTTAGATTGCCTGTACCCATCCACCAGCCATCCCAGTAAACTTGCATTTAGGTCGCCTGCTCTAAGTATATTTGCGCTTAGGAAACTTGATTAGGTTACCTGCTCTGATAAAACTGCATCTAGGCGGCCTGCCTCAGCAAACCTCCATTTAGATTGCCTGCTCTAGCAGATACTCACTCAGGTAATTTGCATCTAAATCGCCTGTTCTAGTATATCTAGGTGCCCTCTGACGTATGCTTTCTAGTCACTGTTAGTAATTGTCACATCTAGGTGCCCTGATGTATGCTTTCTAGTCACTGTTAGTAATTGTCACATCTAGGTGCCCTGATGTATGCTTTCTAGTCACTGTTAGTAATTGTCACATCTAGGTGCCCCTGATGTATGCTTTCTAGTCACTGTTAGTAATTGTCACATCTAGGTGCCCCTGATGTACGCTTTCTAGTCACTGTTAGGAATTGTCACACCTAGGTGCCCTCTGAAGTTTGCTCCAACTTCTAAACTAGCTGTGCCTCAATCTAGCTACCATAGTGCACAAGCTGCACCTGACCAATTCTACCCGACTCTAACTAGCCACCAACCATCACAGTCTGGGCTGCTCCCCACCAACGCCACTAGACTCCACCGCCATCTACAGACCATGATCTTCGGGCTCGCCCTAATCATGCTCCCCTTCTGTTTAATACAGAATAACGTACCCTCTAGTAACAATAGCTACATAGCCCACCAGGACGGCCTGGCTAAACTAGGGTGTCCCAGACACCACCCCATCCCATGCCCCACCTCGTTCCTACCTTCCACACCCCCCTTCCCCTCCACCACCCTCTCACCTTCACCTCCATTGTCACGCATGGCCTACCTACCAACAGCCACCCCAGTCCCATTGCTAAGTCTAACCTAATTATACTGACCACCAAACCTCCCGCCCGTTCTAAACCACCTAGGCCAACCCCTACATCCCTCTCTCCCAACCTCACAGCCCGCAACAACCGACTAGGCTCCAGGCTCCACATCCCAATTTCCAGACCCAACTCCAAACCCTACACCAAAACTAATACTAAGCACACTGCACCGAAGAAGCCCACACCTCCCCCACTAAAAGGCGCCCTGCTCAACGTCAGATCCCTGGCTGCCCACCCAACAGAAATTGCAGACATTATCCTTACTAACGACCTTGACATTCTAGCCCTAACAGAAACCTGGCTCCACGAGGCGTCTGGACCCCACTTATCGCTAGCCATCCCAGACAATTACTCTATCCTCAGAGTGGACATATATAGACCCCCAGGCCCCCCTGGGACCTTTGAAGAAGACATCACGTCCATCATCACCGAAAATTCCAAACCTTCAGCACAAATCATGATCCTCGGAGACTTCAATCTCGGCTACCAAGACCCGAACGATGCAAATGCCGCATCCCTAGCCAATGTCTTAACCGATCATGGTCTTACTCAACTCATTGTGCTCCCTACCCACCAAAAAGGCAGAACCCTTGATTGGGTAGCAACTCACAATTGCAACACAACCTGCAAAGACCCCCTACCCCTGGCATGGACCGATCACCACATGATCCCACTTGAGGTCAACACCAATCATGCATTGCCCAATAAGCACCCCATGGCACCAGCATGTCCCACCAGGAATAAACGCAACATCACTGCTGAAGCCCTACTACCACTGGTCTTACCTACCCTCAATGCTCTCCCAGCCAACACTGACTTAAACCTGCTGATCGACACCTTCAATGATTCCATGGCTAGAGCAATGGACACGGTTGCCCCCTTAAAAATACGCAAAGTTAAACCCAAAGCTCATCTGAACTCGTGGTACACCCCTGAGCTCAAATTACTCAGAAAAGAAAAAGCTAAGGCTCATCTCACCTGGAAGATTAACCCCACTGCGGAAAACAAATCCAACCTCACTAACTTATCCTCACTTTACAAAAGCGAGATAATCCGGACCAAAAAAGATACATACAACACCAGGATCACTCAGGCAGGATCCTCCACTAAAGAATTATTGAAAATTCTGAAGGAACTAGAAAACCCTACTTCACCTCCAGAAACCTGCCTGGAAGACAAATCCTGGTGCACCAACATCCAGAACGCCCTCAACAATAAAATCCTAGGACTCCAAACTAAAATTGAAGACAAACGGCAACAACTCTTCATCAATAAGGCCACCAACCTCAGCCTACCCACACCTAACAACAATAGCACAGGCTTCTCATTTAAGAAAGTCACCATCCCGGAAGTTCAAAAAATCATCATCTCCCTGAAACCCTCTAACTGTAAAGGAGACAGCTGCCCAAGACAGATCATAAAAGATGCAGCCAGAGAGCTCTCCCCCTTCATTACCAAACTCATCAACATATCCTTCTCCAATAACTCTATCCCCAGCAACTTAAAACAATCATGGGTTCTCCCACTCCTGAAAAAACAATCCCTCAACCCGGCCATACCCACCAACTACAGGCCCATCATCACAGTCCCCTTCCTACTGAAAATCCTGGACAGAGTTTCCTACATCCAAATTCAGGAATACCTGGAATCCAACCAACTGCTAGGAATACGTCAATCTGGCTTCAGACCTCAGCACGGAACTGAAACCGCCCTTGTTGATCTCAAAAGCCAAATTGATGAAATTAAAGACAAAGGCAATGCAGCACTCCTACTCCTACTAGACCTCTCAGCGGCCTTTGACCTGCCAGCCATGAAGTCCTCTGTAATCACCTTGCCACTGCAGCCCACTTCTCCTCCTCTGCCATTGCATGGATACAATCCTTCCTGGCAAACAGAACCATGCAAGTTTTTTCCACTACAGCCGCAGCAGACCCCATCCCCATCACATGCGGGGTCCCACAAGGATCCTGTGTATCCCCCACTTTGTACAACATATTTACAAAGCCTCTATTTGACCAACTGGACTGTCTGGGTGTCACCTACACAAACTACGCAGATGACACCCAGATACTCCTCACCATCTCTGGTAACTACCAAGAAGACTCCGCCCGGATCAACAAAATATTCTCCATCATTCAGGCATGGATGGCCTCCCACGGTCTCTGCCTGAATGATGAGAAGACAGAACTCCTAATCTTCGGCTCCCTCAACACTCTAGCTAAACTTGACCTTAGCTATAACAACATCACCATCGATGGCCATGCCATCCCCATAGCCAAAAGTGTAAAAACCCTTGGTTTCTATCTAGATGCCAACACCAACCTTAGCAAACACACCAATATGACCGCCTCTGCCGCTGCCTATACCGGCAAGCTCATCAGGGACAGCAGACCGTTCCTATCACCCAACAGCTGCCTCACCCTTGCCAGGGCCCTAATACAATCCAAACTGGATTACTGTAACAGCCTGTACCTAGGTGCTAATCAATCCGTACTCAACAAGCTGCAGGTAATACAAAATAACACCTTGCGCGCAGCCCTCAACATTCCCAGACAAGAGCATATCTTCGCTACTAGGAAAGCCTGCAAATGGCTATCCATATGCCAAAAAATGTATCTAAAAGCCATATGCCTCACGTACAAATCCCTCAATCACCTAGCACCACCATATTTAGCTAATAAATTCACCCTGAAACCTGGCACCAGATCCACCAGATCCTCCAACACTCTTTGCTTATCAGTGCCCAGGTTCCACCTAAAAAGAGCTGGAGGGGTAAGCTTCACAGTGCTTGCACCCCAACTCTGGAACTCCCTACCGCTTAACATCAAAACTGTCAAATCCTTCCAGATCTTTAGGAAGCAGGTAATCAGCTGGCTTCTAAACAAAGAATAACGCCATTAACACCAGACCCTTGTGGTAACTGGCTTAGACACTGTATTTATATTGAAAATGGTATATTGTACGTACTGCATATGCTCTGTTTATTGATCACTGAATATATCTGTATATATTATAAACTTGTATGAAGTATGCAACACAAAGATACTTCTCAACGCTGTAACCAAATTCTTAAGCGCCCTTCTACCTCTGGGTTTGGAGCGCCATATAAATAAATAAAACAAACAAACAAACAAAACATAAAGGGATTCAATGCTATCAGAGAATAGATGAGAGCTATACGCCTGATGACTCTTCAGAATAGATATGTCTTGGACATGATCACAGCTATGTATGGAGGGGTTTGTGCAAAAATTGGAGAATTATGTTGCACATTCATACCTTCTCACGATGACAAAAATGGAACCTTGACAGAGGCCATAGAAATGCTAACAAAGCTACATGTCCAGATGATAGATGAAGTAGAAGACATTGCTGATGACAGCTGGTTTGGATCACTTTTTTCTTGGGTTCCACAATGGATGGCAGACATGTTCAAGTTCCTTGGAGCCCTGATCATGTTAGTGTGGCCGGGATTCTGTGTGATCAAGATAGTAATTACACAGTGCAAGAAGACAGCAAAGAAAGCCATAGGGTTAAAAATCGATGTTGAATCAGGATGGAAGGAAAGGGATCTGACAGATAAAGAAATCAGAGACTTTGTGAAGGTCATTATCCATGCACCTGAGGGAACAAAGTTCCTGTATCCAAAAGACCATAAGAAGTAAGTAATATGGATCAATTGCACTCCAAGTGGACAGTACATGGATGAGCTTGTGAAATTAGCTGGATGCCTGAAGGTAGTCACAAAGATATGGGTCCCAATGAAGCAGTTCTTTGGAAAAGGATGTTTAAATATGAAGAATGATGGGAGAGTGGTCAATGAGTCACCCAGAGGGGGGAGTACAGAGAAGGAGCTCAACCACTTTGCCATTAGCGCCTATATGTTGGATGCCAGAGTGTGAGACACATGCGGTACCATCAAAAATACTGATAGCTAGGAGAATCTGGGAAGCAAGGTTCCCATTGAGGAAACCATACTTGCAACCGAGGCAGTATGATGGTCATTTGAATGAAATTTTGGAACAAACTGGACAAATGAATGGGCAAGATGAATGGTGACGTCATGCAAGGCAAGACTGGTGTGCGTAGAAGAGATACAGACACTAGAGAATGTAGATATTCTATAAAGCATCAAGAAGGTATCGAAGATTAGAGACACTTTGAGATCAAGATGAAGAAGCCTATGTTACCCGATAGATGAGGATATCAAGCTGCTTTACACTTATACATGGAAAGAAACACATGCAGATGAAGTATTCTTGAGGCTAGCTTTATAGTGAATAGATTGTAGCATGCGCCAACATGTACATATATATTTGAGTCAGTAAAGAAATGATGTTTCCACTACGTACAATAGCAAAACTGAGCAAAAGAAGGAAGACCTCTTTTCCAGTATGTCGCAGTTAGAAAACAAGTGAATTGAAAGCGAATCTTAGAAAGGCGAGACTGGATGAGCAAAGAAGCCAAGGCCATATCAGGCTGCGCTGAGCTGACATTGGATATA